>NW_017728909.1:42509197-42537797 GCF_001723895.1 Crocodylus porosus
CACGGATTCACCTCCTAGTGGCACCATGGTGCCAGTGGATCACTGCAATGTATAGGTGGGATGACTACTCAATGTGCAGTGTCAATGGGAAGCTGGGCAGCTGAGGAGATGGATGTGGGCAGAGCAGAGGAGTCTGAGTGTCACAGAAAGCAGCCTGCCTTCCTCTGGTTCCCTGTGGCAGCTGGCAGGCTGGATAGGATCAATTGGCCCTCAGCCCTTAACAGCTCATGAAAACTCTTTACGTGGCCGCCTAGCCGAAATAAATGCCCACCCCCTGGCCTTGAGTCTAAAAAGATTGGGACCCACTGATTTAAATAAGGAATTATAGGGATTTTCTCAGCCAGCTCTTTTAGGTGCAGGTTATCCAGATCTGATAAGTTTTTAAGCTGTTTATTCCAGCTGAAAATGAGGGTCATGGGGAAATACAAGTAATGTCTCCTGCAGCATATTACTTGTTCAGTATTGCTGCCCATGGCCCAATGACTGTTGAGGACCACTGCTCTACAAAGTAATCCTCTGCTTTTTTGGTGTTCATATCCTTGTGTGAGTTAGTTAATTTAATTTGGATTTTAAATGATCTATTTTTGGCTTCAAGTTCTCCTTTAGAGTAAACTATGTCAGCAATAAAAATTTCCACTTCATATTCCTCTACCTTCTTTAATAGATAGACTACCCTCCTATAAAATCCACGTAGGCTTACTCCAGGTTTCCAACAGGATTTTTTTATGTCCAATATAATATTTTATTTTATGTAAATACGAAGGAGTATAAGCACTGCTAGAAAAAATCATTTTTAAATTTGGGTAAATATTGTGTAAATAAAAATATTTATTTGAAGTAATCACTTATTTCAAGTATAGTGTTTCATAATTTTTTTAAATTTATTTTCAGTTATATTCTTATTTAATTGGAGGTGTAGTACATTATTCTTTTGGTGGGACATAAAACATCCAGTACAAGCAACACAGGAAAGCAAAAGTTGCTGCTAACTTTAACTGATGTGGCTAGTTTTAAAGTTATGGGGTAGAAGCAGAGGCTTGTTAATTAATTATTGTAGGTAAGACATGGACAAAACAGTTTTCAGGCCTTGGAACTTTTTAGGGACTACATAAACATCCAACAGACGATAGGGGTGGGGGAAGGAATTTGGAGGTGTCACAAGGAAACGAAGTTATCAGGAAAGGATGCATTTTAATGAAAACTTACAATGTATGTTGGAAGTATCTTTCATATGCCCCCCCCAAGAAAGTGAAAGGGTGCTTTTTCCCCCTGCATGAATTGAGACCAAAACCATAACATCATTACGCCACTGGAAACTCCTAAGGGACAAGTGTGGTCAGAAAAAGGCTGTTAATGCTGTCTGAAGGGAATGAGTCTGAGTGAGCAGTGCTTTGAGACAGTTGGATTCAGTGTTCTGTACCCAAACTTTTGTGCAGATTTCCAGACCTTATTATGAACCTGATTTATACAGCCAACACTGAACATTTTATTCTCTGAATATTTTTGTTTTATTTAAAAAAAATTTAGACAAAATCATGTTATTTTACTGTTTTCTGAAATAATGATTTAAAAACTATGATGAGCTGTTTCTGTATGCAGAAACACTCATTTAGTGATGCTTTGATTCCTACAAACACTTGTTTGTTTATAAAGTATAAGAAATTTTATAGACAACCTTATTACATATAATAGCAAAGAAGTCTATTTTTATGCTAATATAGCTAGTAAAGAATTAAAATTTTGCAAAAGTATTTGTTATTCTTTATCTTTTAAACCAGCACATCATTTCAAGTATGTCATAAAACTTTCACAGTCTGTTCATGCACTGTTAAGGTATTGGTACATTCTATTGATTTGTGATGCTTTAATGATTGTTTTGAGTAACGTGAAAGTTTTAAGTGCTTCTCAGAAAGAACTACACGGTCCAGTAGTTCATTAACTATTTTTTGTTAGTTTTGTAACTTTACCCAAGTCAACATTTTCTATTTTATACCTTAAAAATTTGTCACATATAAGTGTCTGTTTGGAATTTTTGGAGTCTAATAAAAATTGAGATAGAAAATAACATTTTATTTTAAGCAATGCATGCACAATTTTATTTTAATGCATAGAAATGGTAAATTATGGTGTTGTATTTAATATTGATAATACAATATTTTAATATACTGCAATGCTGCTGATATAGTTACAGTTTCCAGCTCAACATATGTATATAGCAAAATACACTCAATCCAGGCCACATGAACTCTCACAACTTGGACCACTTATTTAATAGTTATTACTTAACCCTTATACTTTTTCCAAAATTTGTCTGCACCCCAGACAGCTGCTATTGCTGTTTATATGATGGAGAGAGAATACTTAATTATCTCCCCAGTATCGTACTAGATAGGAAGGAACCTGCTGCCTGTGGCTCAAGCCTAGGGTAAAGAGTGGTCCTGGTGTGTCCTAAGTGTAATATTCAGAATATATTCACTATTCTCAGAATTTTTTTGGTTTTCCGTTCTCTTTTTCTGTTCCCAAGAACAGCCAGTATAACAACCTGTAGAGCAGGCTAGGCAGCCTCTTCCAAAATCTCTATTGCCACCTTAAGAAAAAAAGTAGTAAAGGAATCCAAAAGCAGTACCTGGCCTGCACAAAACTTGCTAACTTGCCAGAGTTGCTCCTAACTTTGCTTCCTATATGGCAACACAGTGTGCTGCATTCAGTTTAAGTTTCAGCATTTACAGTTCTTTTTCTGCATATGTTTAGCCCAAATATTTTTGTGATGCATATTTAAACTATAACATAGCTAATTCATATAGCTATCTTTTTAGAAATATAGATGTTTCCTTAGAAAGCAACTTTATAAAGAATTACACTGAATCTTCTGTTTTTGATTTTCAATATGAAAACAGTGGGTATACCATAGCATTATTTGGTGAAAAACCTATGCATTTTCATGTACCGTTTCTTAAAGGATAGTTCTAATAGAATATTCAATATTATTTTACATAATTTTAGGTTAATAGTATCAATCCATAAGTTACTGATGATTTAATTGTCCTAAATTACTACCTACATTCTTGGATGGTTTTTCTCATTGATGTCAAAATAACTGCTGCATAAGGTGGCCACATGATAGTTATTTGCAATACAACACTGTCTCAGAGCTTCTCAACCATTTTTTTTAACCAAGGCACTGCTTGTTAGACTTGAGGCACCCCTTAGAACATGCCAGCTCCTAGTTTTCATTCATTTCATCCAGAAAAGTGGAGCAATTCTTTTGTTACAAAGACATGAAAAAAATGACAGCAGGTGGTCTGAATCTTGTGAATCATGTTTTCATACTTAGCAGTACTAACATTGTGTGGCACTCTGCAGCACCCTTGAATGTACCCTTGGATGTATTCCTGATGCCTGGGTAAGGAGGTCTCTAAAAGAGGTTGTCAGCAAGAGGAGGACTTGGCCCCAAGTGATACTGAGCTGAGCATTTTACATGAGACCTGGACTGCCTATCAGTGGGTCAAAATGAATCAAAATTCAGTTTTTCATAAATTCATCCTGAAGTTTTAAAGGTGACCAGAAGTCACAGTATATTCATAATGTTCATTTTTACTATCTTTTCACATTTCTCAGAAGTAGTTCTGATGTTTGTAAATTGTCATTTTTATTTGAACTAACCTTATCCTAATTCTACCATAAGCTCTGAATAGGTAAATCTGGCCGCTATCTTGCTGTTTTCTGCCTGTTGATGGCCAACCTGTGTGTTCTCTCCCATCTTGCCTCAGCTTCCTCAAGGTGTTCCCTTGCATATGGTAGGATGTGTACCTGTTCTGTGGTGGGATAGAATCATCGTATTAGTGGTAGGGACCTCAAGGGTGAAGTAGTCTAACTCTCTGCATGAATGCAGAATGCATTATTCCTTCACTGTCAGGTAAATGCCTCTCCGGTATCTTCTTTGAAAACCTCTAACGAAAGGGGATTCGACAACTTCTCTGGGCACCTTGTTTCACTATGCTGTTGTTCTTGGAGGAAGAGAGGGTTTTTCTCATATGTTTAATCGAAATCTGCGATTTTAAACACAATGTTTATGTCATGCCCTCTGCAACAATTGAGAGCAGTTGTTCTCTCTCTTTTTTATGGCAGCTGTTCAAATATTTGAAAATTACTGTCATGTCCTCCCTCTGCCCCACTCCTTCATCTCCTTTTCTCCAAACTAAACATACCTAGTTCTCTCAACCCAATCTTTCCTTGTACAACTTTCATTCCAGCCTCTTTATCAACTTTGTCACTCACCTCTGGATCCTCTCCAGTTCTCCACATCCTTCTTAAATTGTGGAGTTCAGAAGTGAATACAGTAGTAGTCCAGCTGAGGTCTAAACAATGCCAGTTAGAGTGATACTCTCAGCTTGGTCTTGCATACAATGCCCCTTTTAACACACCCCAAAATTGCATTTTTTGGCATCACATTTCTGATATATCCACCCTGTGATTCACCAGTCTCCTTCTCAGCAATGCTGTTGCCTAGCAGATTATCTACTGTTTTGTATTTGTGCATTTGTTTTTTCTTCCTGAGGTATAGCATCATGAATTTGATTATTGAATTTCATTCTGCTCTTTAGGGACTACTTCTGCAATCTGTCAGAAAAAATCCCTTAGTGGCTCAATGACAAAGATGCAGCTGTTGATAAAAATCTATACACTTCGTACTGGAGTGTCCAAACTGTGTTCCTGGTTTACAAGACTCATTGTCTTAATTAACATGTCCGTAGTGAATTAAACATTAATAAAAACATGTTTTGAATTCTAATCCTATCCTGTTTGCAGTCCCTCCTGGTTTTTTGACATCTGCAGATTTGATCAGGAAGTTTTCTATTCCTGAGTCCAAATCACCAATAAAAACATCAAACAGCACTGGGCCCAACATAGACCCCTGTGAAACCATACTTGAAACCTCCTTGCATTCTGACATTGATCTATTGATAGTTGCTCTCTGTTTGTGGTTATTTAGCCAATTATATACATCTAGTAGTAATTTTATATAGCCCACATGTTTCTTGTTTACTTAAGAGTACAGATGGGGCTATATCAAGTCTTACTAAAGTCCAAGTATCTTATGTTCACTGCATTCTCCTCATTCACCAATTTATATTTTTTGTAATCTGCAGCCCTGCTCCTCTTCTGTCTGTGTTAAATTTGTTAGCTATTTGGACATAGTTTGTTCTTGTGCAGACTGTATCTTCCCTTTAATAGATCACCTTCAGTAGTGACCAGCAGACTCATGGTTTGCTTGGTATTTCTTTTCTGTCTGTTTCTAGAACCATCTACTGTCTTTAACTTCCCTTGCCAGTTGCATCTTATATTTGCCTTTGTTTTCCTGATTTTTGCTGTTGCAGGTTTTTGTTATGCCTTGGTATGCTTCCTTAGTGACTCATCCTTCTGTCTATGGACTGTAGGTTCGTCTTTTGATTTTTTATTTGTATCTTACGGTTCTTATCTTTCTACCATATTGAAATAGCTTGATGTTGAGCCTTTATTACTACAAGTTTTAGAAATTGCACCCCTCTTGGACCCCTTTTTCCTTCAAACTGTCTCCACATGAGACTTAAATATTTCTCTGAGTTTGTTGACATTTGCCAATATTCTTATTTTACTATTCCTATGCCTTCTCCTTCTTTGGAACATGAACTGATCATATCATAATCACTTCCTTCCAAGTTTTCCATAACCTTTACATTTCCAACTGATTCTTCCTCATTGGTCAGACAATTCTTCTTCATTGGTGCAGGATCAGAATTTGGTCCTAGCATCCCAGATAGGGCCACTGTTTGAGCCTGTGGTGAATTGCTTGTTGTTCCACCTTTCCATAACAAATTACATTGTTGGTAGTAATTATATTAGCAGGAAGGGTGAGTGAAAGCCAGGCCTTTATGGAGATCTGTCCCGGTACTGTCTTCTGTCCAAATAAAATGACTTTGAGGACCTACTCAAAGGTGATCTCCAAATTATACCAGACTCAAGAGATTACCTTGTCAGTATACTTCCCAAAGCTCCATTCCTCCTGGAATGAGACTTTACTATATTTGCTTGATGGCAAGAGAGCGCTGGCTTACTGTCTGCATAGGAACAAGCCTTTCTGACAGTGTTTCTGGCTGTCTATATAGTTGAAAGATCTAAAGCTGTAGTGATATTTGCCCAGAAACCAACTGGCTATTGAGCTGCCTGAAAATGGGCTATGAGACCATTATAGTGGAGTTGCCCTCTGTGATATGGACCTGTTTCACCATAGCCCAAGCCACTTGCATAGCCTCCTTTATACAGCATATTCATAAGTTTCACTTACGAGGGAATCCCGTAGAGCTTGCTACATACCAAACACTGATTCAAGAAGACTTGGTGTAGATGCTGTGTTTACTTAAGGCAGGCTTCCAGTTATAGCTTGCCTCAGGGCACTAAGACCTGTTCAAAGGTGCATATATTTAGGAACTTACCCACAGTGTGTCTTTGTATGTGGACAATAGTTAATAGGAGTAAGAAGTTACTCAGCAGTAACTTGAGTTCTTTAGGATTTGTTGCCTACAAACACATTTGTATCTAGCCCTCATTTCATACTTTCTCAGAGTTATAGGTGGCATAACACTTTGCAGGTGAGAAGGCCTGAGGAATAAGTGCATACTGCCCTTTATCCCCTTAGTGGGGAGGCACAAGGAAGGATAGGACTATGGTATGGTTTATGAGAACTGCTGTGGCAAAAAGTCTCCAATCAAAAACTTGGGTCTTTAGCATGCCTATAGTGAGGATATATGGGTGGAGAAAACTTCTCAAGAACTCCAGTTACTACTAAGTAATTTATTTCCTGAATATTAATAGGGACCTGACTGATGATGAACAGTATTGCCAAACAGTTGAAAGAAAAATGAAACAGAAAAAGAGGATTCATTTTTATATTTTTATTTTTATATTTTATATACCTAACAGTAAGTCTTGCTCAAGATAATCAAGGTGATCCTTGATGAGGAAAACAGAATATTTCTTTTTCTTGAGCTAAGCCACATGAAATCAACATTAAGCACCTACAGAAAGAATGCATGAAAGTAGCTGGACAGCAACAAGCATAGTGAAAGGTTCACTGTCAAGAGAAAATACACATTTTTGGAGGAGAAAAAGCCAGCAAAATAGCTTATGGGCAACTGAAAACCAAGAGCATATGGAGATAATCCATACAGAGGGAAAAGGTTGATTTATGCAGATGTGGGACATAAACACTTCAGCAAAGCAGCTTCTTCAGTGTTTCTTAGGTCTTTTGAATTAACAGTATCTTCTGCAAATAGTTTTTATTTATAATAATATATTTTGTGTGTGTTATGGGCGAAATTTAGTTGGCAGGTCTAATCATGATGGTATTTCAGTTATTTCATATACCCCAAAACCTAGTTGGTTTTTGTCATTTACTGAAAGTTTGCATTAAATATGCTGTGGAGAAGAGACCATTTTAGAAAAGTCAACAACAAGAATTTGACTACTAAGATTTGTGTTAAGGTATAACTATAGCTCTTATAAGTATTAGCAGGTGTTACTTGTTAGAGTGAGCTAATGTAGAGGAGAATATATTTTCAGTGACTATTAATCACCTATACTGAAATTTCAGTACCAAAATTATAAGGAAAGTTTCTACATGTGTCTTTGCATTAAGTCATTTAGATTTTGTTAGCTAGAGCTTGGCCTGGTATATTGTGAAATTTCCCCCAGTATAAATGCCAGCAATAAAACTCATAATTTATCTTTCTTTCATGTTTTGTTCCAGCTTCTATACTTTTTTTATATTACAGTTCATAACCAATTTTGATTTCTAAGGTTAGCTATGTATAGCTTAACAAATGAGGCACTTTTGCTGTGAGCCATTTAAAATATTTACTGATTATACAAATGGAAAGACTATTCATTGTAGTTTTTTGTAGTTTCAGTATACCTTGATTTTTATCAATTTTTCCTTTCCTAAGCAATTTGAAAATATAAACCTAGGTTAGTCTTCTATGACTAACACAATCTCTGCTCATCCCTCCAAAATTATACAAGTAATCTAATAGGAGGGAGTGTTTTCAGTGATGGACTGTAAGTCTTATAGGGTAGAGGTGGCCAACCTGCAATACACGTGTCAAAAGTGGCCTTGGTAGTTTCTGTGTGGGGCACAAGGCAGATCAGGGAGGGAATAGGCAGTACAGCTGTAGATAGGGCAGGGAGCACAGGGATTGAAGCAGAAGTCAGAGTAGTATATCATTCAGGTAGCACAGGCCTTGGAGCAGAAAGCAAAGCAGGCAGAAGAGGGGGATCAGAATTGAACTTGGGGAGGGTGCGGGGCTCATTTGTGGTACGCCTGCCAAAAAGGTTGGATCCTGTCGTAATAGGGCATTTTTTTTACAGTTCATTAATGTGTAATATTATTCTACTGTACCCAGAGTACTTAGCTTAAGAATGCTTAATGCTTTCTTTGTTTTACTGCTTTTGTCTTGAAATAGTAATTATAGTAGATTATCAAATTTTTGTGGTCTTTGTATTCAGGATTTTGTAACTTCATTTGTTGGATTTCACCCCCCACCCCCCTACATTTTTGAATTTGCAAAACAGTACTGTAAATTCTAAGACAGAGAGAACCTTAAAAAGTTCCCATTTTTTTCATTTAGATAATGACTTGTAATGCAGTCAGAACTTTTTAGCATAAAAATTAAGATGGAAATTTCCCTTGCATCTTGCAGTAATTCTAGGTTTTGGTCAATTCAGTTATATGATACATGCCAAAAAGAGTTATTTCATAGATCTTGAGAGACCAGGGGAAAAGAAGTTTGAGGAACTGAATATCTGTAAGTTATGTGACAGCTAAGTAGGATTTCATAAAAGTAGACGTTAGATTTTTGAACGTTTAAAAGCAAGACAGTGAAGGCACTATTAAGAATGATGAAAAGGGCTGTAACAACATATACTGGTTGAAATTAAGTAAGAGTAAATTTAACCTGAGTATCAACATTTTCCTAACATATATTTGCATTTTGTAATCTTCCAATGACAATGGTGGGATTGCTGTTGTTTGGAGCATTTTAAAACTTGACTGATAAAACACTACTAATGTTCTACACAAATCTGTAGACCTAGCAAACAGATAAATTAGATATTTTTATTTAGATATTTTCCTCCTGTTACTATTGACTGTGGTTTGTTCAGATCAGGTCACCCATATCTGAATGAACAAACTTAAAACAGTGGTGAGCAAAACTCTCGTGTTTAAACATATAGGATTACTTACACTTAAGACTTAAGGCATAAAAAAACATGATGAAAAGTGCAGTATATAAACCTAATGGAACAGAGGCAGAAAAATTTTAAGATAATTCTGCCACCTTACCTCCTATGTGTCCTGCTTATCAGCATTAGTACAACAATTTAGTGCAGTCAACATGTGCAGAAAACCACTACAAAACTAGTATTTAGTCTGACTATAAAAGTAATTCAGTTTGTGGAAGTACAGTGCATCTCTATTAACAGACACAGTGATTTAAAAAAAAAATCTGCTAGCAGATGGTGTCCAACAAAGGCTGCTATTGTTTCAGAAAGATGCTTCAAATGTTCTGGGCATTTGGCCCAGACATAGTCATTTTCCTCTAGTATGCAACCAGGCAATAACAAAAGAATGAAACTAGAAGTGTCAGTCCATATATAATATTTTATAACTTAATATATCTAGTAAGACAAATGCAATGATTAAATAAAGTTAAATTAACAAATTTGAGGAGATAATTCTCATTTTTCATGTTTTCATGCCTCTACAGTTATTTGGCATTCTGCTGTCCAGGAAAAATGAGCTTGGAAAGCTCAACTACCTGCTAGTACTGTTTAAATGCCCACAGATAACATAACTCATGCTGCCTGGTGCCTGAAAGTGATTGTTAGGGTAATCAGCAGGAACAATAAAAATCTTTTCAAACAGAAAATCTACAAATCCTAAGGATTTGGAGTCTCCCCACAGATTTACCACTAATTTTGCTGTTTCAGCTTTTATTTTAAAGGTGAACTGCAAAGCAATAAAAAAAACCACCCCTGAGTTAATAAAAATATGTTCTGAATGTCTGTCTCTCCTTTGCCTGCCTGCTTAATGAGTAATGTTCTTCCAGTTTCTCAAGCACATATGTTTTAACTTCTCTTAAAAAACAAAACTAAGCCCCCCCCACCACTATGTTCATATGTGATCTAACACTTCCTGGTTAAAAGTGAGCTTCCCCTGTTCATCTCAACATCATGTTAACTCTGAAGTAAGTATACTTACACTTTATATCCATAGATTTGTTTCATGTGTTATACGAGAAGACAAGTAATCAAGGTTCCCTCTAAGGTACGCGCATGCGTGGCCGTGCACAACTAAATGTGTGGCTGCACACAGCCTTTTCAAGGCTGTGCACCAGGAGAGGCTGGGGCAGGAATCTGGTGTGGGCTTCCTGGCTGCATCTGAAGCTCGTCAAATGAGTTTTAGTTCAATTGCTGCTGCTGCCACCATTTTTAAGTGCAGGGACACTTTTTAGGAACAGAGCTGAGCAGGGCAAAGGTAGAGGCAGGCTACCCGCTGTGGGCTCAGGGCTTTCCGCTCTGCTGCCATTGCCCTGGGAACTGTGTGCTGGCTGCGCATTCCCTGCCCACCCAGTAGCAGGAGGCACAACTTGCCACTGCTACTACTGCCGCATGGGTGAGGGATGTGTGACCAGCGTGCAGCTCCCAAGGCAAAGGCAGCAGGGCAGAGCCCTGAGCCCACAGAGTGCAGTCCAACTCTGTCCTGCACACAAATCTAGGGCGGCACATGGCCCCCCATGTCTCCCATGCGGAGGTGCACACAGTGGCGCGGACCCACCCCACCCCTGTGCCCACTGGACAAGCTGCTTGTGGCTCCGTCCTGCTCCCGGCCTTCCATTCACTGCCCTGGCTGGGCAGCACCCCTAGTCCCTTTCCCATTCCATCGCTCACCATGGGGGCCTCAATCTTCCCTCTCCATGCCTCTTCTTGCCCCCATGCCTATTCACCTCCACAGACTTACCTGCAGGGTACTGCTTTCCAAGCTGCCAGGCTACATTCCTGGCCACGTGCATGCTGCAACTGCACACATGCAAACAGCGTCCAGGGACCCTGGCCGGAAGGCACATTATATTTACTGGTAACATTATTGGCTACACTGGCTGAAAAAAGCTAATAGCTGATAATATTAATTTTCCTTTTATTGGTGTTGATCTGACATGGCACCGCTATATTGGTGCACCTCTAGTACTGGCACCTGTCTTTCCTTTGGATAAAACCAACAAGGCTCAGAGGGGGACACTGGTGTGTGGGCAGCTCAGTGTCTCCATGTATTGCCCAGGCTTTTGCACCCTGGAAAGGTCATTCCAACTTTGTTTTTATCTGTCAACGAAAAATTACGTTCAGTGAGCTAATGTCTCACTTGGCATAATTCTGTTGTTTGGCAAGACAGACAGATGCTTACTACTAAGGCTAGCATAGTATATGTGTTATTCTTGAACTTAATATTGTTTTTATTTTTAGCTTATTCAGCAAGGTGTCACTTGCTATGATAGCTGGACTTCTGGTTTTCACAGTCTTATTTTCTTAAGAAAACATTTTATCGTGGTAATCTTGATTGGGAACAAAGGCTCCTTCCCTATGTTGTCTCTCCTGTGCATAGTTTTGTTTATAAAAGTTAAGCTGATCACAAGGAAAGGAATTTAGATTTACCAGTGCAGATCACTGCAGTTTTGTTTTGCTTGATTGATATTTAAGAATTGAGTTTTATTTGTTTATTTGTAGATTGTAACTTCTGTAGTTACTTAAATTGTTCTGCATTAGAAAAAAAATAGGACTGGTGAACACATTAATTCAGGTGTGTCAAACATATGACTCAAGTCCTGTATCTAACCCATTGTGCTATTTGTGAGTTAGGGAATTTTGTGTGGCTAGTTGTAGGTATGGCCTGCTGCGGTCCCAGTGAACATGGCCCTTGTCAGCAGGAGTGTGTGCAATAGCTGTATGACATAGCCCTTACTTGCGCTGCAGCTGGTTGGCTTGGCACTGCTTGTACACTGTGGCCACTTGCCTCACCATGGCCACCAGTGGTGTCACAATGGTAGCTGCCACCACTGCAGTGGTTTCTGTCACTTTAATCTATCAGTTCTGAGAATGTACATGAATATGTAAAGCAGCAAAAGCATGTAAATAATAATGCATCCAAGTGTGGGCAGCACAAAATTTCAACTAAGGTTAGCCAACATGGAGCATGTGTGCCACAAGCGGCACAGGCAGCCTATGTGTGTGGTACATCACAGATAGAGGACGGGATGAGCAGTACAGAGGCAGATAGGGCAGTCAGAAAGCAGAGACCAAATCAAGCTGGGGAAGCAGATCCAAATGGCACTTGAGCAAGGGACAGGATTAATTTATGGTACACCTGCCAAAAGGTTGACCTGCACTGATTTAAACAATAGCAAAACAATTGTATTATTCCAAAAGCTCTGACTTTTATACTCAGATATACTACTTACACAAGTTAAAAATATGAATTACATAACTAAATGTTTAGACTTGGCAAATCAGTCTCTTCTGGTTCTACATTTTATTTTTGCACACTTTGATAACAGTATTAATCAAATTAATGTCTCCAGTGGCACTGTTATGAAAACCATTCTTATGATGCTGGGTGTAAAAATATTTTCTAAGCCAGTTTAAATATCACATTGAGTCATTTGAATAGTATATTTAATAGTAAATTACCCTATTAAAAACATGTAAAGTAAAATTAAGAGTCTGACTAAAACCTAAAAGAGCAAGAAAATTCAAAGTTCAAGATGAATTTTTATTTACCTATGATTTCAAGAGTTGTGACTCTCAAGAATTTGTAAAGATAATTTGGACCAGAACCACAGAAGAACTTGGGCACCTCCAACTATGAGCACATACAGAAGTGCAGCTTCTGGGTCTAACTCATGGCAATTCATAGAAATCGCCCTGAGTTAAACCAATCTTCCTGATCCACCAGACATTAGCTGTTGGATCAGGAGGGTGTGGAGGATCAGAGCTGATCCAAGGAAAAAGGCTGCATCTTATCTTGCTTTCCCTTAAGTCTCTTCCCCTGGCTCTGCCCCTACTCTCAGAACTGCACTGCTGTCTCTGGATAGGAGGATGGAAAAGGGAAAGGAGGGAGTTCTTCTGGGGTTTTCTCAGCCTTGCTAGAGTTGGGGGTGGGGTATATTGGAGCCCCCCCTGCAAAATGAAGGGCTACAATCCACTTGCCCCCCACTCCAGTGGGGCTGAGGACCTCAGAATGGACCTCCCTTCTCTGCCTCACATCCAGAGACAGCAGCTCCGCCAGGCTGCTTTTGTAGCCAGAGCAGACAGAAATTAATGAAGTCACTCTGCTTAGGAGCAGCTTCATTTGAACCCTCATACAATGAGGGTTAATTTGTCATGCACTCAGAGGGCTCTGCAGCCATGTGCTTCTGTTTGGGCATTGCTTTAAAGTGATTTCAAGGGGCTGATTAGATGGCAAATGTCATTTCTGTCTGTGCCGTATATGCCACAGGGTGTTCCTTTTTGTGTCTGGTTCGTGCCATAGTCCAGAACTAGGAACCTCAGAAGTTTGATCCAAAAACTAATAGGCAGACTTGAGAGCTGTCTAAATCTAGCTAATAGAGAATGTTAAGCATAGAATTAATGTGCAGCTCCACCTCTGGCCCCTGATTTATTTATGCATTTTACATTGAACAGGAATTAAATATAAAACAAAAATAATTCTAAGAAAGGGACCACCTCGTGGCTGTCTGCCCTAACTATTGGGTATAAAGTATGGCTTTCTTTTGTACCATTCTTTTTCTGGTCCTATGACTCTTGCATTTTCTTCATTTGTAGCTGAGCAATAACAGAAGGTGTAGAGGTTGTCTGCACCAACCCTAGCCTGTAACATGCTAGTTAGGACATTTTCCCAGAAAGTAGGAATCGTGGATTCGAACCTTCTCAGCCTGAGGAGGGCATTTAACTCAGGTGTTCACTTTCCTTAGGGAGTGTTTTAAACATTAGCCTAAAGGCAGCACTGTAAATCTCCCCTGCCCCCTCCCATTTACTGCGTTTTTAAATGAAAGTACCCATGGATGTTGGGTTTTGTGCTGACTTTGAAGCAGTTGGTACGTATAAGATGTGCTCTGAGCATACCTGCTGGCTTGGGTACCTCAGGGTTTTGGCACCGCTACACTCTGTAGTTTCTGGATCCCAATAGGAATTATCCAGGCAGTAGGTATCTACCTACTCTGGAGCAGTTCTGAGACTGCAAAAAATAGAACTCTGGGTGTTTAGGAATCTTTTAAATTCTAAAAGGGAAGTGGCTAGTGGAGGGGTTTCAAGAGATCTGGCCTGCAGCCTAGATCTGGCCCGCAGCCTAGATCTGGCCCACAGCACCCTATTTTCCAGCCTTCAGTGTTGTCTGTGGGTTACAGAGTGCCCCTGAGAGCTATACACAGCAAATGCTGGCTGCATTCCTGTTGGGTATACAGTAGCTGGAACCTGTCTTGTGCAGGCTGCACACAACACAGGGACTGGAGCTGTGATATACATAGCACACAGGGCCGTACTGGAGTGTGCGCTGCACAAGATGTGTGAGCGCTGGTCTAGGGTATGTGCTGTATGTGGTGCCTATGCCAGACTAGCCTGCATGTTGGAACTAAATTGGGTACGCAGACTGAACCATGTGCCATATCCAGCATGCAGGGCTGGGCTGGCTGCAGGTGCCACATGTAACATGTACCCCAGACATGCACTGTGCACTTCCTGCCACACCAGGCTGGGGCTGATGCATACTGCTTGTGGTGTGCAGAGCTGGTCTGGGATACACACTGCGGAAGACATGTAGACCTCCCCCTCCCCCTCCCAGCACCACTGCCCGGCCCAAGCACAGTCCCAGCCTACAGCAGCAGCCTGCCCTCACACTGCACACAGATTGGGAGCACACACTCCCTAATCCTCCTCTGGGGGTGTGCACAGCAGTGAAAGCCACCTCCCCCACACCCCCCAAATGAGCTGCTTACAGCTCTGCTCTGCCCCAGCCCCACTCCCTCCCTCACCACAGGGGCCTCGATCTGCCCCTTCCACCCCTCCCCCCCCCCCCAAGAGACTTACCAACTGGACGCTGCTTTCCAAACTGGTGGGCTGGCCACATGCACGCTGTGGCTGCATATGCACATGGCATTTATTGGCGATATGGGCCACATCAGCCAAAAAGTCCCGATTGCCAATAATGTCTATATTTCCTTTTATCTGCACTGATGCTATATGGACTGATGTATCAGAGCACCTCTAGTAACTTTACTAACTTATAAAGGTAACCACATGCACATGGGTTTGCAAGTTTGGGAGTTATATTTCTGTGTCTTTACATCATTAATGTTCTTGCAATAATTTAATATTTCATTTTGGGATTTAGATACAATAAAGTAAACAGATTTTAAGTAATATAAAGTTAAACCTGTATAAAAGTTTCTTCAGCCCCGAGGGCTATATTCATAAGAGTTATATGCTATTAGTTAGTCTTGGCAATACCATTCATTGTCTATATACCAGTTAGTAAATCTTTAGAACTGAAAAATCAAAAATGAGTTTCAGTGTTGATTTGTGTAATGCTGTATGTTTTATATTTGAAACAGATGATCGGTTTTCACATCATAGAGAAGTAGGGCTGGAAGGGACCTTTATAGGTCATCTAGTCTAACCCCAAATATAGCATCAGGCATTGATTCTACTGGGGGCTGACATAACTACTACACTATGGAACCACCACTGATGTTCAATACATTGGTACCTTTTCTGACTAGAAAAGTACTCTCAATTATATTGAGATGATTATATTCAGACTGATTAAATGAAAGGGCTTTTAAGTTAGGCTGGCAATAAGGAAATCTGGGACACTCATCCAGGACTCTGCTCCTCTACCTCCCCTATCCTCTTAGAAGTCAGCAGGAGTGGGGCAGCATGCAAGACCCACCTGGAAGCACTCTGCGCCACTCCAACTCCTAGCCAAACTGCACCCCACACCCCTGCATTTTTAGGACACCCATTATAATTCTCAACAGCCAGCTGGGACAAGCCTCTGAAATCTAGGACAATCCCGGCTAAACCAGGCATATGGTCACCTATGTTAAAGGTAATTGTCATTGAAGTCCAATTTAAGGTCATATGCAACAATAAATATATCTTTCCCATTTAATTTGAGCTGTTTTAGGATTCACATTATCTAAATTGAAAACCACTTTTATTGGGTATAAATGGTTCCCAATATGTTTTTTTCTGGTTCATGTCTAGCCCTGGTTTAGAGGGAGATTGGTGGGAGGAAGAGATTAGAGAGTTATTTACTCTCACAAAAAAAAAAAGAAACTCACTTGCTTTTGGAATTGGACCAGTTTCACAGCAAATTTATCTAAGGCTCAACTTATAATTCTCACTAATTAAAACTTTGGTTTATTGTGAAACACATACTAATTTTATATTGGTAGTGTTGAAGTGCTGCTGTAGCCACGATGGTTCAGGAAATATGCAAGAGACAAGGATTTCTGTGGGTGATATCTTTTATTGGAACAAGAACATGGTTGAGATAGACTTGGTCAAGCTTTCTGAATGCAAGGCATTCTTATACAGGTCTTCTCCAGACCTTCTTCAAACCTTCTTCAGGAGAAGATCTAAAAAAGAATGCCTTGCTTTTGAAAGTTTGTCCGAGTCCCAAAAGACAGAAAAAAGAGACTCAAGAAACTTAGTAAATGCATTGAAGTATATGCCTGATTACAATATGTGAAACTAGAGAAATGCTCTTTGTCAGTGCAGTTATGTCCATAAAGTTCAAGATGTAATTATAGTAAATTTTGCAGTTGCTTTGCATGCTGTACACCCGTTGACTTCTGTGAGAAATCAGAAAAGCATATGGATGAAACACGTCCCTTTGCTTGATACTCAAAAATGCTGATTTGGGATTTGATTATGTTTAGAAATCCACAAACATACCTGTTTATCTTCTACCTTATTTTTGATGTACTGCATATATGGTTCTGTATTTTCAAGTGACAAACCTAACAATAATTTTGTTTTTAAACTTTAAAAAGTTGCACTCATTGGGAACTACTGTATATAAAGGTCTGATTTTAAGTTTTTAAAATTAGGTCTTTTCAGTTATGAGAGAGCCTGATATTTTTCAGAAAGTATAAAAATGATCACCTTTCCCCTCCATGTGGATACAGAAAATAGCAGATCAAAATCTGCCCCTAAACTTTTAACAATAGTAGTAACAACAATAATAACATTAAAAAACTTTCATCTAAGAAACGGTCAGGAAGAATGCATGTGTGGTTCTCTAGATATGGATCTCTTCAGTGTGGAAAATATTAATTCTTGAATTGAAGACATTTATGCCAACATGATCACAATAGCAAATATCAGTTTCCCATTAATTGGAAATCATTAATAATGCCTTCACTTCACCATATGAATTCTTTGAAGTCAAATTTATCAAGGATTATGGGTCAGCTCAGAATATTGCCTGAAGATTTGATTCTATAGTAAAATATGAAAATGAATTATAAATATGTTTATAGTGAGTTTTATAGTTAATATAAGTTGCCATTAAAAAAAACTTTGTCAAACTAGCATTTTAATCTACTGCCCTTTAGAACGATATAAACAGAGAGGTAATATAATGGAGTCAGGAAGAGTCTGGTACAACTTTATTTTAAGTGTTATCCATTTTGTTGTCCATGTACTATTATTAAATTTTGAGTACTGCCTACATAAGATATGTCCTTTGTTTATTTTGCTATAGATAGGATGAGTTCCGACACAAACATTCCTTGACTACGTTTGATTTCATAACCACTTCTGTGTTCATTCAGATCCTATGTACATCTCATTTGTAAAATAGTTATACTCTATTCTGTTATGCATGTGAAGGGTGCAACACATTCCACCCATCCCACTAGGTGGGAGACTGGTGTGATAAACAGCCTGAGAAGGAGTGGATGAAGTATACCCTGGAGAATTGCAAGAGATTTCTTTCTCCACTGGCTAGTCAGAGAGAGATGACTGGCTCACCAGTCCCAGTCCCTGATACCTTAAAGTGCGTTATAATCTTTTATTTGAAACCTACACATTTTTAAAACAAATTATGGCTTCCATTGGAAAACAGGAAGTCCTTCCCATTCCAGCCATATAAAGCTCCAATTCCTAGCCTTGCAAGGTGACAAGAGACCAGATCCTATGTTAGGATAAGACTGGGTGTTGTCTGTCTCTGGCCTTATGTCAGCTTATGGAAGTTATAAATGAACTTCAGAGGTCATCTGTGCCATCCTCTGGTTTTAAGACAGGATTGAGTACTATCTGGAGCATCATTATGAAACATTTTTCTAACCTGTCCCTAAAAATATAAAATGGTAGTTTCATAACTTCCTTAAGAAACCTGTTCTTGTGCTTATTTACGATACACTGGGTGTGTCTATGTGAGATGCTTTACTGTGCAATAATGCTAATTACTGTGCAATAAGCATCTGCTTCCACACATGCAGATGCTTACTCTACAGTAATTGGCTATAACTGTGTGTAAATTTGCTACCTGAAAATGCAAGTAGCAAATTTACTTGAGATTAGTAACTAACTGCACACTAGCACACTTGCAGATGCCCGACCAGAAGCAAATGTGCTCCCAGTCAGCTGACAGCAGCGGCAAGAGATTGCTGCCCCTGGGAGCTGCCTGCTGCTGGGGCAGGCTCTGCCACCAGAGCCATGGGGGGGACAATGGGAGATAAGGATCTCCCATCCTGGGTCCCATGACTTTGTGGCTTGGACTGGGAGATCCCTGCTGCCACAGCAGAGGGACATTGTCTCCTCCTGGATTGTGGTGGTGGAGTGTACCCCAGAAGCATGCAGCTCCCAGGAACAGGTGGCAATGTTCCAGCTCCTGTCAGGAGACAGCTGCCTCCTGGCCCCTGGGCTGGCACCCACGGGGAGCCTTGAGCTCTCTTTGGCTTCTGCAGGAGCCAGCTGCAGGGCCTCAGGAAGTGGGAGCAGTCTGCTGCTAAGAGCAGCAAATCTGCTCCCACTTCCTTGCACTTGTAGACAGTGTGCCCTGGAATATTAACTCTTGAGTAGTTGACTCAAGTTTTTTGTTTGTTTTTTTTACTCCAGGATCTCTTGCACTTGTCACAGTGCGGGGTCCCAGGAGCAACCGTGATCTGTCCTGGAGTCCCCTACCATGTCAAGTTGGTGTTAATGCACCCTCATTCTCAACTGCCACATCTTTGATGGTATTAGTGTTATGGGAAGCTGCCTTTTCAACCCCTTGGACATGGTACTCCGATGTACCCCTGTCAGTGCCCCGTCTCAGCAGACCCCATGCACTAAAGCCTTAAGAGCTACGCATGGCTCCTACCACCCCTGATACCACACCCCAAGCCTCTCAGATGTACCAGACGTTATCTTGTCAAAATCCATTGCCGTGCCCTCATGGCGCCCCCTTGCTTGCCCTGCTATAGCCCACACCCTCATGGACGCCCTCTGGGCTCGTCTCAGTTGCCCACACCCTCACGGGCGTTCCCTGTGCTCTCAATTGCCCGCTCCCTCGCAGGTTCCCTGGGCTCGTCTCGATTGCCTGCACCCTGATGGGTGCTCCCTGGGCTCGTCCCACTCTCGTGGCCCACACTGGACCTTTCTCCATGCTTCCCATCCACACTGGGGCCCTGCCTCACAAATCGGGGCTCAGGTGGCTGTAGCCATGCCTGGCCCCCAAAATCCCCTCCCTGGGGCTCCTCGTCTGTGCGCCCTCCCTGGGGCTCCTCTCGCTCTTGCCCACACTGGAGCTTCTATCTCCGCGCTTGGGGCTCAGGTGGCCGTAGCCGTGCCTGGCCCCTAAATCCCCTCCTCGGGTCTACAACTCCTGTGGGGCTCAGGTGGCCTCAGCCTCACCTGGCCCCCAATGCAGTGTGCCCCTTCTCAGGGCTGGGGTCAGTGCACCCCTAAATGCTGTGCCCTCTCTGGCACCAGGGTCCCCACACCGCTGTGGAGCCCCTATGAGGCCTCCTCCAACCCCTATTAGCCTTACCTGGTCCTCCGGTGTAACAACAAACAATAACATAAGATAACATGAGCCAGTCAGCTACAACTCAAACTAAGCCATATGGCTGAAACATAAACCTTTATGCCACCTGGCTAATCTTTGTTCAATCCCTACCAGGGCTTTCTCCTCTCAATATCTTTGAGCCAAAGCTACTCAGGCCATCGGGCTTCTCTACGCTGCTTGCTCCGGCCGAGCTCCTTCACCCTTGGATGTTAGCGGGGAACTGCCTTCTTTGTCTCTGCCTAGGCTGTTTATATAGGCCAGGCCCTGCCCCCTTCCGGTCAGCTGACCAAACTGCAGTTGGCCTGGCAGCCGGCACCTGTACCTTTCCCTAGGAGCAGGGCACTTCAGTGCCCTGCGACACACCTCTCCCCCTTAAGTTCACAGCTCACTAGGAGCAGAGAATGGGAGTGTCCTGTGATACACCTCCCCCCCCAAGTTCACAACTCACCAGGGCATTCTTCCTTTTGAGAGGTGTGACATCCATCAAGGCTCTTCCCTTGGGTTTTCTTAAGGCATCCGGCAGCTCAGTTACTGGAGGCGCAGGTTTTCAGACGCCTCCTATCCGCCTTTTCCCCAAGTCACACCACATGGGATTTATCGGGATGTACCCGCCACAGGTAGTCCCCCCACGTTACCCAACCTTGGTAAATTACGCCCTTTGCCAGCTAAGCGTTGGCCTACTCTCCAAGACTTCTTTTCCCTTTCCACACATCTGGGTCCGTTCTTCCAGGTAAATTGTCGGGTTCCAGGTCTCTCTCCGTCTCCCTGAATGTCTTAGAGCTTTCCCCAGATCTCCCACTGACGACTCAATGCCTTCTGGGCACCTTCTTCCCTCCAAAATTCCACTTTTCCTCGGCCAGTGGATCTCCTTCCAGGCCCCTTATAGATTTTCACGTAGGCCACTCCTCCAACCCTTTCTTCAGTGATCTTTCTTAATGTCTTCCACGTGATCTGTCTGGGAATGCTACTCATATATAATTGTGTTCTTCTCTCAAGCGCTGATCTCCTTCTGGCTGATCATTCCCTCCTTTTCATCTCACATGCCTGGGCTTCATTTTCCTTTCTGGGCTGCAATGCTCCCCTGTTCATGGAGACTATCTTTGGCTCATCTCGCCTTGGACGCGGAACTGTCTTTGTACAGCCCCTGTCAATTGGGAATGGGGTCTCACTCCTCGGGGAGGTCTTTTCATCCTTCCTTGCTGTCCCTATTTCCGCTAAGTCAGCCACCTCTGGCTGCCCTTGGCTAGACGCTACCCTTCCACCCTTGTCTTGCAATAGGGATAGTTCCTTCAGCTGGTGTTTTAGCTGGCTCATTTCTTGTGAGTGGCGCTTCTGCCACTGGTCCCATCTCAGGTCCCAGTATTTTAAGATGGCAGACTGGGCCTCCCTTTGTACAACTTCCAGTTTCTTTTCCATGGGACTCTCCTCCCTGATGTTCCTCCCCAACTGTCTGTGCTCGGCCTCCTCTTTAATACTCATGGAACTCTTGACCCTAGGAAGTCCCTCCAACTCTTAGTATTGCATAGGTCTAGGCCGGGCATTCTCGACTTGTGCCTCAGCTTGTTTCAGGGATTCCATAAGTGCCTCCCTCTCTTGGAATTCTAACTTAGTGGCTCTCACGTACCCTGCGAGTAGTCTCAAGAAGCCTCCAGCTTTTCCCTTAGTGTGTTCACGCTCTTTAGGGTCTGCAGTTCCTGCTCGGCTATTGCTTTCTCTTTTGGCCTCTCAACTTCCTTGAACTCTCGGATTTTCAGGGCCATCTGGGTATTTGTCTCTTGTAGCCTCTCATTATCAGCCCCTAGCCTCTGCATCTCTTCCCTTAGAGTTTGCATTTCCAACTGCAGCTGTCCCTTTTCTGCAGTAATGCCCGCCTCTGGCCCGGCTATCTTTTAGGCGAGTCTTAAGTGACTGTGCCTGTTCTCTAAGGTGATCTTTTCCTGCCTCCAGGTCCTGTACCTGAGCCCTTAACCCCTCATTCTCTTTCTCCTGGTCTTCTAGCTCCCCTTCAAGGGACTGGTATTGATCGCGCAGCACCTCATGGTTTATCATGAAAGCTTTCACTCACCTTTTCCATCTCCTGCACTACCACCTTGTTATCTTTCTCAATTTGAGCACAGTTTTCATTCAGATTTTCCTGCAGCTGTTCAACCAAGTGTTCAGCCTCCAAACACCCTTCCTGCCACCTCTCTAGGGCCTCATGTAGACCTTCTTTTTGGTCCACCTGACTGCGGACTTCCTTGTGTAGAACTTCTATTAGTCCTCTAGCCACTTCCAGCTGCTGCTGTTCCCCTGCTTGAGTTGTGCAGCCCTCAGGAGACCGAGCCATCCAGGCCATCATCTCCCTCTGCATCTTCTGCAGCTTCTCTTCCCTCTCCTGACTCTTCTGAGTCTCTTGGGAAATCAGTTGTTCCATTATTCACGTTTTCTCTGCCTCTGCAGCTACTAGACACCTGATTTCTTTCGCACTTCCCTCTTTCTTACCCGGCGATAATTGTCGCTCTAAGGCTGCTGACTTTGCCTCGGCTCTCTTTCTGGGCCTTTCCTAGTCCTAACTCCCACTCCAATCGGGCCATCTTTTCTTCTGTCTCTTCCCTTCTCAATTGCCCAGCAAAGTTTTCCTGTCCTTGGCCTTCCGTCAATTCTTTTTGAGCCATGACTACCGTAACCTTGTCTTCCTGGGTTGGGGCCTCAGTCTTGCTCCCAAAATTCCAAGCAATGGGTATCCTCCCTCAGCTCCACCTAACGAGCTGTGGTAAGACTTCCTTTCTATCCAGCCATCCGTCTCTATTCTCTTCCCGCCCACACTGGGGCCCTGCCTCACAATCGGGGCTCAGGTGGCTGTAGCCATGCCTGGCCCCCAAAATCCCCTCCCTGGGGCTCCTCGTCTATGCACCCTCCCTGGGGCTCCTCTCACTCTTGCCCACACTGGAGCTTCTATCTCCGTGCCTGGGGCTCAGGTGGCCGTAGCCGTGCCTGGCCCCTAAATCCCCTCCTCGGGTCTACAACTCCTGTGGGGCTCAGGCAGCCTCACCTGGCCCCCAATGCAGTGTGCCCCTTCTCAGGGCTGGGGTCAGTGCACCCCTAAATGCTGTGCCCTCTCTGGCACCGGGGTCCCCACACCACTGTGGAGCCCCTATGAGGCCTCCTCCAACCCCTACTAGCCTCACCCGGTCCTCCAGCGTAACAACAAACAACAACATATGATAACATGAGCCAATCAGCTACAACTCAAACTAAGCCATATGGTTAAACATAAACCTTTATGCCACCTGGCTAATCTTTGTTCAAATCCCTACGAGGGCTTTCTCCTCCCAGTATCCTTGTGCCGAAGCTACTCAGGCCATCGGGCTTCTCTACTCTGCTTGCTCCAGCCAAGCTCCTCTACCCTTGGATGTTAGCGGGAAACTGCCCACTTGGCCTCAGGCTAGGCTGTTTATATAGGCCAGGCCCTGCCCCCTTCCGGTCAGCTGACCAAACTGCGGTTGCCCTGGCAACCAGCACCTGTACCTAGGAGCAAGGCACTTCAGTGCCCTGCGACACACCTCCCCCCCTTAAGTTCACAGCTCACTAGGAGCAGGGCACGGGAGTGTCCTGCGACAGCACATATAGACTTCTCCTAATATCTGTCTTAAATATCAGGTTGGACACAGTTTTGGTTCAGATGAGTAGGACAAAACTATGACTGCTTTGAGCAGGGAATTGAAATGAATGGCTTCTTGAGTATCCTATCTCGCACTGTTTTAATTTTATGATCCTGAATCTTTCACTACAAATTAAGCTGGTCACTTCTCAGCCTAGTCTTGGTGGACAGGGAGAACATTTGATCACCATCGCATTTATAACAAGTTTTTACCAATATTTATTTAAAGGCCGATGTCATATCTTTCCTTAAGTCTTTTTCAGAACAAAAGTCACTCATTTTTTTTCAATCTTTATTTCACAAATCATGTTGTCTAAAAATTTCAGAAAAGTTTTACCATTTTCTCTGTTCTCTTAAGTGTGGCCTCACCAGTGGTGAGTAGAGTAAAATAAATGAATCCTGAGAGGACATTTGTTCCTCTCTTCCAATTGACTAGATTCTTCACTTTTCTTAAAGTGTGACGCACAAAAATGGACACAGTACTGTGAGTGATACCTCGCCAATGGTGGGTAGAGTAGAATGAATGAATACTCAGAGGACGTTTGCCTGTTTATAATATCACATTGCAGACTCAGTTTGTGATTCATTCTAGCCCCCAAATCCAAATATGATATTGGGGGACTTTATTTTTTTTCTATTCATTCATTTATTAATGTAATAAATTGTGCATTGAAGCTGTTTCGGCATTTGCAAAGTGAGAAGCAGTGCTGTAACAAGAACAAAGGGTATGTGGATGCATAATGAATTCCTGAATCATGCAACACACTTTATTAAATGGCAGTACTAGGTATATAAATGATATCCTCATATATGTGGTATGCATATTGTGAAGGAGTTGATAATGAAAATTAATATGCAGCTGTGTAGGTATTCATCTAGAGAGACGCAACATCCATTATATGCATGCTGGTGTGATATCCATATTATATAATGTATTTGTGCATATTTAACCATCTCAGCTGTGTTGTGCCTGTTATTTTACTGTCCCTGGGAACATTTCTAATATCCTGAACCACTGAATAGATTGAAATATAGTAATAATGTTTCTTTTCTGTTCCCAACATATGGAATTAAAAAAATTACACTCATGTGAGAAAAATTACATTTGGCTGAGCAATATTCAGTCCTGAACCAGTGAATGTATAAGGTCCAATATCTTGACAACCCTTCAGGATATTGAGAAGCAGCAACTTGAACTGCAGGGAACAGGAGATTTCTGTTGGCTTTAATTGAGAAACGACAGCTGCTTCTAGCCATGGAAAGGCTTTTGATACCTGACTTTAAAATGGATGACATTTTATATATAGAAAAGCAATCTTATCTAATATTAAGGATTTTAAAATTCAGTTATGTACTTGTTTTCTTTTCCTCAGTTACTGGCAGCTTTAGGAGAATCTGGCTTTATTCATGGAATAATGCAATAGGTAGATGCAATAAAATATTTAACAATTTTTCTGCATTTTGGCCCTGATTCTGCAAACACTTGAGCACATGTCTAACTTTGAGCACATTCCACTGAAGTCCAGGGGGCCACTATATGCTTAGATATGTACCTAAGTGTTTACAGTAGCTGGGTCTTTGAGGGTATTTTTTTTCTTTTAAAATTTTTCATATGGAGGGTACGTAGCAGTATAGTCTATAAGGTTTATATAGGCTCTCATTTAGGAGAAATGAAGTCATTTCAGAATAAACAAAAACAGTGCATTATTGCTAATATCTAGAGATTTCTAGGCATGCTAATGACATGAAGAAATCTTTTCTGGCCTGATTTTCTATTTGTAAATTTTAACTTGTTCCTACAATTATAAATCAGATAAAATTGAACTATACTTTTTCATTATGGTCTCTTCTAGGACTTAGAAATTATCATTTTACACAGATGAGACCAGAAAGATTCTAGATCTTGGTAGTGACTGTAAAATATCCAACACTGTAAAATATAGTCTTGGATAGCGTTTATGGACGCCATTTGGTGATCTCATCAACAGCAAAGCTATTGTTTCATTGCTATCAGATTCAGTGTGTTTGTGATTAAATCAGCAGAATCAAGAACATGAAGGGAGTGCTGTTCTCTTTACAATCATTTCCATCTGTTATAAATTCTTATCAGATGTTGGGAAACAGCAAGCATAAGCTAAAAGCAAGAGATTTATCTAGTTTCCAAGAAAGTGATATGTAATAAGTATGTATCATGATCTTTAATCTATCTGTTTTGGTGTCTAAAATATATACCTAATCACTATGATATTCAGATATTTAAACAGTATATAGAAAATTATTTCCTGCTTTAATCACATTTTATATTTTATTTACCTTTTAAGAATTCGATGCTGCTTCAAGTATGTTAGTATCCATAGTGCTTAGGACCAAAGTGTGGTCCTAAGCACTCATTGTACTTTCTCTAAAGTAGAATAGTCAACTTGAGATTTATATAATATTTTTTCACATATAATATGCCTGGGATAAGATACACACCTTGTTTTTAAAAGATACAATGGGGCGGGGGGGGGGAATCTTTTCTTTCTCCCCCGAGAGCTGGAGGGTAGACCATGGTCTCCCTCCAGGACAAGGGAGGACTCCGGGACCTCCCATTCTGTCCAGTCAGGGGTATGGACCAAGGTGGTCAAGGGCCCTAAGGCCCACCACACCAAGGCCCTTGCTCTGCTGGAGCTTAACAACAGGTACACACCTCTTGCAGTCTCAGCAGAGCCTGCTGAATTGCCAGCTTCCACAGGCAACACAGGCTCAATTGCAGCTATTGCTCCCGCTCTCCCCAAGACAAAACGTAAAGTGTTTGTTGGGAGTAACTCAATCCTGAAGGGGCAATCTGCCTCCCCAACCCCTTAGCCCGGGAAGTCTGCTGCTTCCTGGGGACCCATAACCAAGACATTACGGAGAAGATCCCTAAGCTCCTCTACCCCACAGACCGCTATCCTATGCTCCTTATTCATGTGGACAGCAATGACACGGCTTGGAGTGCTCCCAGCAGGGTCATGAGGCACTACAGGGATTTGGAAGCGGAGCTAAACGGTCTGGGGGCACAGGTGGTGTTCTTCTTGATCCTCCCAGTCTCAGGCTATGAGCTGAGGAGGGAGAGGAGGATCCAGGTAGTGAACCAAAGACTATGGTGCTGGTGTCATCGGGAACGCTTTGGCTTCCATGATCACAGCCCGCTCTTTGGTGAGAGAGGCAGCGAGCTGCTGGGAAGAGATGGCCTCCACCTCTCTCCCCTGGGGAGGAGGCTCTTCTCAGCCAGACTGGCTGACCTGCTCCACCGGGCTTTAAGCCTGCTGGGGGATGGGGAAACTACTGCCACTGCTGGCCCACTTAGCAACCATTGCAAAGCCAAAAGGCCAAGGCACTTAAGGGAGCCCATCTCTGCCCCAGCCCCGGTACAATCTGTGGGCAAGGCAGGAGCCCCCAAGGGGACACTTGCCTGCCTGTATGCAAATGCCAGGAGTTTGGGGAGTAAGCAAGAGGAACTTGTCCTCCTGCTTAACACAAATAATTATGAAATCATAGGGATAACAGAGACTTGGTGGGACTCCACCCATGACTGGACCATGGGTATAGATGGCTATACCTTGTACAGAAGGCATTGAGTAGAAAAAAAGAGTGGGGGTGTATCTCTCTATGTTAAGGAAAGCTACGCGTTCCTGCAAGCTGATGTTGGTGACCAGGGTGGACAACTGGAGACCCTCTGGGTTAAAATCCATGGGGAATATGGCACAGGGAACACAACGGTGGGAGTCAACTACAGACCTCCCACCCAAAGTCAAGAGCTTGATAAGGAGTTAGGCCAGGAACTGACTGAGGCCACATGCTCCAGGACCATGGTTGTCATGGGTGACTTCAATTACCCGGACATCTTGTGGCAGGATCACTCAGCAAAATCCGAGCAGTCGCAAAGCCTCCTATCATGCGTGGATGAACTCTGCCTGACCCAAGAAGTCTATGGGCCAACGAGAGGCAAAGCACTGCTCGACTTGGTACTGGCTACTGGGGATGACCTAACTGGCGACCTAGTGATGAGAAGCTGAGTGACAGTGACCATGAGTTGATCACCTTCACCATCCACCGTAAAGCTGGCAAGTCAGTCAGCAACACGGAAGTCCTTGACTTCAGAAAAGCTGACTTGGACAAGCTCAAGAGGCTTGTCAGTGAGGCTCTAAGGGATCATGACCCCAGGGGGAGGGGAGACCAGGAAGAGTGGTTGCTCCTCAAGGGAGCGATCCTCAATGCACAAGCTAATTCTATTCCATTTTGGAGGAAAGGCAGTAAGAGGGCACAGCAGCCCCCCTGGCTCTCCAGGGATCTAGCAGACCTCCTGAGGCTAAAAAGAAAGGCCTACAAGGGATGGAGGATGGGATTTACTTCCAAGAAGGAATATTCTGCACTAGTCCGGTCCTGCAGAGAGCAAACCAGGAAAGCCAAGACTGCAACTGAACTCCAACTAGCTTTGAGCATCAAGGACAATAAAAGTCCTTTTTCAGATATGTGGGGAGCCAGAGGAAAAGCAAGAGCAACATTGGACCCATGCTGAACCAGATGGGACAGCTGACAACTGACGCCCAAGAAAAAGCAACCTATTAAATGGGTACTTTGCATCAGTCTTTCATCAGTCCTGTGGGACACCCATGCCCACCACGGGACAGGGAGGTCCAGGTGAGGGAGATCCCCTGCCCTCCATTAATGCTGACCTCGTGAAGGAACACCTTGAGAGGCTGGATACCTTCAAGTCAGCCGGCCCTGACAATCTACAGCCCAGGGTACTCGAGGAGCTGGGGAGCATCATAGCCCAGCCTCTGGCACGGATC
>NW_017728909.1:42537897-42548548 GCF_001723895.1 Crocodylus porosus
CTGTTGCAAGACCGTTTCCGGCTGGACATAAGGAAGAATTTCTTTACTGTCCGAGCCCCCAAGGTCTGGAACAGCCTGCCATCAGAGGTGGTTCAAGCACCTACATTGAACACCTTCAAGAACAAATTGGATGCTTATCTTGCTGGGATCCTATGACCCCAGCTGACTTCCTGCCCTTTGGGCGGGGGGCTGAACTCAATGATCTTCAGAGGTCCTTTCCAGCCCTAATGTCTATGAAATCTATGAAAATACTTTCCTTGAAAGTAACAGTAAATAACTGAGTAGCAACAGGTAGGGAGTCCAGCATGCTGATTGTGCTGCTTCTTGTGGAGCCCCTCCAGTGTGACTTTCACTTTCCTGCAGCATAAGTTTATCATACAGAAACTGCCTTTATTATATTTCCTCATTTATAATGCATACTCAAGTTTAAAGAAGCTGATTTTTGGGAAAAGGGGTATGCATTCTATGCAGGAATATACAATACATACATTTTTAAGGCATCTATTGCTGCCCCAAATTGGATCTGCCCTCTCTTTAAGGGAAGGGAGTGTGTGAGTGTGTGGTTTCTCGCCTACAAAAGTGAGACAAAAGTGGATAAAACTGGGCCCCCAAAAGTAAAACAATATATAAATATAAAACATTTAATGATAAAGTATAAGCAGCTTCTTATGCTGACTCAAGTTTAGGAAGAATGTCTGTTCATTAAAATCTAACTATATTTTAACTTTGTCTTCATTATTTAGAGTTGCAAGAGATGTAGGTACTTTTATCACATTGTTGTTAAGGTGTTCCATTCCTGTTTTACTTTAACCTAAAAGTGTAATACTGGGGATCTAAAATAGGAAGCAACAGACGATCAGTAGACAGGTGCTGCCTTGCTAGTTCAGACCCAGAGGATGCATCCCCACAAGCCTGCATGTATGATTTGAGGCATCACAGACTTGTCTCCAGTGCCACAAACCATATGTGCTGCACATGCAGGTGTTTTCTGTGCTGCTAACTTGCAGTGCAGTGGGTTACTTTGACACTGGGAGATCCCAGTGTCAAAAAAACCCATGCCAGAAAAGAGCAGGGCTTCACACGTGGCAGTAGTGTGCACCACCCAACACCAGAGCCCAGTCAGCAACAGCCACGTTCCAGCTGCCGGACAGACTCTGCACCCGGATCACCACAGCTGGAGAACCAAGAGTCCCCAAGGGACTCCAAGTAAGGCTGCTGGAGCCAGCCTAGTTACTGGCCCCAGCCTCCGCTCCCTGTCTGAGACAATTTGCTGAGCACCAGAAAATGCATGCAGTGGTTTCCCCTGGGGACATGTAGTAGCAGCACAACTATGTGCCACTGCTATTTGTCCCCAGGGAAACGCACACATGCACTCATCTGGACACGCCCAGAGTTTCCTGTCTCTGGAAGGGGTCAGAACCAAATGGATCAGAGAAATGTGAATCAACTCCACACAAGGTCTCCCAGATGGAATTTCTTGTGCTGTTTTCATAGGGCATGGACAAATGTATTCTTAGTGTTTTCAGTGGGAGAGGGGGTACTTGTCTCTTGAAGCCATGTCAAGTGTACATTTTTCAATACGCATAGTTATTGTTTGCATTATTGAGTGGCTGAAGGTTTATATCCTTTCCATTGTTCATTTTTAGAAATAACTATTATAAATGGATATACTTATCATCTATATTAATGTCCAATCCCTCTTTAAATCTTATGAAGTAGTTTCTTTCAAAGATAGCTTGTGGAAATGAGTTTTATTTGAAGTTTGAAAAAGCCATTTTTATCAGATTTGAATTTAACAGCATTGAATGGCCACTAATTATAGTATTTAAAAGACAGGAGAGCAGAAGCTCTCAAGCTCCCTTGTTTATAATAACCATTATTTTGCTATTTTATTATAGTCTATTTTACTTATCTGCTTTCCAAAATATATAGTCCTATTCTTTTTAATTTCCCATATGGGTTTTTTTTATGGCATCAACATTTTTGTCATCCTTGTTAGAGTCCCCTTTGATTTTGTAGTATGTTTGACATGGAGACTAGGGACAGACATTACTCACAAACCAATGTAAGTTATCAGAAACTGGTGTAAACCTGTACCAGAACAGAAGTTCATTGCACATAAACTGGTTTGACATAAACCCGGTTGAATGAATGAAAATTAACTGATTTGGGTCAAACCGGTTTATGCAGCGTTTGTCCCAGACCCCTTCCTGGTTGAAGTTAAACCAGAGTTCCCCATCAACCCAGATGCTTTGCAATCCTGAGTGTGGCTCTGCTCTGTGATGCAGCCCAGTAGGGCTGGCACCGCCCCTTTACTCTCTGGCTGGAGCTCTGGCCTTCCCTAGACATACAGCAGGGTCTGCCTGGCTTCCTCCTGCTACCTCCCTCCTCCTCACCACTCCCTGCTCAAGCAGGGATTCCTCCCTCCCTTCTGCCTTACGCAGATGTCAGCATTAGCTAGCGTACCACGTGGTGGCTGCAGTCCATGCTGTGGGAGACGAGACAAAAGCAGACAAGACAGGGTCAGTTTAGGGCATTTTGGACATTGTCCTTTTTGGATACCAGCTACCAATTCATAGCTGGTAATGTCTCTCCATTCCTTCCTTGAAAAAAGTTGTTTAAGAAGAGCTTGAAATAATGAGAGGCTTTTGTTTTGCTTGAAGGGCTAATAAATGCTAACAACTCCGTGTGTAATTCCCCACTGTATAGCTAAATGCTCTGTTATCAACAGCAAGGGGCAGGGGGAACCCCTCCCTAATCAGAGCCTCTTGCCAAGGCCTGGCCATACTCCCCCCCCTTAGCTCAGCATTGTGGAAGGGGAGGGATAGCTGCTCTAGCACCCCCCAGCTTCTAGCCTGAGCCATTGCAGGGGTGTGCTGGTATTTCCTCAGTCTAGAGGGGATGTCTTTACAGTTACAAACCGATTCAGCCTAGACAGGTTAAATTAACCTGCAAAGATTGAATCAATTCAGGCTCAAGCTTTTTGAATGTCTATCCCTAGCTAAAGTGACCAGAAATATTTTTTTCTTGTGTAGGTAATTTGTTACTAACTTTTTGCCTTAATAAAAATGGATGCCTTATTCCTCTTTGTCTAATGTCATTTGATCTGTCAGGTTTATTTCTTTCTACCCATGATCGTTTGTTTATTTTCTCTGTGAGGACCATTGCTAAAGGCCTCTTGAAAGTCTAAAAAGTTGTCAACTAGTTGTTCTTCACCACCACTTTACTGACATTCCAATTTTCGAAGACGTCTAGTAGATCAGTGAAGCATGGTTTGTTTGTTTGATGGTTTTACTTTTTGGAAACCATATTGGTTGAATCCAGTCATACCTTGTCTTCACAGTGGTTTTTGTTGTATTAATTATCATTACAAACAATTTACCAGGCATCACATGTATTACTTTCAGATCCTTTGGTACAACATTTGATTTAGAGGAGAGAGCATGTTTTGTTAGCAAAACAACCATTCTTAGGTCCTTCAAAAATTCTGAATGTATACTTATTGCTTCTGGTGATTTATTGCTTCTAAATTTGTTCCATCCTCTATTTCTTTGATACTTCAATCTCTGATATTATCTCTCTTTCTAGAAAAGTGAAGGTCCCAGATAAGTATCTTCCCAACATCCTCCAGTGAAGACCAACACAAATAAATCATTTAGCTTCTCAGCATAGCTGTCTTCTTTCATTGTTCCCTTTAGACCAGTGGGGCACGTCCACACATGCAGGCACCTGCACTTGCAGCAGCTCAAATAGAAGCGGCACAAATGTGAGCCAGGGCTTTTTGCATATACACTTTGGTGTGGGGCAAATTGTGCCACTTGGGGCAAAATAACCCTGCCAGGCTCCTCCTGCTTCCACAGCCAGGGGAACCAGAGCCCAGGGCTAGCACCTGTGCTGGCCCCAGCAGTATAAAAACCTGCCCTGGCAAGTAGCTTAGGGCTACTTGCTCTCAAGACTTTCTGGGGTCCAGCCAAGTGGTATCTTGGGACACTACCCCTTGTGCCAGATGGACTGCTGAAGCACCCTTGAGTTCCCTGCACCCTGTACCCACTGCAGCAGTCTGGCAGTGGGGGCTACTGCCTGACTGTGAACTGCTGCCACCTGTGACAGCATGTGGCCCCAAGGCTGTATGCCTGCCAGACCTGGATGGGGACTGCACAGCCAGTAAAGGTATCTGCACCTCTGGGCTGTGGCTGCGTAATTGGCCTTTATGCAGCACTACTGCCGTGTGTGCCACCGCCTGGCCATCTGGGCAGCTATTACCCAGAAGATGTTCTCGGTGTGGTGGCCTGCTTTGAACTGTCAAAGCATGTCCTTCTGGCCCCAAATGGCCCTCCAGCAGGGTCCCAGGTGCCAGCTCTAAGGAGGCTCCTCTGCCTGGGTCCTGCCACTTGCCTCATTAGCAGGAATTCTTCTGGTGTTCCCTATTTAAAAACTACAAAATCCGTGATAGAAAAATCCCAAAGTTACTCTTTAAAATACCCCAAAATCCATGTTCTTCCACAGTCTTCCACAAATAAAACAAAAAACCACTATATATAGAGAGAGAGATCAAGAGAGAGAGAGAGATAGATAGATAGATATTGAGACAGAGATCAAATCTGTTGGGCAATGTTTTAGCGATATATTTACAATTTTAAGACAGTTTGGAAGCCTACCAGTGCCTCTATCATAAAATAAATTCTAAATATCTATACAATTTGGCATTTACTTCTGGCTTTTTTGTCATAGAAAAGTCAGAGCTGCCCCTATCCCCTTTGCTCACCAGGATGTGCAGCACTGAGCAGCATTGGTATGCCAGTGCCCTTGCTCCTCACTGTCAACACACAGACCACCCCAGTCCCCTCACTCCTGACCCACAGGGCCAGATATGTGGGTGAGGGGTTTGTGGCCATGGCTTGGGGGGGTGTTGGTTTTGGGGGGACTGGGTGTGGGGGTGGGGTATGGGGGAGCTGCTCGGGATGGTCACAGCTCATGGACTGGCCCCCCACAGGAGCCACAGCTCCCCCCAACAGGGACCCACAGCCCCGCAACAGGGGGGCTACCACCCCCTCTCCTTCCCGCAGGGTGCACAATAACTTTATAGCTAGTTGGATTTTGTTAAGGCATGATAGTTAATTTGCATGTGTAGTCAGTCTAAACTTATTGTGCAATTAACAAGGTAATTGTGCAATAGATGTAATGTGTAGAGGTGGCCTAAGAGGCTGTAAACCATAAATTTAATTATCTATAAGGTGGTACTAGAAGAGTACACTTTCTAGATAAATTGCTTATAAATCTATTTTTCAGAAGTCTTGCATATTTCTAAAACTTAGATCTTTCAGTACTTCAGGTTCCTGATCTGTAAAATTGAGATACTGATCGTTTCCTTGTTCATCAACATGTACTGTATTGCTAAACATAAATTTTTATGGAGTGTTTGGGGCCTGTTAAATACTTAGTGCCATGAGAATACCAATACATAGGTAACAGTCATGAAACAAAACATAAAGAAAAACTTATTATTGTTATTGTTATTGCTGTTATTATTTAAGGCTGCTTGCAGATGTTAAAAAACAAAAAGCAGAAAAAGGTGCTTTACTGGAAGAAGCAGCATGTTGCTTCAACCCAGCTCTGTAGCATCTGCACTTTTAGCTAAAGAGAATTCAATCAGCTATTAAATAAAAGTGCCAAAAAGGCCCCACTAAAATACCCTGTCTTTACAGACGTCAGGTGAAGCAGGTCAAACTAATGTGTTGCCTCTTCTGTGTATTTGTGGGGCTTAGCACAGGAACATGCAGAGTTTAAAGTAAAGCATCATTTTTAATTTTTTTACGTCTGCAAGCACCCTAAATTATTAAGACAGCAACAAGTAAAACATGCATCTACATTGTTTTTTAAAGAAGTTTGTCATTATGTCAAATCTTATTCTAATATATAATATGAAAATCAAAATTCATTCATTCTCCTACTGAATTAGGAGAATGAATGAATTTAGTAAAATTCTTAATCCACATCAAATTCCATATGAATTTGAGAGTTCAGTACTGTTGGATATAAAGTAGTCTATACAACCTATAACCTCCAGTCTTAATTCCCATAATTGCATTATGTAGAAAATATATAACTTATGTACACACAAAAAAAGACTCATTGGTTCAAAAATAAATTCCCCTAAAAGGAAAATTAAATACTTGGAGAGATTTTCACTTATAAACCTGAGTTTGCGTAAGTCTGCAATGACTGCCAACATCCCCTACCATTAGCAGGCCATTTACATTTAACTGCAGCATTGAGAGCTGTGTAACTTTTAACACTTTCCACTACATATTGGCTCTTAATCTGTAAAATTGTTTTAATTGAAAAGTCAAATATTACAGTATTAGTTTCAGACAATTCTGTTATCTCTTAATGCTATTAAACCCAAGAGGCAGTATCAAACTACTGCATGTACATGCCCAGAGCCTAGCAATTTGACAGTTATTTAGTGTATAAAACCTCTGTGTTGGGTTTTCTGAATCCATGTCTTCCACTACCTCCATTCTGTCATCTTATTTCAGGTACAGACATGCTGTAGCATGAAAAACAGACATACGTCTGACCTCTACAACAAACCCCTAGTTTGGCAGGAAGAAGCAGCACATATTCCAGACCCATAATTGTCATTCTTATTTTTACAGTTGTAAATGCTTTCCAGTGCCAGACACTTATGATACTGCAATCCAGATAAAGTAAGATTCTTAAATCCTAAAAACTAGACTTAAGTGTGCATGCCAAATTTGGAAATTTGCTCTGTGTTCCAAAATTTGTACATTCCACAAGTACCCGTAAGGGGTTGTCTGAATGGACTTCAGAATTATGACATTATAAAAAAGTTTTTGCTCTATTCTTCCACACTTTACTACATTTCGTTTTTACAAATGTGGTGTTCTAAATCCCACTTTATTTTCTCATTTGATTTCTCCATTTTTAAATACTTTATTTTTCTCTTGGTATACTTAGTGTCTGTCAGTTAGCCCTTTGATACTTTTCTTATGAATAGTTTCAATCAATATTAAATTTTTTAAACTGATTCAGTTTTCATAGCTCTAGTCTGTATTTGTGAGACTAAAAACTATAATCAGTAGGGGTACATCGATAGAAGTGTTTTGGGCCGATACCAGTGGACGATTTTTAACTAGCTATATAAGCTGATACTTATCCAATTGCCTGTATCCAGCCAGACAGCTTGGAGGGGAACGTCCGGATGGTAAGCCTGTTGTGGGGAAAGGGACAAGTGGGGAGGGAAGGGGCGTAGAGGGGGCTGATTGAGGTCCCCACGGTGAGTGAGGGAGTGGGGCTGGGGCAAGTACTGCACAGCCAGGGCAGGGTGCGGGATGGAGCTCCAAGCTGCTCATCCGGGCAGTGCAGAGTGGGGCAGTGGCTCCCACCGCTATGTGCACCCTGGGATGGCATGGAGGGTGTGTGCCCCTGGGTCTGCCCACAGGGCCAGGGCGGGCTGCTACTGTGGGCCAGGGCTGTGCCAGGCTTTTCCTGGCAAGGGGCTGAACTGGACTGCTCTTGGGGCTGATGACAGCAGTACTGGAAGGTGGACTGCGGGGGGTGTTGGGCAGGTTCTAGCCACCCCAAAATTCTCCATAGCCCCCCTCCCAGCACTGCCACTGTGTGCCCCAAGTGCAGCCTGGGCCAGCACCCCACCAAGAGGAGCCAGCACAGACCCAGTCCCAGCCCACAGCAGCAGCCTGCTCTGGGAGCGCATATCGCATATGACCTCCTGGGATGCGCACAGTGGCAGGAGCTGCACCCCCCACCCACACCCCCTGGATGGACTGCTCATGACTCCATCCCATGCCCTGGCTGTGCGGCATCTGTCCCAGCCCCGCTCCCTCCCTTACCACTGAGGCCTCGATCTGCCCTCCCATGCTCCTTCCCTCACAACAGAATTAGCAGCTGGACCTGGTTGCTCTCCATGCTGCCAAGCTGAGGTCCTGGCAGCCTGCGTGCTGCGCTGTGGCTACGTGCATGCACAGGGCATTTATCAGCCACATCAGCCGAAAAAAGCCAATGGCCAATACTGTCAATTGTCATTATATCGGTGCTGATCCAATATGGGACTGATGTATCGGTGTACCTGGACTAATTTGCTTAGGGACCCCTTGTCATTATAATCGTATGTACTGTGACATTGTGAACATTTATTGTTCATAGAAGAGGTCCTAGAACAACCTTCCACTAGCAGCTGTGGAAGCAAACATTTCCATTTGTTTCAGAATAGAATGTGATAAATGTATGAGCACGATAATATGATGTGGTTGCCCACAGTAGGAAAAGATGGGTCTCAGTGTCCAAGGAGTTTTCTTTCAGTCCTAAGCCTTGTGATATTGCATCAAATTTAATTATGAAATGATAGAAAAATAAGTCTAATGGGGACCTTGAGTGTCCATCTAGAGGCAGGAATACCTGTGTTTAAACAATCCCAGTACAGTATTTATCACAAAATCTATACACAAAATCTTCAGTGATGGAGGTTTCACAATTCCTCTAGATCAGGGCAGTCGAACTGGTGGCCCATGGGTTGCATGCAGCCTGTGGGTTGTATGCAGCCTGTTGGGATTAAGTTGCAAGCCTTGGGCTTCTAACTGTTCCCATCTCCTCTGTCACTCCAGTTGCTGTTGCGGTCAGTCCTGGACTCCCCATCTCTCCTCTGGCTTCTGTAGTCTGTGCCTGCCCCAAAGGGTGGTGCAGTTTGACACAGGGCACTTGATGTGAGGCCAGGGTTGTGTGCTACACAGTGTAGTGGTAGGGGCATCCATGTGGCCCAGGGGTCCCTGATCTCTACTGGCACAGCCTTTGGTGCATGTAGCCCCCAGCCACTTAGAAGTTGGGCAGCAGTGCTCTAGGTAATCCTATTCCATTACTTAACCATCCTCTTAGTTCTTGCTTCTGTCCAACCTAAATCTCCATTGATCATGTTTAAGCTGAGGTGGGCAAAATAAGGCCTGGGGGCTGGATGTGGCTCACCAGGCCATTCTATCTGGCCCATGGGACCCCTAAAAAATTTAGAAAATTAACATTTATCTGCCCTGGGCTGCCTGTCATGCAGCCCTCGATGGCTTGCCAAAACTCAGTAAGCAGCCCTCTGCCCAAAATAATTGCTTGCCCCTGGTTTAAGCCCATTACTTATCAGCCTTCTGTGAAAATAGGGAATAGTTGATTGCCACCTTCTTTATAACATTCTTCTTTTTTTTGGTTTATGTTTTTGGTTGTTTTTTTTAAAAGCTTTATCAAATCCTTCCTCACTCTTCTCATCTACACACTAAATAACTCTAGTTCTTCCAACTGTTCCTCCTATGCCATGTTTACTAGGTCTTTAATCCAGCTCAGTAACTTCTGATTTTACACTGACCCTTTGATGACTACTAATTGAACATGATTATGCACCCACCTTATTTAGTTTATTATGTATATTTATAGTTCCCAGAAAAATGTAGTGAATAGTTTAAGGGAAAACTTGAATTTAACATAGGAAATGAATTTTAAAAGACATCATCTACCAGAAAATAAAATCACACTTTCATTTGAAAAGTGAAAAGAATTAATAGATTTTAAAACCAGGAGGGACCATTGTAATCATCTAGTCTATGGGGTCAGCAACCCATGGTCTAATCTGACCCCATAGACTAGATCATGTTTTATTGATGGCATTCCTATCCACTGCTACCACCCCAGCTGTCAAATCCATTCTGCCTTTTATTACTAGGCATAATCATTGCTCTTCCACTTATTCCTGCTCTTGCATGGTAGGCTCCTCTTTTTTCCATTCCCCCTCTTCCACTGCAGCCTCTGCTTACCCTCACTGCCAAATTAGTTAGTCCAAATTGTTGCACATCACACTTTTTAGCAGCATATTTTGCGGGGCTGGAGTGCCAACAGGGGATAGATGTCTAGATTGCAAGTCATGGCCTGCCATTAGAAAAGGTTGCTATATCCTCCATAAGACTTTTCTGGACTAACCCCTGTTTCAACTTTTAGAAAAATAATTTAATTTTGTTTTAAGGATTTCCAGGATAGAAACACACCACAACCTGGGGTAAAATTTGCAAATAGTTGGTTACCTTCACAGGTTTTAAAAAAACCCACCAAAAACTAATTTCTGCTATGAATTTTTCTAGTTTCAGCCAGACATGTGATCTTGTTACGTATTTGACTAGCCAGTTGAAGAGCTCTTTAATACCAAGTTTCTGTTCCCCATGTAGGTACTTGTAGATTGTAACTCATCACCCTTAATCTTCATTTAATAAATCAATTGAGGTCCTTAAGTTGTTCAGTTTAAGGTATGCTAATTTTCAGCCTGCAGTCATTCTTATAGATTGACTTTTCTCAGAATCTTTTCCAGTTTACCAGTATCGTCCTTGAAGCACTGTACAGAAGCACTGTAATCTCTCTGCTTTTATTTGCTCTCTCTCCTCTCGCCGCCCTCGGGCCGGCTCTCTCTCCTCTCGCCGCCCTCGGGCCGGCTCTCTCTCGCCTGGCGCGCTAGCCTTAGCTCTATCGCCGCCCTAGCCTCGGCGCCCTTGGGCCGGCGCTATCTCCGCCCTAGCCTCGGCGCCCTCGGGTGGCTAGCTAGGCCTGGCTATTCGGCCCCTCTCTGGGGCCTTGCCCCTCAGGGGCC
>NW_017728909.1:42548949-42570666 GCF_001723895.1 Crocodylus porosus
TCAGGCTCTGGCCCACGCTGGTTATAAAGGCCAGGCCCTGCCCTCTTCCGGTCATGTGACCACCTGGTTGCCCCTGGCAACCAGGCACCTGGGCTGCCTGGGTGATTGGCAGCCCTGCCAATCACCCTCACAATCACGGAGCACCTCTGCGACTCCGTGACACCATGCATTACAGAAGTCTAAGAAAGCTACAGCAACACTAATAACTTTCTCAACCAAATTTGTGATCCCATTCACCAAACATATTGAGTTGATTGGAGCAGGTCTATTTTCCATAATCTCCTTTAATAATTTATCAATTATGTCCCTTATCAGCCTGTTCATTATTTTCCCTGGACCTATATGTCTGGCAAATATTCAATTATCTGTGTCATCTCATTTTCTCTTTTTAAATATTGGCACATTTGCTTTGTTTTATTACTCTGGAACTTTGCCAGTGTTCTAAAACTTACTGGAAGTCGATATTAATGATCCAAAGAGCTTTCCATGCATCTTTTTTAAACTCTTAAATAGGCTATCCGGAGCAGCTGATTTGAAAATGTCTGTCTTTATTAATTGTTGTTTATCAGCCTCCTGAGTTACACTTTGAATGTAAATTATCATTATGTACATCCACTATCTATTTCCCAAAAGTGCAAGGGAATCTATTTCTACAAGAGATACAATGTAATCTATTTATTGAAATGCATTTTTCTGCATCATTACTGGGAATTCTGCTGTTCTGTACAGCAATAGATCCATGCCATTATTAGGAAGCTTTGTTCCTAATGTACTTCATGTTATTGTCCTTAACTCTGCTGGCCACATATTGGTCCTTTTGCCTGCATTATCAGTTGTCTTCAGTTTGTATCTTCTAATATATATTCATTGCTATCAACTTCCCCTTTTTACCTGCCCCTCTGTTACTCTTACTTCCCCTTTGCTGGGTTGTTTTGTCATTGAATGTAGCTTCTTGACTGTAGTTTTCTTAGTATATAGAACATTTTTATTCTAAAACAGTTTATTTGCATTTTTTCTGTTGAATTCTTTTTCCTGGTTGCAGTTTTATTGTATTTGCACATCAACAGTCCAATAAAATTATGGTTACTTGTATTTAAGCCACCACTAATTAACAGTTTCTTATACTCCATGAAAATGAAGTTTAATCAAAAATTACTCACATTTTGTATGCAGCACTTTTTGAGTCAAGAAATTTATCATTTGCCATTTTTAGAAATTCCAAAGATGTCATTACTTGCAGCATGTCTAACATATTTAAATTCAAGTATAACATATGTCCAATAGTTCAACTTGTCTCTCTATAAAGTGGAGTTCTATTGTGCCTGATCTTTGTGTAATTTTAAGTAGTATTCACCAGCAGCAGAACTTTGCATAAGCCCCAGGTACTGCTTTAGTATCCACTTGCTCTGAGTGCACCTGCAGTTCATTGTATTTTCCAAAACATTTCTGTACATAAAAGTTTGCATGAGGACAATGTTATATAATGCTGTTGCTGAAAGAAAGTGGGAGAATGATCATCCGCACATCTGGTTTCTTTCTCATTCCACCATTTTTTCTTGCAGGCTTTTACCCTTTTCTATTTTGGCAATAATGTAGGAACCATATCCTCACATCTCATCTATAGACTTCAAATTACAGTATTTTTCTTGTTTTGCTTTCTACATATATATGTTATTCCTCTATATATTTAAACCAGGTTACTGACCATTACCATGCCTGTTGTACTGGATTATAGTTGTAGTTAGGGCTGGTTGGAAATTTTCTAATGAGCTGTGGAGGTGGGGAGGGGTTTGAAAATTCTGATTATTTATGTATTTTTGGAAATGCTAACCAACATTTTTCATAGAAACATACTGGTTTGACATATTTCTAAAAAACATACAAGGATGCAGAATACAGTCATGAATTCAGAACAACAAATCTGGAAGCTTCAGCTCTAGGTGGTAAGAGAGACTCTTTTGGCTCCATTGACGAAGCACGCCTTAAACACATTCTTAAAGAATTCAAGGATCTGGGAGGGAAGCGAAAGGAAACAAACAAAATTCAAATGATCTTCTAAAGCAGCATTTTTCAGCCTATAGGTTGTGACCCAAATGTGGGTCAGAAGAACATATCAAAGCATCGTGAATAAACTTTAAAAATGCTTGGAGCTGGGGGGAAGGGAGGAGGCTGTTGGGGCTCCACGTGCATGTAGCTCCCTGCAGGGAGGTCAGGGTGGGGGGAAAGGGGCATAGCTGATGCATGGGGGGGCACGTGCCTCCCTCCCCCCACCAATTTCTGCACTGATAGCAGGCACAGGGCTATAGCCTGGCTGGACCATGCTTCAAGAGGCAGGACCTGGTGTGGAAGGGGCAGAATAGGATGGTGAGACTTGTTGCTGCTGCTGCTGCTGACTCAACCCCCCTACCAGCCACATCGCCACCAGTATGAGGAGTGCCAGGTGCAGGGGGTGCCCTGCCCTCACCTCCTCCCACCATCAGCTTCTTACGTGCCAGGCTGCAGTTCTACCCCATCACCATGGCCCAGCTGGTGCTGCACCTCCCTTCAGGCCATGACTCTACCCCAGAAGGGTGGTGGGGTGTGGGGCAGAGTGAGCAGCCTGAGGGGAGTGAGGGCAGCTCCTGCCTGGTCCAGCCAGTCTACAGCCCCATGCCTGCTGCGGGCACAGAAACTGGGGGGGGAGACCACTGTTCTAAAGAACCCTTTCTGCGTCTCCAGTGAGAGAGTAGAGAAGACAGTGAATGTTGGAAATTGTATGTAGAGAAAATTTTCTTTTTGTGGCCAGGTATGTTTTGTCCTTCATGGGTGAAGACAACCGCATCTGGCAGCGGGGGCGGGGCAGGGGGGAGAGAAAAGAAATGGGAAAGAAACAGGGTGGGAGAAAAGGAGAAAAAAGAGAGGAAAGAGAAAGCGGGGGAGGTGGAGGCTAGGTTGCATGGATATGTAGGTGACTTATAAGCCTAATCTTTTTCTTGAACTATCTGCTGCAGCAGGGGCAGGAAAGCAATGAGAACTGGGTATGAGAGCTTTTAGTTTTCCTGGCCACACATTTCTTTGTTGCTTTTGCCATATGTTGTTGTTTGAAGGCCAGTGCTCCATTCTGGATTGATGACCTCCAAGATGGATGGTCATGGATGATTTGTTCCCACAACTCCAGGTTGATGCCAAAACTCTTTTGTGACACCTTTAACATGTCCTTGTACCACTTCTTTGGTGCACCACGAGAGTGTACTCCATTTGATAGTTCACCGTAAAAGATTTTCTTTGGCAGGCTAATGTCGGGCATTCTTGAGAGGTGGCCAGCCCATCTTAGCTGTGCCAGTTTCAGTAGTGTGTGAATACTGGGGAGAGCTGATCTTCCAAGCACCTCGGTGTCCAAAATATTGTCCTACACTTGATCTTCAGTATCTTTCACAGGCCCCACAGGTGAAAATAATTTAGTTTCTTGACATGACGCTGGTAGATGGTCCCAGTTTTGCAGGCATAGAGGAGGATTGGGAGAATGGTGACTTTGTATACCTTCAATTTTCTTGACATTCCGATGCTTTTGTGGTCTCAGATTGATTTACAGTCTGCCGAAGGCCACACTAGCTTTCACTAGTCTTGTGTTGACTTTGTCATTGATGCAGGGAGCATGGGAAAGCATGTTGTCAATCATCGACAGTTGTTGGCCTTTAACTGAGACGTGTGGTTCCTGGGGCGCAGGTTGAAACATCACTTCAGTCTTCTTTGTGTTAATAGTGAGTCTGAAGTTGTTGCAAGCTGACAAGAATAGGTCCATAAACTGTTGCATGTCAGCCTATGAGCCTGCACAGGTTGAAGATGTCGCAGTCAAAACGGTACCTGATCCCCATACCAAGGTCATAGTCTTGGAAGGCATCCAATAGTATGGCAGAGAATACCATGCTGAAGAGGGTAGGTGTGAGCACATAGCCCTGCTTGACACCATTTGTGACCAGAAAGGGGTCAGAGCATTCGCCTTTTGCAAGGACGCATGCCATCATGCTGTCATGGAACTGTCAAACCATACTGATGAATTTTCCAGGGCATCCGTACTTCTTTGTGATTTCCAGAGGCCTTCGCAGTTCACTGTGTTGAAGGCTTTGGTTAGGTCAGTGAACATGAAGAGAAGGTCAGTGTTCTGTTCCTAGCATTTTTCTTTAAGCTGCCAGGCCACAAACATCATGTCGGGTGGTTCCGTGTCCTTTTCTGCAGCCATATGGGCTGTCAAGCAGTAGGTCATTTAGATGGTTGGTCAGCTGGTTGAGGAGGACTCACGCGAGTATCTTGCCGCAGTTGAGAGGAGAGGAGGGAGATGCCTTTGTGGTTGTCATAGAGTTGGCAATTTCCCTTTCTCTTGTACAGGTGGATGATGGAGGCATCCTTGAATTCTTGAGGGACTACCTCCTGCACCTACATACTGCCAGAGATCTTGGTTAGTTTCTCCCTGAGGTCATGACCACCTGATTTGTAGACCTCCGCAGGAATTGCGTCTGCTCCAGGGGCTTTGCCACTGGTTAAATTTGTAGATTCATAGATTCAGGGTTGGAAGGGACCTTGTAGATCTTCTAATCTGACCCCCTGCCCTGGGCAGGAGAGAAAACTGGGCTCAAATGACCCCAGACAGGTAAACATTGAGCCTCCTCTTAAAGACCCCCCAGGGTAGGAGTCATCACCACTTACCTTGGAAATTGGTTCCAGATCCTAGCCACCCTGACTGTGAAGTAGTGCCTTCTAATGTCTAGCCTAAACCTACTCCCTAGCAACTTATGGCCGTTACTTCTTGTTACTCTGGGAGGTGCTTGGGGGAACAAGGTCTCTCTCCCAGACCCCACTGGTCCCCCCAAGTAAGTTTATAGATGGCCACCAGGTCCCCCCTCAGCCTTCTCTTGCGAAGGCTGAACAGGTTAAGGTCCCATAGCCTCTCCTCATAGGGTCTGCCCTGCTGGCTGTGGTTCCTGTGTTTTGGCCTTGTTTGCCCCTTTTCCTTTTTGTGTCCATCCTTCCTGCAGTGTCGCTTTCTGCCCTGGTGGTTTTGCTCCGGGTGTTGCCTGGCCTGTGTTTCTTCTGGTGGTTGGTTCTGCTCCCTTGCCGTGCTTTTGATTTGTCTGTGTTTGCTGGCCTCGTTTTTTTTTTTTGTCCTGTCTGTGTTCTGTCCTTGTCGTGGTGTGTTCTTTTTTTCGTTTCTAGTGTGTCCACGTTCCCTTTCTTCTTGGTTTTTTTTGCGAATTTAAACAGGCTGCTCTTCACCCTGTCATCCAAGTAGCTGATAAAGAAATTGAACGGGTGCGGGCCCAAGAACCAAGCCCTGGGGGACCCCACTGCCCACTTCCCTCCTGGTCGAAAATGACCCGTCCATCACCACTCTCTAAGTACGACCCCTCAGCCATCTAGATGACATAGATTGCTGGGATAGTAAATAATAAGGACAGATTATTATTACTCAGTCATTTGAATCACAGTCCCCAGCTTCGTGGCATGTAAAGCTTAAAATCCATTTTCCGAATTCCAGGGTTCCAAAGAGTTCTACTGGGACTGACAACTCCACAGCTGGCTAATGAGTTATTGAAGCGTAGGATCTCAGACTTGATTTCATATTGAAATTTCTAAAAATGAACTAGTTTGACTGTTTTTTAAAAGAAACAGTTCAGGAATTTTAAAAACCTTGCTTTTTATTCTGAAATAGAATATTTTATGTTTTGGAATGTCTCTCAGAAATTCTGATTTTTCAACCATCTCTTGTAGCTACATTTAAGAAAAAATGAGTAAGCAGATTATATATTACTATTCCACTAATCTGATATATTGAACTCTTATTGATATCAGTGAGTTGCATTTTTTTCCAGGTGTACCCATCGGGTGTGGCCAGATGAGCCCACACATGCCTCTTGCAGCATCTCAAACCAGTTTGAGATGCTGAAAGAAAAACCCGCAGAAAAAAACAAGGCAGGACATGGCCCAGGACCATGCCCTGAGGCAACCGGAGGCTGAGGTCTTCCAAAGAGATGCTCTGGTAGCTGGCCAGAGCATCTCTATGCCCTGGTGCTGCAGCACGTTGCCTCTCGGTGTGGGGCAGGGAGTTGCAGCAACCTAGACCCAGGGCTGTAGGTTGTTTGTGAGGGGCAAGGGCAGGGGCAGGACAAAGGCATATCAGTGCTGCTCAGCGCTGCACATCCTGGTAACCAAAGCGAGTATGGGTAGCTCTGATTTTTGTATGACAGAAAAAACAAAAGTAAATGCTAAAGTGTGTAGATATTTATAATCCATTTTATTATGATGACAGAGGCACTAGTAGGCACTTCCAAATTGCTATAGACTTGTAAACATATCAATAAAACATTGCCCAACTGATTTCTCTGTATATTGTGGCATTTCATTCTAATAGTGAAAGAACATTATTTTGGGTATTTTAATGAGAGAATTTGGGTTTCTTATCAAAGATTTTGCAATTTTTAAGCAGGGAACACCATAATCTCTGCTGATGAGACAAGTGGTGAGATCTGGGCTGAGAAGCCTGTCCGGGGCCAGCACCGGGGGCCTAGCTGGAGGGCAGACGAGGTGGCTGACCTCTTGGCCAAAGGGACATGCTTTGACAGTTCAAAGTGGGCCACCGCAAGGAGCACATCTTCTGGGCGATAGCTGCCCAGATGGCAGAGCAGGGGCACCCCAACTGGTTCTGCCAGGTGCGTGCCCATAGGGCCACAAATCTAAGGGGGCAGATGCTGTCGCTGGTGGCGGCAGGACACAGCCAGGCAACAGCCCCCACTGTCAGACTGCTGCAGTGGGTAGAGGGTACAGGGGCCACTCCAGGTTAGGGCTGCTTCAGTCCAGCTGACACAAGAGGTAATATCCCCAGATACCAAATGGCTGGGCCCCAGAAGCTCCTAAAAACAACTAGCCCTGAGCTGCTGGCCAGGGTAGCTTTTGATATTGCTGGGGACAGCACAGGTGCTGGCCCCAGGCTCTTGCTCCCCCTGGCTGCAGATCCAGGACAAGCCAGGTAGGGTCAATTTGCCCAAAGTGGTACAACTTGCTCCACACCAAAGTGCATGTCCAGGCATGTGCGCTGAGGCAAAAATCCTCAACACAAATTTGTGCCGCTCTTATTTGAGCTGCTGCCTGCATGTGTGGACATGCCCTTGGAATTGATCCCCACAAGAGAAGAGATTTGTTGTATGTTTAGGGGAGAGATTAAATATGTTATTTCTTTTCTCAGAAAATAGTAATTGCTACTAATCCTATATTATTTTCTTTTATTTCTTTGTTCTATAAAATCAAGCAGATGGTTAAGGCAGTTGCTTACCATTATATTTCAGTAATGGGTTGGTATGAACCACCTGTTGATAGAGCATTTTAACAGCTGGTGTATTTCAGCTTTAGTATGTTCTGAAGTCTAAAACAAAGAGAGAACAAGAGCTCTACTGTAATACAATCTCAGCAAGATTGATAGTGTAAGATACCTTAAAAGAAAAGTTTTTTAATCTACTATTTTCTTGAAAACAAATACTGTTATTGAGAAAGTTATCACCTAGACTTGATGGACAGACTTATTAAAAATAGTAATGGAGAATGTAGACCTTTTCTTTTCCTTCTCCCCTCTGAAGAAGAACATAGCAATTGGAAGCCAGAATAGTTAACAAGATATATAGCTGGAACATGTCTACAAAATAGTAGAGAATAACATTAGAGAACATTTGCAGAATCTAGCTAACTGTTTTAAATGCAGGGTCTGAGCTTTGAAAGGACATATCTACATGGCATGTTACGTTACCATGTAGAGATACCTGAGTTAACTCTTAACCAAATTGAATACCAAATTATAGCTGGATTAGCATGGCATTCTGCCTCGGTTACTTAATTGTGGCTAAAAGCTAACAGGTATCCATCCACCGGGGTGGGGTGAGCGGCTTCCGCCGCAAGCAGTAACATGCGGGGTTAAAGCAGGGGGGACAGGCAGCCCTGGGAGGAAGGTAGCCAACTCTGTGCACCCCGTCCCACTCCTGTGCTGGTCTGCAGGTTGGGAACCATTGATCTAGAAATAAATGTCCCCTGATACAGTGAAACAGCTGTCAAATTGTCTAATGTCAATATTCAAATAAAAGAGTAATGCTTCTACATACCATTCTTACTCGAGTGGCTAAAACAGTCATTTATTGTTGGATACATTGGTTAGACAGGATTGCTTAGTCAGGATTTTGGTACTTCAATGCAGAAGTATTGATGATCAGGGATTTGGGTTTTCCATTTGCTACAGAAATGTGGGGAACTGTGGCTTTTGTCCTTTAAAGGAGAAAAACCCAGGAGAATCATGGGTTTCTCCTTGCAGGCAGGCAGAGTTCCAGACTGCAAGGGGCTGCTTGGGACTGAGGTGAGCAGGGGGCAGAGGGTACCATGTGCATATGTGTACGCACACATTCACGTGGCAGCCAGGCAGCGGTGAAGCGCAGCGCCTGCATCTCCCTCCAGGTAAGTCTGTGGGGAGGCCACAGGCCACATGTTGGGGGGGGCAGGAAGGGTACAGGCAGTGCTTTGGGGGGCATGTGCCCCCCCCCCCCCGATTTCTGCACCCACAGCGGAGTGAAAGGCTGCAACCAAGCTGGACCAGCTTCAAGGAGGAGATGCCTTTGCAGCCCAGCAGTAAGCTGGTTGGGAGTGAGGGGTACCAGCAGGACTGGCAGGGCTGTGGGATGGGAATGAGGGGCCCTGGCAGGGCTGGAAAGCTATGGGTTGGGAGTGAGGGGCACAGTGAGGGGCATGGTAGGGTTAGGGACTCTGGGTTGGGAGTGAAGGCCACCAACAAGGCCAGGAGGTTGTGGATCAGGAGTAAGAGTTTCCAGCAGGGCCATGGGGCAGTGGGTCAGTAGTGAGGGGCAATGGCATGGGGAAGGGCAGGGCACTAGCATATCAGAGCTACTCAATACCACAAAGCAGTGTGGGGCAAGGGGGTCAGAGGGAGCTCTGATTTTCCATGATAAAATACACAAAAAATTAATTGCCAATATATATAGGCATTTAGAATTTATTTTGTTACAATGATTGAGGTACTGGTAGGCTTTCAAAATGCTTTATAGTTGTAAATATACCAACAAAATTTTGTGTTCAACTGATACCTTATTGTGTTGTTTCATTTTAATCATGGAAAAATATGGATTTGGGGGTTTTTTTAATCAGAGAATTAGCGTTTCTTTTTTTTGTTTTTGTAATCAGAGAATTTGCCATTTTTAAACAGATAAAGCCAGGACCCCTGTTGATTATACAGGATGTCCAGGATATTACTTTTATGGGAGGAGGTGTCAGGTCTCATCCCTAAAAACCAGATTAACCCTTCTCTGGCCCTGAAATCACTGCTGAATTATGGCTTTGGATCCTCATTCACCTTATAAAACTGTAACAGATTCAGGACCAGGGAAGGGTTAACTTAACTTTATGACCTGACACCTCCTCTCTTTATTTATTAAATTTCCGAACAAGGGCTCAAAGCAGTTTACGTTCTCACACATAGCTGGAGGCTTAAGCTTCTCTGCCTCCATTCCAACACTCAAGACACTCAAGAGTGCAAACTCTATCAGGTAGAGCCTCTGGTGCTAGCATTTAACTTGTGGCACATCTGCCAAAAAGTTTGGCCACCTGGTAATTCTAATATAATAAAAGCCTTAGTCTGTCTGTCCATAACACTTTATTCGTACTCTGATTGGTTAGCCAATTACAATACTGACTGAAACAACCAATCAGAGTGCTCCAAGAGCATTCCGGACAGGTAGTGGCAGTGGCAGTGTGGCAGAGCATAGCCATGATGGCGGGGGGGAGGGGATGGAGCAGCGGGGGGAGGCCTCTCCCCAGCCATGCTCCCTGGAGGCGGCGGCATCACGGGGTGCTGGCCAAAGGGGGCGGCAGGGCAAGCCCTCCCCTGCGGCCCAGCTCCTGGGAGGTGGCAGCAGCACGGAGTGGTGGGTGGTGGTGCTTCATACCTGCCTGCCCTTTCCCCACCACACCCTCATTCCTGGCAGGCAATTGGCTAGTGTATTGTAATAGTCTGAATTTAGAATTCAGATGAACTGAAGAAAAATTTGAACAACTTCAGAGTTATCTAAATACTGTATTTTGTCACAGTACATTCATCATCGGCAATTCCTTGTAGTCAAGGATGATTGTCTTCCATGATCATCTTATCTGTAGGTCCAAAGATGTCTGATGAGTATTCCAATACAGTACAGTGTACTGGGTTGTACAACAGGGAGGAAAATTAGCTCAAACTAAAGGGATTATTTTGGAACTTGCTACTTATCTCTTGATGAGGACCATGGCATTATGGTTGCTGATGGACAAAGTAAAGAAAATCAGTATGTACAGATTGTATTTGGGTCCTTGTTCTTGCTAATTTGCAACAATGTCTGCAAAAGAAATACAGCTCTGCCATTATGTAAACCAGCATCCAGTTAATATAAATGATACCAGATGAAAAAGCAGCCTTGTAGTCACCTAAGGGTAAAATTAAAAAATGATCAATACACATTTATAATTTGCTTAATAATCTGAAAAAAATAGTAATACTCAACCTTTTAGCTCCAGGGGCCAGATAAGTGGGGTGGGGCTGATCCATGGGCTGGATTGAGTTCCTCACACCAGAATGAAGCCCTGGGGCCTGATACTGTCCCCTCCCATCCCCCCCCCCCCACATACTAAGATTGCACCCCAGGGTCCAGCACTGTTCCTGACCAGCCCTGTGCATTGGGACTGGGTATCCAATCCAGTGTAGAGCCTGTGGCTTCCCATAAATCCAGAAATTTGGGGTGAGGGACTGGTGCCGCTGCTCTCCTGCTGCCAAATTTCCAGACCCATTATGAGCCCTATGAGCCACATGACACTGGGCCCTGGGCTGGATTTGGCTCATGGGCCAGGGGTTGTGCACCCATGTAATAAACAATAAAGTAGGATTTCTTACAGTTGAGCAATCCTTTGAACATTGTAAATCTCCTTCTTTGTTGTCTCTCATTCTGTGGACAAAACTTGACTCGAAGGATTTTCTCTCCATTTTTCATCTTTTTAATTTCTAGTGTATCATTATATCTTATTTTTACAAGTGTTAGAAATAAGAAAAAATAAAAAAGTTGGTACCTACTCCCATGCGCTTGTAACTCAGTTTTAGAAAAAGATGATTTATGTCAAAATAATGCTTACTCATTTTAGCCATTACACAACATCATATTATATTTAACTGTATTTTAATGATGCCTAATTAAGTTCAACTTGTGTAGACAAAGCTGAAAAAATGAATTTAAGAAATCTGATGAAAGAGGGGTCAGTGAAAGCAGGTTGTTCTGTCCTGGTACAAAGATGCTGTGTCACATGCTTATGGACCTTTTGGGCATAAGTTTTCTTTAAGAAAAAATATTTTGTATTAGTGATTCATAATAGTTGTAAAAATATCTTTTTTTTCTCATCATTTTAATTTTCTTGAGATAGTGCCACGTCCTAGAATATCTGGCTAATCTAGTTTGTACGTAAGAACGTAAGTGCTACTGGATCAGACCAGTTTTCCATCTAGCCCTGTTTCCCATTCCAACAGTGGCAGAAGTGGATGCTGTCGAGGGAGAGCACTGACCTAGATACATCTAGGATGATCTATCTCCAATTCATTACCTTTCCTGGCATTTTCCCTTATTGGTTTAGAGATGCCTGAGAAGACAGCTCCAACTGTTCTGTTCAACAGCTGTCAATATAGCTGTCGTCCATGAAATTTGTCTAGTGCTATCTCTGCTTCTTGTATTCTGAGGTATGGTTAACAAGTTCCCTGTTCACTTTGTCCACACCCTTCATGATTGTATACAACTCTAGCATATCTTCCCTCACTTAGTAACAAGAAGGTTGTAGTTAGAAGACTTCACATTTCAGCACATTGTGGATTTATAGAGAATGTTTGCTTGTTCCTGTGGGATGAGGGCAGGTCATTCACCCAAAAGAACAATATATGGGAAATTGAGAGTGGAAAGTAATTCCCTTTTATTGTGTTGTAGGAAAAGGGAAAACCATGTGGATCTCACGTCCCTAATAAGCAGTTGCGATTTAGTCTAAAATGCATTAATACATTTTTAAAAGATTTTTTTTCAGTAGAGTGAGAGGCATGATCTAGCAAGTCTTGATGTGTGCATGGATGCTTAGCAATAGTTAAGATGAAAAATAAACTGAATTGCAATACTGACTTCCATTTCAAGTGAAAAGTATGTTAGGGGATTTACTTTTGTCCAAAGTTTTGCATATCACAGTAGCTGCTTTGCACCCCCAAATAGCTAATTAAAACCTAGCCCAATACAGTATATGGGCATATTCTAACTAATTGTCAATTCTTAAATCTGTGTGAAATCTATGCATCCATCTTTGTCTAACTCCCAGTAGATGGTATCCGTATCATAAACATTACTGTTAAAGATGACACTTATTGGGAAGTTTTTTGGGTGATGGAGGAAGAGCAATTGTAAGCTGGTCAAATTTGCTCCCACAGAGAGTTGTTTATAGTGTTGTATATGCAACTTACCAAGAGGAACTCACATTAAATAAATCACACTTCCGCATTAGATTGAGATCTTATTCTACCTATTAGGTGCCTAAGCACGATCCTATTCCATTGTGTTTGAGTCCCTGAAAATCCATTGATGCATTTACCTTGTAACACGCTAGAGAAGGATCCATCCAACAATTTACTTAACAATTGTATTAATTAACAATTTAACAATTGTATTAACACTTTTTAAAGGATTTCAACAGGGTGGAATACGATTTTAATAAAGGTGCCTAAAAGATGGAATTTGGGTTTTTGGTTGTAGCCATCTTGGTCTAAGGTCATAGGCAGACAAGGTCCATTGGGTAGATGTGATATCTTTTATTAGACCAACTGAGTATTTGGAAAAAAGTTCTTAGCAAGCTTTCAGATGCAATCACCCTTTTTCAACCTGAAACCTTAAGGGTGACTGCATCCGAAAGCTTGCTAAGAACTTTTTTCCGACTACTCAGTTGGTCTAATAGAAGATATCACATCTACTCAAAGAACCTTGCCTGCCTAAAAGATGGAATAGAATCTGGCAACAGATCTTTTCTCCAATCCAACCCAGTCTCGTCCATTGGAAAACCTAGCTTTTTTTAATTAAAAGCTCCCTTATATTAAGATTAAACTGTACAAAGATTCTGTTACTCTGAGTCAGCACAAATTAACATGCTACCTGAAAGGGTCCTGCATCTGTTAGTGAAGTTAGGTAGCAGATGTACCTTGATATAGAAGTGAAGGATTGAATCAGAATAAAGATAAGATGTTACTATCTGCCCCAGCGATCCCTTGAGCCAATGGGATGCAATGTGTAGTATTCTATACCATGCTATAGTTGGTTCCGTAAATGAATCAATGACTTCAGACTCTAGTAGTTTCACAAGCATTATACTTGAATACATGATTTAAGGAAAAAACAAACAAACAAACAAACAAAAACCCCTCACACAGTTCTGAGTCTTTCCTCACAAGCAGCCCAGGACTGGAGTAACAGAGGTATTGCAGATACATAAAATGCATTGAGGGAGCTATGCAAAGAAGCTTGCACAGCACATTCCTGTATTATGTCTGGGTTTAGCCAATTCTGCAGTTCATTTACTTTAATGAGCACTAAATCTGTCACAATTTAAAATACAACATAGAGAAAATATGGACTAGAGCATCAAGAGAGTTTGAAATATAGATTAATCATCAACCCCTTACTTTTTTCTACCAGTAACAATACCTATTTTCAATCCCTAAATAATCTCTTCAAAAAATATAATGATAGTCTTATTCAAGAATTGACTGTCTGGTCATAGACACAAACCAACTTACTAGTTTGTAATTTTATATCTATCAAATGTTAAATATGGACAGAACGAAAAAAGCAACCCTCTAGAAAGGGGAATCAAAAAAGTAAGTAGCATCATATTCAGATCAAAATGTGTAGTCAACAACAACAACAAACGTTACCAAATAGATTCTCCATTTGGTGTTTGCTTTTCTCTTTCCCATTTAGTTTCTCCTTCTTTCCCTTTTCAGATATTTAAAAGTTTTTAAAATATACATTTTCATTGAGTTTTATAAGTTTTGACCTCATCAGATCTTCTATTATGTATTTGTCCAAAACTATTAACTTTAATTTTCTGTCCAACTAGGAAGCCTAAGATCTTAAGGAATTATCACTTCAGTAAACTGAATTTTATAGGACAGCATAATGCTTGTTTGGAGATGCCTCTGATTTTTTATTTTCTTTTAAATGTGGTCCTTATAGTTAAATATTATAAATGATAGAATGTTAAATTAATAAATGAAACAAAGTATAAATGTAGCTTCCTTATTTTGGTTGTTTCATGCTCTAGATATATTCCTAATGGGCTCTTAAAAAGAAGCTATTTGTCATACTTTTTTGTTGTCTTTGCTAATGTAAAAGAAGAGCTTTTAAGGTTCTAATTGACTTTTAAGCCATGCTCTTCATACCAAACTTAACATGAGTGAGTCAGTACATTCCCTTTGTTTACATCAGAGATTTACTGCCTATTAACTTTGATTCTGTTTCTCCTGAATAGCTTTACATTCTCAGAAGATTAGAATTATATAAATATTGTTCTCTTTGCAGCGAGGAACTACGGAAAGAAGCACGCCAGCTGAAACGTGAACTGCTAGAAGCAAAGCAACAAAGAGAAGAAAAAGCTGTAAAATCAAAAGGAAAGGAAGAAGAAGGTAAGAGCATATGATTGGAAATGATAACCATGAATTTCTAGTTAGCTTCCTAGCTTTACCAATCACTTCAGAATTTTGTTTTATTTAGATTCTATAGAATAGTAGATTTCCATGAAAAATATTTTTCCTTAAAAATGTATAATAATAACAGATGTATACAACTGTATAAGTAAGTTGCACTCTGTATTCTATCAGTTGTATTTATTTGTATACGTTTTATATGTATGTCTGCTGTTTGCTACAGTTGGAATACACATTATACCAATTTCCTGACAAAGTATACCTATTATATGACAATTAAGAAAGGTACTTAAATGCAGATACTTTAGCATGTGAGGAGTCCTTGTTACTTAAAATAGTAGCTTTCTGCTATTCCATCAGGCCATCTACATACTTAAAAATCAGTTGCTTAAATACACTGTTGTGTTTAGCCCACAAAGAATATCAGCAGTTGCACACATAAGTGGCAAAATTGATCAAAAGATGTGCTGCAGTTTGCTTTATTGCATATTAAATTTACAATTTTTCATTGCTCTTATATAAGTCTCTTCATCTGGAATTATAGACATGCAAACTTTAAAAAGATAGACAATTAAAATAGCATGAAAATGCTTTTGATGTTACCCATATACCTTTGTTTTAGGAAGCTTAGAATAAAGGGAATCCAGGAAAGGAGCTAAACAGGGAACTCCAGGAAAGACTGGGGGCAAAGAAAGAGATTTATAGGCCATGGAAGCAGAGGGCAGCTACCAACGAGGCATACACCTCCCTGACACACTATTGCAGGTAATCAGTTAGGCAGGCCAAGGCAGGATTGGAGCTTAGGCTGGCTTCAACAATTAAGGACAATAAAAAAATCCTACAGATACATAATGAGCAAAAGGAAAGCACAGAGTAACATACGGCTCCTGCAGAACAAATCAGGACAGTTGGTGGTTGACGCAGGGAAAAAGGCAAAGCTCTTCAGTGAGTTTGCTTCAATATTCCTAAGTACTGACCAAGACAATTCCCCCACCTTGAGCATGGACAGATGTCCAAAAGGCACCAGACTGCCAGAGGTTACTGCTGACTTAGTTAAGGAGTACTTGGAAGGGCTGGATGGGTACAAGTCAGCCGGCCCGGACAACCTCCATCCACGGATGCTGAAGGTATTGGCCAGTGTCATAGCTGAGCCGATAGCACAGCTGTCTGAGCACTCATGGTGCTCTGGCCAGATCCCTGAGGACTGGAAAAGAGCCAGCATGGTGCCCATTTTTAAGAAGGGAAGAAGGGATGAGCCGGGTAACTTTAGGTCAGTCGATCTTACCTCTGTCCCTGGGATAATACTGAAAAAAAAATCAAAGAGCGCATTTGTGAAGGCCCAGCAGGAGAAATGATGCTGAAAGGAAACCACCACAGGTTCATCACAGATAGATCCTGCCTGATAAACCTTATAGCCTTTTATGACCAGGTCACACACTGCCTTGACACAGGAGCTGAGGCCTATGTCATCTACCTGGATTTTAGGAATGCCTTCAACACAGTTTCACATCCTATTCTCATAGGGAAGCTAGCAGGCTGTAGAGCAGACACCTACACAGTCAGGTGGGTGGCCAACTGGCTTAGGGACTGCATCCAGAGAGTGGTGGTGGACGGGTTGTTCTCAGCCTGGAAGAAGGTGGGCAGTGGGGTCCCGCATGGTTTGGTCCTTGGACCAGTGTTATTTAATATCGTCATCAGCGATTTGGACTAGGGTGTGGAGAGCACCCTCTCCAAGTTTGCAGATGACACCAAGTTATGGGGCAGAGTTAACACACCAGAGGGCAGGGAGCAAATACAGGCCAACCTCTGGACAGGTTGGATCAATGGGCAGAACAAAATAGGATGCAAGTCAACAAAGATAAATGTAAGATACTTCACTTAGGAAGGAGGAATCCCCAGCACACCTATAGGTTGGGAGTTGACCTCAGCAGCTCAGAGCTGACCCCAAGATGAACATGAGCTGGCAGTGTAATGAGGCCATCAGCAAAGCCTGTCGTGTATTAGCAGATGCATGACCAACAGATCAAGGGAGGTGATGCTCCCCCTCTATGCGGCATTGGTCAGGCTGCAGTTGGAGTACTGTGTCCAGTTTGGGCACCACACTTCAAGAGGGACACAGAGAACTGGAGAGGGCCACTCACAGGATTAGTAGCCTCCGTGAAAGAACCTATGAGAGGAGGTTGAGAGATCTGGATCTCGTCAGCCTTCACAAGAGATGGCTGAGGGGAGACCTTGTAGCCACCTGTAAGTTTATCAAGGGAGGACAACAGGGAATTGGTGATGTGCTATTTACCAGAGCACCCCAGGGAGTAACTAGGAATAATGGGTGCAAACTAGTGGAAAGTAGATTTAGGTTGGACATTAGGAAGAAATTTTTTACAGTAAGAGTGGCCAGAATCTGGAATGGGCTTCCAAGAGATGTATTACTATCACCTAACTTGGAGGTCTTCAAAGGAGGCTTGGTAGTCACCTGGCTGGGGTCATTTGACCTCGGTCCTCTTTCCTGTCAGGGGCAGGGGGTTGGACACAATGATCCATTGTGGTCCCTTCTGACTCTACAATCTATGAATCTATGAAAGTGGGCATTCAGCTGACAAATTTTAAGTTACATTTTTGTTTCAATACAATAAAGTACCAAAACACTTAAAGCATACATTGTTTTACATTTAAAGTATTTTTCAAGATTACAAGGATGTGAAAAACAGTGTAGATGCTTATGAAAGCATCAGACCGTATCAGACAAACCTGGTGGCCTTCTACAACCACATCACAAAATCCTTGGACGCAGGTGTCACGGTGGACGTAGTCTTTCTAGACTTTAGGAACGCCTTCAACACTATCTCTCACCCCATTCTCATTAAGAAATTAGCCGACTGTGGCATTGATGCCTACAGTCAGATGGGTCGCAAATTGGCTGGAGGGTTGCACCCAGAGAGTGGTGGTGGATGGATCATTTTTGACCTGGAGGGATGTGGGCTTTGGCTTCTGTGACCACAGCCTGCTCTTTGGCAAGAGAGGCAGTGAGCTGCTGGGAAGAGATGGCCTCTTGGCAAAACTGGCCAATTGTGGCCTTGGGTCCACCACAATCCGCTGGCTGGAAAATTAGCTCCATGGTCGGACTCAGAGGGTAGTAACTGATGGAAGTCAATCATCATGGTGTCCTGTGACCAGTGTCCAGGTCCCCCAAGGTCCCCCAAGGCTCTGTCCTTGGACCCATATTGTTCAACATCTTCATTAATGATGTGGACATTGGAGTTAGAAGCGGACTGGCCAAGTTTGCCGATGACACCAAACTTTGGGGCAAAGCATCCACACCAGAAGAGAGGCAGGTGATCCAGGCTGACCTGGACAGGCTCACCAAATGGGCGGACGAGAACCTGATGGTGTTCAACACCGAAAGATGCAAGGTTCTCCACCTTGAGGAAAAAAAACCTGCAGCATCCTTATAGGCTCAGCAGTGCTACGCTGGCTAGCACTACGGAAGAAAGAGACTTGGGGGGTCATCATTGACCACAAGATGAACATGAGCCTGCAATGCGATGCTGCGGCTAGTAAAGTGACCAAAACGCTGGCTTGCATCCATAGATGTTTCTCAGGCAAATCCCAGGACATCAGTCTCCCCTTGTACTCGGCCTTGGTGAGGCCACAGCTGGAGTACTGCATCCAGTGTTGGGCTCCACAATTCAAAAAGGATGTGGAGAAGCTTGAGAGAGTGCAGAGAAGAGTCACACGCATGATCAGAGGTCAGGAAAACAGACCTTACGACGACAGGCTAAGAGCCATGGGGCTCTTTAGCCTAGAAAAGCGCAGGCTCAGGGCTGATCTGATGGCCACCTACAAGTTTATCAGGGGTGACCACCAGGATCTGGGGGAATGTTTGTTCACCAGAGCGCCCCAAGGGAAGACAAGGTCAAATGGTCATAAACTACTACGAGACCGTTTCCGGCTGGACATAAGGAGGAATTTCTTTACTGTCTGAGTCCCCAAGGTCTGGAACAGCCTGCCATCGGAGGTGGTTCAAGCACCTACATTGAATACCTTCAAGAGCAAATTAAATGCTTATCTTGCTGGGATCCTGTGACCCCAGCTGACTTCCTGCCCTTTGGGCAGGGGGCTGGACTCGATGATCTTCCAAGGTTCCTTCCAGCCCTAATGTCTATGAAATCTACTTAACCAGCCTGCATAGTCTAGCATGCATAGCCTCTGGGCACCCCAAAGTTAGCATGGTTGTTCACTTCTCTCCAGGTCTCAGGCCATCACCCTTCTCTTTAGTCCCTTCTGTCATACCCGTTATTGGGTTGAATGGATGAGTTATTTACAGTAGACACGCAGATCTCTGAGGCAAGCTTTGTTTTATTTAAGAGAGAAAGAATAACTTAGAGTATACTCACAAAATGCAATATAGCATGTTCAATCCTTGTTACCGCTTGTGCGCAACTTTTAAAGACACCCTTACAGATGATACCTGGAGCAGATCAGTTAAGCCGTCGGTTCTGCAGCACCCACAGAGCTCCTCAAATCATCTGTTCCCCCAGCAGTACGCTTCTATGGGAACCCGAAGATTTGCACACATTGCTCAAATTTTGTCCCAAATTTTATTAGCATTCAAGCGGAATTTAGAACCAAATTTGAATTAACCCTTACTGTGATTGGCTAAGTCTGCTGTTAGCAGACCTTTGGATACACTATGCAGCCAAGTTCATATTGTAACTGCTGTATCCTGTTGTGGTTAAAATTTTGTCAAGCCACCTTGAGCAGCTTCTTTGTTGGGCGAGCTGCCCTGAGCTGCTGCCTCGTTGGGCCAGCCGCTCACCTTTTGACACAGTTTTGTGGTTTGCAGCACACTGCAGCACAGGTGTTTTATTATCTTGAGTGTTATGAAACCACGTTTCCCTGTTTCAGCAGCTCAGTAGCAACCGTGCAGTCAGAACACTTAGGTTTCTCTTTTGTCAACTTCATGTCTGTTTTCTGTGCTGACAGCATAACCGAATATATGGGTACCACACTTTCTGTCTGTCATTCTCCTTAACTCACCCCTGCCCTCCAGTCTCCAAATAGAAAAACTCGACAAAAATTGTATGGCAAATGCCAAACCCTTCTTCCCATACTTCACAGATTGACAGACATTAAGTTCTTCTGAGGATATAATTTTTTTCTAAATGCACCATAACTCTGGTTACAGTGGCCAGAAAGAAATTTCAGCAGTTCTAAAACTCTTCAAAAAACAAATTACAAAACAGACTTGAGTTTCTCAGAGGAAAGTCTTACTCCACCACAGTCTTATAATTCTGGATAGTTGGTTGCTGGCCACTTTTGGTTTGGTACAATTTTAGAATTTACAAGAGAAAAATGATTTTGAAAATCCAAAGATTCCTCTAATATATCCCTTTGTCTTTTATATTAAAAATGTCAAAAAAAATTGCCTCTGTAGAAAGTTTTTTAATACACCAGAAGTCAACACATTGATTTTGAATCATTGGGTCTGGAGATAGATGCACATGAATAAAAACAGACACAGGGGTATCAGAAGAGCACAACTTTAAGTTAATATGCCACGCATTTTTAGATGGGTCAAATATCTATGTTACAGGGCTCCTACGATATATGTCATAACCCAAAGTAGACTGTCCTCAGCCTAGCAAAAGAGTTCCGGTTATTCTTTGAGTCACTTCTTCCATATACTTGACGTGAGGGAAACATGGTTACTCAAGGGAGACCTTAGTCTTAAGATCTGTAGATCTTCCCTTCTCCCATAAGCACAGGGTCTACCAGGAAAATCCCACCTCTGTTTACTTTTGGAAAGTCCTTTTGGTGTTTGCACTGAATGCTTTAGGTTGTGATAATCTAAGCCAGGGGTTGGCAACCCCCGGCATGCGTGCCAAGCATGGCACACAAGGGCATTTTCCTCGGAGTGCGCTGGGGCTGGGGCCGGGGCCAGGAGGCAGCAGCTGTTCGCAGCCTCCTGGCTGCGGCTGGCCTCAGCTCTGGTTAGCTGCTGATAGCCATGGAGCCCAGGCTGCTTCCAGCAAGCAGCTCGGGCTCCGTGGCTATCAGCAGCTACCCAGAACCTGAGTCAGCTGCAGCTGGGAGGCTGCAAACATCTGCTGCCTCCCAGTCCCAAACCCAACCCCTGGTTCTGGGGAAGCAGCAGATACCAGCGATGCTCCCCAGTGTGCTGCCCTCGCCACTGCTTCTGCAAAGCAGCGTGGGGAACGCAGCAAGGCAGAGCACAGTGCAGGGCACAGAAAGCTGCCTTCTGCTCCAAGCTCCCTGCTGCCCTGGCCACACTTCCCCTGCAAGTGGGGGCAGCAGCAAGAGGCACAACCCTGCGTGCTGCCCACGCTGTTCCTATGCCCACGGGGGAAGTGTGACTCAGGCAGCATGGAGCTTGCAGCAACAGGCAGCTTCCCTGTGCGGCCCTTCTGTGCACTGCTGGTCCAGGTCGTGCACACTGCGCTCTGGAGGGCCCAGGGGAGGGCAGCAAGGCTGGGAACACAGCATGCATGACCCAGAGGGGCCAAACAGGGAAGCTGCCTGCTGCTGCAAGGTCCATGCTGCCTGGGTCACACTTCCCCTGCGTGCACAGGAGCAGCGTGGGCAGCATGCAGGTTTGTGCCTCTTGCTGCTGCCCCTGCCTGCCAGGGAAGTGGCCACAGCAGCAGGGAGATCAGAGAAGCAGGCAAGTTCCATACACTGTTCTGCAGAAGCAGTGGGAAGCATTGCCAGTATCAGTTGCCTCCCTGGAGCCTGGGCCAGGGTGGGGAGACACCAGATGTTTGCAGTTTCCCAGCTGCAACCAGCCCAGGTTCTGGGTAGCTGATAGCCATGGAGCCTGAGCGGGGGACAAGGGACAGCAGGGCTGGGGGGCAGTGGCTTTGGGTGGGGGGGCAAGGGGCGCAAGCAGGGCATCCTGCCATGTACCCCCTGCCCTCCTTTTGTTTTTCTGGCATGCC
>NW_017728909.1:42570766-42615528 GCF_001723895.1 Crocodylus porosus
CAAGCAGGGCATCCTGCCATGTACCCCCTGCCCTCCTTTTCTTTTTCTGGCATGCCGGCACTCCGGCACCTTCCAAGGTAGGCATTGTAGGGGGTTTTGGCACTCCGGCCAAAAAACGTTGCCTACTCCTGATCTAAGCATTCTCATAGAGCTACTGAGTATATTTCCAAGTCCTACTCCTATTAACTCAGTCCCTAATTGATGTGAGAGAGTTGATAAATTCTGCTAATAAGAAAAATATTTTCTTGACCCAAAAATCTGGTGATTGTTCAGATGCACAGCATTCTAAAAGAGAGAATCTACATTACAGATATAGTAGAGAAGATGGGTCTGTCAGAGAGAGTAAGATTCTTAAAATACCTGAGCAAATATGTAAATGGGGGTGAGGGGAGGATGGAATACAGAGCTAATGCAGTGGAAGTATGACCAAAAAAATATCTTCTGCATTCCCCTGCTTGCCCTTCTCCCCTTTCCATATCACAATCCATATTACTTTGCAATCATAATGAACTACCAAGAACACAGAAGTGCCCAAATCTGTCCAAAAACAGGCTGTAATGTATCATTTTCTTTTAAATGCAGAACAGTTTTCCTACTATTTCCCTTTTGTATTTGTTGGATATTTTTTCTAAAAATAATTCAAAATACATATTATAGAACATCTTAGTTTTTGATGTAGTATTAAAATGGAAGTAGGTCATGTGAACAATAACGCTGTTCCTGTGGTCTAATCCAGCACTGTCCAGCTTCTAAGTGACTGGCCACTGCACACCCCACGGGCGGCACCAGCAGAGTGCACACCAGACTGCACCATGCACACATGGGTAGGTCCTCCTCCACCCCATTGCTTTGCATGTGAGCAGGGAGTACTCTCCCACCCCACTGCACCCCAGGCAGGTAGGCACTTCTTGACCCCACTGCACTGAACAAGGTGGGCAGGTGCTCTCCCACCCTATTGCACCTAGTGCACTAGGGATACACACTCCCGTACCCCATTGCATCAAGCATGTGGGCGAGTGGATGTTTCCCCACCCTGTTGCATCATGCAGTGTGGTCCAGTTCCCTACCTCAGCAACAGCACCCTGTGCTGCATGGGTGCTCTGGGCTGCCAGTTTTTTTGATATTGTGGGCTGCGCCACCCTCCCCTACCCCCTGAAACTGAGTCAGGCAGCAAAAACTGTGAGAGAAATGAGGGATCCCAAGACCCTGGCTGCTGTTGCAGCTGGAGCAATGGGGGCAGAGGGTGGAAGCCCATGGGTTACTGTTAATCCCTTGTGACCTGCATGCTGCTAGTTGGGCAGTTGTGATCTAATACTTATGTTGATGTCCAAGAACTGTAAATGTTAATGGTAAATGTTAATTACGTTAATCCCATAAGAACATGAAACTAAACTAAGTAAATACTGACTAGAACATGAAACTGAATAATATTATTGTCAAATCTAAGGTGCAAAAAGTTAACAAACAGTATAAAAGACAGGAAATATTTTTTACATTAGAAGGCAAAGGTAATACCAATAACAAGAAACTTGTATTTTAATGTGAAGTAAAAATTTTATTTTAATAAACATATAACTGCTTAATATTATATTATTCTATATAGAATGACCCGTGTTACTTTGAATTGCATGCATTGCATGGAGACTAAAGCTGCAAGTTTGATACACATGTTCGTGTGATGAGGACAACCACCATCCTACAAAAAAAGTTCTAAAAAAAAATCAGGCTCTGCTTTCTCAAACATTAAAAGAGGTTTTATGAAAGAGCTGACCATTTTGTGAACAATATCAATTTGCAAATGTTCTGTGAGTTGAAACAAATGTAAACTTAGGACAATGAGGCAATGGAATAGACTGCCTGGGGAAGCTAGGGAACACCATTATCAGAAGTGTTCTAGAACAGGCTGGACAAGCATTGTTCAGGGATTATCTAGGAGTAGGTGATCCTGTGCTCTGCTACAGGTATTTCTCATGTTTCTGGGTGTTGCTGGTTGCCAGATGGGGCCAGGAAGGAACTTATTTCCCCTCCTGATCAGGGGGCAGCAAGGCAGGCCCTACGAGTGGAGGCTACAGGACCTGAACCTGTTCAGCCTCCACAAGAGAAGGAGGAGGGGGGATCTGGTACCAGGCTGTCTACAAACTGGCCAGGGGGACCAGCAGGCTATGGGAGAGGCCCTGTTCCCCCGAGCACTACTGGGAGTAACAAGGAATAATAGCCATAAGTTGACTGAGAGTAGGTTCAGGCTAGACATCAGGAGGCACTACATTTCACAGACAGGGTGGCTAGGATCTGGAACCAACTTCCAAAGGAAGTGGTGCTTGCTTCTACCCTGAGGGTCTTCAAAAGGAGGCTAGATAATCACCTGGTCATTTGACCCCAGCTTGCTTTCTTTCCTGCCCGTGGCAGGGGGTTGGACTTGATGATCTGCTCAGGTCCCTTCCGACCCTACCAGGTATGAAATTATGATGCTACACTTGGTGGGGGTGGGAAGAGAGGTCATCTTCCTTAGAAGCGTTGGGTGTTGGCTGCAGTCAAGGCTAGGGGTATGCCGCTGCACCTGCTGGACCTTAACCCCAAAGATTTGTGGCTAGTGGGACTTGCCCTCAAGTGGATCCCACTGTCAAATGGATACAGACTGTGCAGTTGGAGGAACAGGGACGAAATGGTGTTATGGTTGATTGTAATTTTGCTAATAGGCTAGTCAATGATATGTATAGGACAGTTTGGATAGGAATGATCCTGTATCTAGTAGGAGGTTGGACTAGATGAGCTCCAGTGGTCCCTTACGGCCCTACATTTCAATGGTTCTATTCAAGGTACTGTCTCAATCCCTAGTTTAAGTAAATAAAGAATATTGTTTTATTAAATTATTTTTAGCTTTGTCAAAAGCAGGTCACCCTAGGATTATGTCAGATCACAGCAAGATTTTTTTTCAATAAAAACTACTCTCAATCTTTCAAAGAATGGACTGGTATTTAGGAAGTTCTGTATAGTGTTTAATTAGTTAAAAGTCATTTACTTTGTTGACTTTATCTCATGGTTTTAAAAAAACCCTAATACTTCTTGCTAAATTACATCTCTAAAATCTTCTCCAGGTTTCTTTGAGTATCAGAATCAGCAGCAATTAAAACAAAGCCAAGCTGAGATGCAGGTTTAGGCAAAATTTCTAATCTGCTTTTAAAAGATAAACGGTTCAGATTGTTTCTGATGGAAGAACAATGTCTTTATTGTGAATATTGCCAAAATTTAGATTAGGAATGGGAATCTGAGCTTGTAAATAAAGGAAGGATTTCAAGCCTTGGCTAAGATAGATCTGTCTTTGAGGTATCTCATAAGTCTCACTGGGTCTTTTAAAGATTTATATGTTGCTGGTATCTTTAGCCTGGACTAAACCAGTATTTCTATGCTTTTGGGATGTGGTGCATAATTTAAGATGTCTTGTCCAGGTTCATGACGATAAAGTTAGCAATTCATTTTAGTTTTTTAGGGAAAGAGAAGATACTTTTTTCCCTATACCTTAAAAGGACAAAATATTATATTGATTTCCACTGCCTGAAGCTTTCCTATGCTATCTAATGTTAATGTGTGGGGCAAAAATAAGACACCACCATTCCTCCCTATCCAGGACTACTCTAAATTAGTTTCTGTAAGCTCCATGCCAAAGTAATGTTTGTGAGAAGCATTCTTTTAGTGAGAGCCTTTTACATTTTCCTCTTACAGGGCACTCCCATCCCTCAGATGCAACCATACCAACCTGGGAGATTACTGGACCTTATAAAAATGATGTTTACAACTTTCTGGCTATGAGACTTGACCAGTTACCTGCTTGCCATGGCCAATACAACTTATGTCCAAGATATTTCTTCTTCCTTTTCTGGATGGCTTTTAAAATAAGGAACTGTTGAAGTCTGAAGGTTGTCTGTGTCCCCCCTCTACACATTACACTTAAAGCATGATTAACCAGGTAATCATGCCTTAAATTGTGACCTAGCTACATGTTCAGCCAATTAATGGTGTGATAAAACAATAAGCTACAAAGTTATGACACAAAAAGTGTTATAAATTTGTAGTTCATTCTAATCGCGCCATAATTGAATGTGTGGCCATCAACTGAGAGGCTCCCAGCCACTGGGGTGACCCACCCACTGCCAGCGCCAGAGCTGACAAGTCTTGCAGTGGTGTCAGTGTTTTCAGGTGCGGGGCTTGCAGTTGACAGATCGCTGCCACCACTGTGAGCCTCATAAGGTGCAGGGCTCGTGGCAGCAGGGAAAACAAAGCTTGCAGCAGCAGCAGCAGTGTTCTCCCTGCTGCAAGACCCATAGCCAGTGAGGCTCACAGTGGGGGCAGAGTTTCTAGCACTGCCTCTACTGCAAGCCTCACAGCCAGAGTGGGCTGTGGGGCTCACAGCAGGGGTAGTGCAGGGAATGCTGCCTTCACTGTGAATCCTGCACTTTGTGAGGCCCACAGCAGCAGCATTCTCCCTGGGGCTCACGGCTGTGGGAGCTAGTACTGGGGGAACCCGGAGTCGGGATCCCAGGCTCGCCCTGCATTGGCAATAAGGAACAATGGGATTTAATGTGCGATTCCAGAATTGAGCTTCCTGCCATGCATATGTGACATGGCAAGAGGTGAGACTGTGTGGCTCACGCATTAGATCCCTTCATGTGTAGAGGGGCCCTATGTTGCTATTAACCAGATGCTCAGCCTTTTAATCCCACATGCTGCATGACTGGTATCAGGCTGGTCCACAAGTCAGATTAGACCCACATGCCTGAATTCGTCCTCTTTAAGCCTTGGCTGGCCCCTGACTGCCAGGATCAGGCCTCAGGGCTCTGTGCTGCCCCCTCCCAGTGCTGCATGCTGGGATCAGGGCACCATGACACCACTTCCTGATCCTGCCTGGTGCCCCACACCACCTCTGTCTGGCCCTGCACACAGAGCCTGCAGGAAGCTCCAGAAGCTGGGTGACCCAGTGCCAGGGGCCTGCAAGCCATGAATTGAACGCCCCTGTTATAAGCTCATTCTGCTTAATACAAGCTCTGCACTGTGCTTGCCTGACTTGGGGTGCTTGTGGGGGGAGGGCTTGGACCCATCTTTTTGGTTTCCCAGGGGCTAGGACTTTGGTTGAGTAGGAAGTGAAAACACAGCATAATGAAGGGCCTTCTCTGTTGACTGTCATCCCAGCAGCTGAGTCAGGAGTTCTCACCAAGGTGTTAGGAGTTTCGGGGCAACTTTTTTCCAACATACACCTCCTAAATACATCAAAGCCAATATTCGGGAAGCAAGAGAGTTCTCCAGAACATTCTTCTCTGCCTAGAGATCTGGATTTCCCTTGACAATGACCTCCCCTTAGGATGGATGTACTTGATTTTGTATAAAGCTAACACTTTTGATTGCCTCCCTGTTTTGGTAGCCCTCATTTCCAGCTGCCTAAGTGTGAGTTTTCTCTTATGGTGGCTCTTCCCCTTGGAATGTGCTCACATTTATTCAAGTTTATTGCCTCTTACCCCTGCATATCCATTGCCTTGGGGTATGTAAGGGGCATGGATTAACACTCAACTAGAAAATGGTCTCACTGACCCTCTTTCACTTAAGTCAGTTTATAAAATTACAAAAATATGTTCACATCAAACCATAGTTCATGTAACAAAAAACAATAAACTGCAAGGAATATTAGTTGAAAATAGATACCAAGCACAATAGTATTTAATTTGCGAAAATATTTATGCAGGATACATGTTAAACCCTCAAATCAACTGTGCTTTTGGGTGGGTTTGTGACACTTAAACACCCTACATTACTGTCTTTCTAGACAAGGAAGTATGGCATCCTTATCTTTAGTTCCTGCTGAACAAGGTCTCTGGATTCCATGTCAGTCAGAAAATTTCAATGTCACTCTTTCTTTCAAAACTGTGCTTAGTGAGTTGTGGCCTCTCTTCCTGTCCTGGATTTAAAGAGAACCCTAGCCTACTACTTGTATAGAAACAAGACTCTTAGTGAGACCTCCACAGTTTTCCATGGCCATGGCCAAGAAATCCAAGGGTTCAGTTCTGTCCTTTCCAAGACACTCCAATCCTATTTCATGTTGTATCAGACTCCAGTACAAGATATCCAAAGTGGATCCAGATTTCACAGTTCAACTTTATTCCACCAGGGCTCCAGTTTCCTGTTCTGCCTGTTGTATCTATTGTGTCTCCATGGTTGATATTTGTAGGTCAGCAGCATAGATTTTGGCTAAGCACTTCATGATTGTGGAGACCTCTGGTTGCAACTCTGTGTTCAATAGAACATTACTCCAGTTTATTTTTGCCTAATGGACTTGGAGCCACCTCATGGTATTTGTGAGCACTGCTTTGGAGCCACCAGTTGTGTGGACAGCTGCCAAAAGGAGAAAAGCAAGTTACTTACCAGTCTCTGGAGTTCTTTGAGATGTGTTTTCCACACACTCAAACCCTGTCCTTCCCTTCTTCTTAGGGCTTGCAACTCTCTGAAACCGCATTTAAGAGGAAACTGATGAGTGCTCCTCCCAAGTGTTCCTCAGTTTCCTCTTAAATGCAGAGTTTTATGATTTTAGTAGAGGCCAGCCAGCAGCCCACCATGCAAGAATTAATAAGATAAAAAACCCTCCACTCAGAAATTTGACTCAGCACACCCACATCTGTGTTTGTATGGACAGCATATCTTCAACTTCCTCATTCCTGAACTATCATGGCTAAAACAGAACTACTGCTGCTACATGTTTATAGTAAGATCTTACTGTACATATATTGCTACTGTATGTTTATAGCAAAATGTGTTTCCATATCTCTGACTTCTCTTTATAGGGATTGTATTGGATATTAGGACTTCTTCATCCACCTATCCACCTGAAATCTGACATACTTATGTGATCCGTAGAGTTTAAGTCCAGAAAGGCCCACAAGATCCCTCCTGTACATCACAGATTATTACATGTTATAGTATATATCCATATAACTTTTCTTGCCTAAAGTATACTTGTGTTTGGCCAAAGCTTATCTTCCAAAAAGGTCTCCAGTTTTGATTCAAAGACACTTAGAGATGGAGTTTCAATCATCTACTTTGGTATTGCATTATATTGGCTAAAAACACTTCACATTTTTTCCTTATATCGAATCTGAAATTTTCTGGCTTCAGTTTGCAGCTTTCAGTTCATGCTATGCCTTTCTCCATAGATTAAAGACCAATTTTGTTCCTGGAGCTTTGTTTCCATGAAGATATTCATGTAACATAAATCAGGTCCACTAATCTCTTTAGTTAATGACGCTAAAGGCTGGACCTTGCAACCCTTGTCGCAGAGGCAGATCTTCTTTGAAGTCAACAGTGACAGGGTGAGCACAGGCTCTGACCATATTGAGCTTCTTCCAGAACCAGGGCCTCATTCTGTGATAAGGCTACTGGATAATGCCTGTGCTGCCACCTCATATCTATTTTTACAGCTGCTGACTGTTTCTTATTAATATTAGTATCACATTTGATACTACTGCCTTAAGAGAGTCTATGAAATGGTATATATTACATATTTCTCTTCTTGTGTTTGTTCCAGATTCAAAGCATTAGAGTAGTAGGGAAGAGGGAGAATGCAAGTGTTTATAATTGTTTAAGAGGAAGAAAAAAAAACCTAATTCCATCCTTACAAGCTTGATTATAACCAGCCTTCCAATTTGTGAATCAGGTTGTTGGCTATGCCAGAGTGCTGTCAGGACCTTTCTTTGAATAAGATGTTTTTCTTTTATGTGACAATTACTGTAGCGATGCCAAAAATTACGTCAAATGTCATTTGAGTGCTGATTTTCTTCATTGTTTTGTAGTACCTAATCAAATATTTGAAAAGGGGATTCTTTTCACAGCTTTGTAGTATAAACTTGTGAATATGTTGTAATGAAGGTTACCTTAGACAACTATAATTGTATTTTTTATTCAGTCATGGATAGCTTTAAAATGAAATCTTTAAAAAAAAAAATCAAGTGAACACTTAAATTATGTTCATATATATTTGTAGATTTTAGGCCTTAGTACCTTTCCTTAAATAAATCTGATAATCTCTAAATGATAAAAAAAAAAATAGTTACATACGTTGTATCTGAAATGCCACATGGTAATAGAGGAGTAATGAAAGCTGAAGAAACCAATGAATAAGAATCCTGTTTTAGGTAAAAAATAAAAAACAAAAACCACCTTCAATAAAAAAATTAAAATACTTGATAATTTAATCAGAATATATTCTAGTTAGGGTACTGATTCAGAGTTCTTATATGTGTGAGAAGTCCCATTCATGTGAATATAACATAAGCATGCGCTTACAGCAGTCCTAACTTGACGAATAATCCCTTGTATCTGGGGTATAAGACTTTAAAATAAGAACAATACATGTTTTAGAGCAATTCCCAAGCCTTTTGGATCAAGAAATTGATGTCAGCCCTCAAGATTTCTAATGGGCTATCATGCACCCTTTTAATCCTTTTTTTTTTTTTAATTGAAAAGGGCAGGGGACTTGTAATCTGGACCACTTGCCATGGATATGTAGATGACAGTTTTAGAGCCATTGTCCTAGAAAATGTTGTGAATACTACAAATTTAGAATTCTAGCTGTGTTTAGAATATATATGTATACAGCTATAACAGGGCACCATCCCCAGGGTGGTCACTAGCCTCTGGAAGCCTCCAAAATCCTGCTTTTTCTGGCTCACTCTGGGAACAGTCTCCCCTTCACTTACCCACCACGTCTTGATGTTCTGTATGGTTCTCAAGGGAAGGCTTCCCAGATCTAGTCTCAGTCCAAGGAACACCCAGAGGTGTGGAGCTCCTGCCTTAAGGGCTAATTTCATAGATTTCATAGACATTTGGGCTGGAAGGGACCCCATAGGATCATCGAGTCCAGCCCCCTGCCCAGGGGGAAGGAAGTCAGCAGGAATCATAGGATCCCAGCAAGATAAACATCCAAAAGTGTTTTGAAGGCGTTCAGAGTGGGTGCTTGAACCACCTCCGGCAGCAGTCTATTCCAAACCTTGGGGGCTCGGACAGTAAAGAAGTTCTTCCTTATGTCCAGCCTGAAACAGTCACAGAGGAGTTTGTGACCATTCGATCTTGTCATCCCTTGGGGCACTCTGGTGAACAGATGTTCTCCCAGATCCTGGTGAACACCCCTAATAAACTTACAGGTGGCCATCAGATCACCCCTGAGCCTGCGCTTTTCCAGGCTGAAGAGTCTTATAGCTCTCAGCCTCTCGTCATAAGGTCTGTTATCCTGACCTCTGATCATGCACATGACTCTCCTCTGCACTCTCAAGCTTCTCCACATCCTTTTTGAATTGTGGAGCCCAAAACTGGACGCAGTACTCCAGCTGCATCCTCACCAAGGCTGAGTACAACAGGAGAATGATGTCCTGGGATTTGCTTGAGAAGCATCTATGGATGCAGGCCAGCATTTTGGTCACTTTACTAGCCGCAGCATCACATTGAAGGCTCATGCCCATCTTGTGGTCAGTCATGACCCCCAAGTCCTTTTTGTCCATAGTGCTAGCCAGTGTAGCACTGCCAGGCCTATAAGCATGCTGCAGGTTTTTCCTCCCAAGGTGGAGAACCTTGCATCTTTTGGTGTTAAACACCATCAGGTTCTCATCTGCCCATTTTCTGAGCCTATCCAGGTCAGCCTGTATCACCCTCTTGTGTTAAAAAGTAAGGGCCCTAGGTCAGAGCCCACTGGTCACAGGGCACCACGCCAATTGACTTTCATCAACCACCACCCTCTGGGTCCTGCCGTGGAACCAATTTCCCAGCCAGCGGATCATGGTGAGGTCGAGGCTACAGTTAGCCAGTTTTGCCAAGAGGTGATCATGGGATACCAGATCAAAGGCTTTTTTAAAGTCAAGGTATATGATATCAATCTCTTTCACCTAATTACACAGCTCCATTCCCCTCTTACACCATACCCCATGCCTTGCAGATATCAAATCTCCAGTCAACTGGGACCCTTGTCCCAGCATCTCCAGGCCCTTCCTTTCCCTTTTTGTTGAGGTTTTAGCCTTCTTGGCTTCCACCCCTCTACTCTGGCTGGTCCTGCACCCCAGGCCCACTACTCTCGGTCTGGCTTCTGGGCCCCAGCCCACTCTCTGCCTTGAACCTGCCCCAGCAGGGCTCAAGTCCAGCACATACCCCTTAGGATACTAATGGGACCTCCAAAAACCACTCCTTACCATCCCAACCCAAACCACTGATTTAAACTGCAATATAAATACTGAGCCCCTGGGCTATAACATAAGAAGGAAAGTAGAGGCTTTGTGCCTGCTTACCCAGCATCTCTTTCTCTCTGGATCACTCTGTCTTGTTCCCCAGCCTGTAGAGCTATTTTCTTCCAGCTTTCTGGGGTATTTAGGAGTCCCACACTCTTCTACTCCCAAGGTTGGCCCTCTCCCTTGCCCAGATCAACCCCAGGGCTTATATAGCTCTGGCCTGAGCTCTCAATCATGTGACACCCCCAGTCAGCTGACCTGCCTGCAGGTCATATACCAGCAGTGGAGCTAAAGCTTGCAGAATAAATAACTGGTCTGTGCTTTGGGATAAGTAGTTGAACAGGAAAGAGAAACTTGGAGTTCTAGGGGTTACCCCATGGATAGGTTTGTGACAATGAGTTCAGTATCAATAATTAGGAAAAAGTGTAGCCTACTGCATGAGTATACTAACTCTTTCTCTCTAATGAAGCTATTTTTTATGCTTTAACTTAACTGAAATATTTCTTAATTTTTATGTAGTTTTCATAATAATATGGATGGAGAATAGTAGGAAATAAGCCTAGATTTCATTTAAATCTACTAAAAACATTCTGTTTTAATACAATTGTTTGTTTGTATGTTTTCTTTATGGTAGTAATTACCAGATACTTCAGTTAGCTTGATGGGAACAACTTACTTCATAAAACACATTTTGAATTAGCAATTAGGAATTAGCAAATTGACTAGGAATAAATAACTTAAAAATTAAAGATAAAAGCTAGGAAAACAAAACTTCAGATCTGAGGTCAAATGGGATTAAATTAATAATTAACTGTAAAAAACAAAAAATAATGAAAACCTGGAGATGACTAGTATAGATGTGATAGTTTTGCCCTTATCCTTTTCCTTTGCCTTTTCTGTTTTTTATGTCCTTTTAGGTCCTGATGCTAGAAATACATGTATAGTAACTACTTGTGTGTATTTGCAGGATTCATATCTTACTTGTAAGCTCCTTATGGCCTCTGTTTGCTCAGAGCCTAATGCATGTTATGGCTACTATTAAATAATAAACGGATAGCAATTCAAGGTATCAAGACAATCATAATAGAAGTAAAAGTTATACATTTATTATGTTAAATGCTCAGTCTGATTCTGAGACTAATAATAGTCTTATTCATTTGCTTTTCTTTATTTAGATCAGTTGGGTGCTTTTGAAAATCTTGATCTATTAGTATGAAACTTATAAAAACAGCAACTTAAAAACAAATACATGTTCAGCGAATATAAGAAAATAAAAGGTGAGCCCTGGTTTGCAAACCTTGTTCACCAAAATTTTTTCCAGAAGTCTGAAAGAATTCTGGATGTGCAAGGCAGCAGCAGGGGGATAGGGGGCCTGGCCCTGGCCCTTGCTTCCCTTATAATGTCTGGTGTCTGCTCCCCTGCCACCTCTCCCCCCAACTGCTGCACTGCCATGGACCTCTGCAACAATTCCTGTGCTGCCCTGTGCTTCCATGATGGGCCTCAGATGTCCGTGCCTCTGCACTGAGTCCCTTGCTACCCCACAACTCTGAACTGGGTCCTTTGTTTCCAAGCTGCATCCCTCACTGCTCCATGTCTCTGCACCAGGTCCTTTGTCTCTGTGCCCTGTGCCTCTATACTGAGTCCAGAGCCTCTGCATCAGGTTCTTCACCACCCTGCGCTTCCACACCAGGTTCCTCACTCCAAGTGCCTCCGTGCCTGGTCTCTCATTGCCCCGTGCCTCTGGGCCAAGTCCCATACCTTCCCACTACTCCATGCCTCCACGGTCCCTTCACTGTCCCATGCTTCCAAACTGGATCCCATGCCTCAGTGCTGGGTCTTTTGCTGCCTTGCACCTCCATGCTGGGTTTCTCACTGCTAGAATATCCATGCTGGGTTCGCCACCGCCCTGTGACTAGCCAAATAGATTACTGCTACCTTTTCTGACTGCAGGTACTACATTTCACATGATAATCCATTCCAAAATGAGGCTTGTTTTCCCTTTGTGTAATAGGGAAAAATCCCTCAACTTGGACCTGAATGAGAGAGAGAGAGAAAACGTAATCATACACGCACACACAAATTTCTACAGGAGTTGGAAATATTTAATAGGAATTAGAGTGGACTTGGTGCACTAAAATCTCTGATTTTGCACTGTGCTGTGATGTGAACTTGTAGCTGTGGATGGGGGTTATAAACGTAGACCTTAAGCTATCTCAGCACGGGATTTCTGCAATGCTGTAGTGCATAGAGAGTGTTCAGGAGTCTTTATGATGGCAGCATCCTGAGATGTCCCAGAGTCCCTGTAGTACTATGTACTATGACCCTGGCCGCCTCCTACCTCACTGCCTGAATTTTCTCTATATCCAGGCCTGTGAAAGGGCCTACAGAAAAGGGCCTTATTATTTATCGTCTATACTGGGTAATTGTCTTTGAAACAGAGGTACTGCTCTATACCACTCTGGCTCTTTTATTGTACATAAAGTAACTGGGTGGTGGATAAGGAGGATTTCATTCTAGGTCAGCATGTCAGTCATACAGCCTACAGACTGGATGTGCCCATGGAGCCACTTCATCTGGCCAGCTGAGCTATGGGCAAGCTAGGGAATGTAGGAACATGCTGCAGAACGTGTGGCCCCACTAAACCCGGCCCTCAGCCTCAAGGTGGGGCAGCATAGCCTTGTTCACGATGTACCTGCTTGTTCTACATCTTTCAATGCAGCATTTGGCCACTTCAGGTGCAGCTGCTTGTTCCACTGCCTGCGTTCCTAGCCTTGAATCTGCCATCTCTGAACCTGCCACAGCCAACCCAGTGAGGACTGTGGCCCTGCCACTTACCACCTGGATCTGGCCCACGATAAGCTCTGCCATCTGGATCCAGCCTGGGGCACAGGGTGAGCTTGATGCCCCTTTTCTAGGTGAACAGTTTTGCCCTGGACATAAGGAGTGCACATGAGCACAGAGGCTGCTTCAATACACTGTGTTTACAGCACGTTGGAACAGACTCGGTTTATTGAGTCTGCTGGAGCGTGGTAATTACTGCTGTCCAGCACCCTCCCACGTCTCGTGTATCTGCATTCCCATCAAATGAGCTTTAGTTCAAGTACCCCTGCCACCATTTTGAAGCACGGGGATGTGCATACATAAGAAACTGCGACACTTTGATTAGAGTGGCTCACAGAGCTGCTCTAATTAAAGCACCATCTCCCCCACCCCTGGAGCACATGTAAAAGTGCCCAGGGAGATTATCCTGTCACAGATTTGAAGAGAAAATCTTGTTCCCTTTTTCATTTAAGAAGAGGGGTGGGTTGCCTGTAGTATCTCATTTCTCTAGGCTGCCTTTGCCTTCACTGATTAGTTCAGTTGTATCATACACTTTTTGATAATCATTTCCCATATGTCTGTGTATAAAAAGATTAGTTGAAATATTTAATCTATAACACTAATACTACTAAAGTATCCAATGTAGACAATGTCTTGGTTGTCCTAAACTAACTGTGTGTACAAACCATATTAGAGCCATGTAAAGATATTTTAAGTTTTTGAAGATGGTTTTAACATGAACAGTAACTTTATTTTCTGTTATAGTGCTATCAAGAGGACTAGAACTTACATTTTGCAGTTTTCATCAAACATGGAGTTCGTCTAATAATACTCTATACCATTTGCTTATAAACAGGCATTTCAAACAATATTATAATCAGCTCTCCATCATAAAAACAAGTAGTTTCTCTTGCATTATCCAGAAATAAAAATAAAATCATTGTCTTTTACAACCTAGCCTATTTATAATTAACTTGTTTTGGTGATTCTGTTTTCTTTTAGGATAGAAATTAACAAGTCTGTGCTAGTAACTAAACTGTTTGTGTTTTAATAGACGCACCAAAATCTTAAACCTTTAACCCTTTGGATAACTGGATTTCAGTTATATTTGCCCCTCACAAAAATACACTTGTAAAATTAAACATCAGTAATGGAAGCAAAAACAAACCTTATGCTGTTGCCCTTATATTGTTATAGTTAAATGTGATTTGTATTTACATGCTTAATGTGCTTAAATCAATGTTATTAAAATAACCAGTTAACTTAGAACTTTATTTGATTATAAATTATTTCATTAAAAACTAGTGAAGATCTAGAATCTGACTTTCTGCTCAATCTGTGTCCAATCCAGAGGCCTTGAGGAGGATAGAAAGGTTACCGTTCAGGTCATCATGTTTGTTGAACTACTCCTGATAAAGGACAATTAACTTTATCCCAGATGTTGGGTTTTAGAATAGATTGTACCATCTGGCTGGTATTTGTTGCTCCTCAAAGAAATTATTTTAGGGGAGCAGAATCTAGTTCTGGAAAATAAACTGATTCAAACTATGACATCACTATCATAAAGAGGAGGATACCCTGGAGTATGGTCTAGGACCAGTTAGTTAGAGTTAGAACAACGTAGTTTAAAATGTCTAAGATAAAGAATGAGAATCATTTTTGTTGGTTTTTCTTTTTTCGCCCTCTTACCTTAATTACATAAAGTATATGGAAGGTTATTCAAGCCAACAGAAGTTTTTACTGGAAGAGTAAAGCTGTCCCATTATCTTCAGTCCAAGTTTATAATAATCTTGATGAGGCAGAGGGAGCCAAGGGCAGGATCAAAGAGATTCTGCAAGAAAAAACCCTTGGGACAGTAAGCTCAGAAGCAAGCCAAGGTATTTACATTAACAATAATGAACACCCTTCCCCTCCTCCCTGCCCCCCCCCAAGACAATACATTTGAACTCTATCCTGTGTGCATACACACACACTAGGGTGAAAACATAGACTGTGTGCATACATTAGAATAACTTGGGAGAATTTCCAGGTTTCTTCTATTAGAAAAGATTACCTGGAGATGCCTAAACAGACATTTGAATGTTGAGCTCTTGAAGAGCGGAGAGTTTGCAGTGCTGATGTTGCTCAGCCAGGGGACCCCTATGTACACATAGTGTGCTCCACATGCTTCCTCAGTCTGCCCAAAGATAGTTGGTAGCAGTTCGCAGAGCAGCCCTGATTGGCTGCCCAGACTGCTTAGGATCAGCCTGTGCCTCCCTGCAGCATACCATGGAATTGTGAAGAGGGCATATTCTACCCCTGCTTGGCTGGAGTAACAGAGTTCAGTGAGTGCTATGCTGTCTCCCACAGGGGTGGGGAGGTGTAGCAAAGCACCCTGGGATACTAGACGACTGCTCTGTGTCTTCTCTCAAAAGGGAATGTGAGTAACTCTCCTGGGAGTGATTTAAATCTGGTTGTTTCCAAGTTTGTTTGTTTTTTCCCAGAGTGGCCATTTTTGCTCTGGGAAGAAAAATCCTGAGCATCTGTACATTCATAGTTTTCCCTAGGAAAGCAGCAACTGTGTCTTTAATGTATTTACACAAGAGCTGTGGTATGACTAGCAGAGCACTAAATTAAACATTTGGGCTAAAGACATGGACAATTGAGTATCACGTGTGTTATCTTCAGTTTAATTATATGTTGGTTTTAATCATAGTATTTAGATTTTTGTGACCAAATTGGGACTGACCCTTTTGTATGCATACATGGAATTTCTCCCCAACTTTCTGCACACCACATAAGGGTCTGTCATGATTTTCACCCTTTTATTCAGGGAAATAGGAACTGCTACTTCAAAGTATCCCTCTGGGCATTTATCATCTAAAAGGCTTAGTTTTTACTAAGAAAACAGGTATGTATTTTAACACAAATATGCCAGCCTGAGATAAAATACTAGGGGGGATGTTTTATTTTTTCACAAAAGTCAGCAGTTTGGCTTGCCTAATCTCTAACTTGAGTTGCTAATTTATACAAACTACCTTGTCTTACCTAGATTTTTATCTTGAGTTAGCTAACTTAAATTAAGAATATACCAAGAAAACTGGGAAGAGGCTTAACTGTGGTGTTATATTTAGAATGGTTCAACGAAATTCTTTTAAATTCATTCCATTCTGAATTTACCATTCTGGATCTTTTAGTTGAAATTCTCATAGGTTATAATCTGTTCGGTTATTAATCCTCTCTTAGCCATAGTTGGATTTCATTTATTGACTGAAATAACTAGAAAAAATAATTCTGTAAAGCAAGGATGGTTTTTAAATAGGAAAAAAAGAGAGTAACTTCAAAATAAAGTGTTCTTCACACAGCTGTCAGACGTAAGTCTTGTACCCTTCTTTCAAAAGGCTTGATGCCAAGGTTTGGTTTAGATTTACAGTTCAGTGATATCCATCCAACCTGAAATCTAGTGCACTGATTCGCCCCTATAATTATTTTTGGTTTTATCTTCTGCTACAGACATTTGAAGTTACAGTGGAATATTTATTTGTTGTGTTCATTTTTCAAACTAGCAAACTTGAATCCATGTGTAGTTTGCATATCTGTGAAGTATTTTGTAAGATTCTTAATACATTCAACATGTTGTTATCATCCAGTGGAATAATAGTTACACTGTAAAAATCAATACAGATAAGTACTGCTCAATTATAATTTTATTTTATCGAGTATTACATTACAAATTTGTTAATCTGTCTGTAAAAGTGCTGTAACCAAACAATACTTCAAAATGTTACAACAGATATTTGACACACTGATTTAACAAACTGTTAAAATGGATAAAGGAAGATTAACCTTTAGCTATTCTACATATTACATTTTTGCTATATTGTTTCTTGATTGTAAGATGAAAGTTTGGGCAGGAAAGCGGAGGGGGCATTCTTCATTGCCATGGAACTGAGGCTGTGATTTGTAGCTTCTTCCGTATGTTAGACAGGAAAGCTGTCAACAGTACCATCAAACTACAAACTAGTGGTTGGTTACAACAGCTGGATAGGGGATAGCTGAAGAATGTCATTTAGCATCCTAAAAAAGTTGAAAAGCTGAATCCTTGAAAATAAGGAATGTTGTATTTGCCCTTTAACCCCTCAATAATATTCTATATCAGTGGTTCGCAACTTTTTTGAAATCAAGGCACCCCTTAGTGGACTCGAGTCACTTCTCCATAACTTTCTTGAATTGAGTGACACTGAATTTCAAAATGGATTTATATATTACAGTGCTTACCTCCCTGCAGAGAGGCTAGGCAGTATGGGTGAGGGATTGACTATCACCCTTGTTGAGAATCACTGTTCTATCCTCTTAACTTCAAGTCTTCCCTAATTTATTAAGTCAGGTAAAATAGATCTGATTTGGATAAATAACTTAATTATCTTTCCACAAATAACCTGTCTCTGCCAACTTCTCTTTTATTCTTGACAATTTACTGTCTTACCCATCTCTCAGGCTTTCAGTTTTGTCCAAATCTTTTTTATCTTTTATTGTGCTGCCTTCCGACCTACAAATTTCTTCCAATTCCAGAATCTTCCCTAGAGAGAAAGAAGAGTTTAGTGAAATTTGTTCCCAAACTTTTACAAAAATGAACATAAGGATGGCTCGTGTTAGACTTTGCTAAAGCAGCACTCTGCCTTTTGTTACACCGCTTACCTTTCTTCGTTTGAAGTCTGCTTACAATGTACATTTCTCAAGATTAGGGTGATAGTTGAGCTCAAACAGGAGACTGTAGGCACCTCTCTCTTAGATATTGCAACATCTGAAAATGAGATGTCTAGCCTCAGGAGGATGATTCAGTGAAACAGGGTTAGGTGCCTAAGCTTCTTGTACTGTAAATAGTTACCTACCTCAGAGAGCCTCAGCCCTGGGCCAGTCCTGCCTCTTCCTTGTGTATCCAACTCTGATTATACTTCATTATATTACACTTCACTTCCCTTCACTTCAGCCTACCCCTCCCAGAATCCCATAGCAATTTGAGAACCTGCTCGGGAAGTAGGAGACCTAGGTACAGATTCTTCACACCTCGAGGGGGTTAAAACTTCTTAGGAAAATGCCCTAACCTTGAGATTACAGTACAGAATAGCCTGGGTGGGAACATAGTTCACCCACCATGTTTATCAAATGTCTGTCTAATGTAAAAGGCATGAATAGGGAGCTGGAGATTTGAATCATCTCAAGCTGAGGAAGGCTGAGAACTCAGGTCTCTTGCTTCTTAGATGAGTGCTCTAACCACAAGACTACTATCCTAAAAATGAGAAGTATTGCTGGACTCTACTCCCCATGTTTTTGAGTAAAGTGCTTATGGCTGCTGCACTTTGTGCTGAAATCAGTTGTGTCAGTGAGTGTAGGCATATTTGGACTTAGTTTAGGTCCAGTCTCCCTCATAAATGGATTGCAGTAGAGCCTAGGGAAGGAATTGGATGGACTGAGGTGCCTAGCTGCTCAGACGGGGTCATTTTTGTGTATATGTGGAAGCCTCAGTGTAAGTGCCTAGAGATCTTTGCTATCCAAAATGTAGATCCAGTATAGGCCTTTAATGATTATTTTCACTGATGGACTAGGGTTATTCTAGATCATTTATTGTGACATGGACTCCTAAATTCCATCCAAATTCCTTTTTAAATCCCTTGTTTATCTAAAAACACCTGTGCTAGTTGAGAGTAAAATTTTTTTTTAAACAGTAGTACTTTTCACTCCTAAATCTCAAAGCACTTTACAAAGGTATATAATTGTCATAGTCCCAATTGTTTGTATAAGAAAATCAAACTATAGGTAGGTTTAAATTATATAGGTAGGACTGCATGTACTTACATTACATTTGCATGGTAAGTCTGAATTTGTGGGCTGAGGCACAAAGTAGCCCCAGTAGCATTTTATTTAACTTGGTACATTAAATAATTACCCTTCAACAAATTGGTGTGTTTTGTTTTGTATTGTGTTTGAAATATTTTTGACTAAAAATTATTTTGGCTTTTTTAATTATCCCCACTGTTTAAATGTCATATTGTTTGAAAAAGTAGATGTAGAAATATGGGAAATTTTAAAAAATCAGTCATTATTGTACACTGGAAATATTTTCAACAATCAGGCACGATGTATCTGTATATGTGATATAGTTTCATGAGTAACCTTTATAGTTCTTTAAAATGAGTGCCAGTAAAGTTTTTATAACATAACATTGTGTATGCTCACAAGTAAACTAATAACTTTCTAGGTAAGTCTTGAAAAACAGTTAAATCTATATATTATATACTGTAAAAACCCGAACTAACTAAATCCCAACTTTTCGCAAAAAATATTAATTAAACAATCACCAAAGCTAAAAATTAACATATTTTGATATGTTTAAAGAATTCTTAACAAGCTATCAATCTTCCTTGTGATCATCCACAAGAGCAGTGAACTAAGAACATTCTTGTTTTAAATCATAATGTACAGTCTGGTGAAAAGACCACCAAATACATTTTAACAAGTTCTAAATGACAAGACCTTATTACTGCAATAGAATTTCCAATTACTCCATCACAAAAGACTTTCAGACATCAGTGATGAAAGGCATAATTTTCCATTTTTTCACTATGACCATCCCAACTGAATTGTTCTGAAAGAAAGTAGCTTAAAACATGCCCTGCATATGGCAGAAGTTTATAGCATTTTGATTACCAACCTGTGATGTTTTTACTTCTGAATGTGTTTTACAGCCAACTAATGAGTAAATGGTGGTAGAGGATCAGTTGTACAACTCACTGAAAACTTCAGCCATTTGGTATTAATATATCTATTCAAAAATAAAACAAAATGAATTTTCTATTAGTTGATCTTTAGACATATTTCATTGTATTAAGATGTTAACGCTTTGCACCATGTAGAAACATTTCAATAGCACTGTTTCTAAACCACTGTAATCCAGATGGGACCTAAGGAAGGATTTAATCCTGATATCACACATGCACAGTAATGAAAGACAAGCAGGCCTCACAGCTGTTCTCAAGCTGCTTGCTTGTTCATTTTGGCTTAAAATGAAAATGTGTATGGGAGTGGGAGTTGGAGAAAACCTTTCAAACTAGATGACAAAGTCTCTCAAAAGACCAGAAACTAGTAAGCAACAAAACCAGGCAGATGGTGCAACCTGCTTGAATCTGTCTTCTTGACAGCTTTATATTTATTGCCATCTAGAAAATGTTTTTGTAGCATAAATTTGGTTGTGCTTCTGTGTTTAACTAGTATGTTTTCTATCTTATTAAAGAATGCGAGGATTTCACTTTGTGAAATATTAGTAGCAATTTTGACTGACTTTGGAGATTTGTAGGCTCAAGTCAAGCTTTCTGAGTTGGGTGTTCTGATAATAATTTTGGAAGCAAACCTCACTTTGCATTGTCTATAGCAGGGAAGTAGACTAGATAATCTACTGTATTTTTCGGACCATAAGATGCACCTGACCATAAGACGCACCCAGTTTTTATGGCAGGAGAGACTATGTGTGCCGGTGGCCGGCCATTTTTATTGCCGGCTCCCGGCCACCGGCACGGGCGCCGGCTTCCGGTGTAAACAAGCGGCGGGTGTCCCGCTCGGGCTCCGCCGCCTCCGCGGGCAAGCTCCGCCCCGTCTCCCCGGGACACACACCTTCGGACCATAAGACGCACCCTCATTTTCCCCTCACTTTTGGGGGGAAAAAAAGTGTGTCTTATGGTCCGAAAAATACTAATAGGTAATAGGTTTTTTCCACAGCCAAACGCCATTTTGCGACACTGTACCACCATCTCCTTTTAAACAAATCCACCAAAACAATGCCTGAAAGAAGGAGGGAATATTTGAGATGGACAAGTCACCCTATACAATCATACAATTCTGTTTTTCCCTAGTTTCCACCCCTGTTCTTTCCTTTAAACTTGTCTTGTACCTTCTTTCTTTTTTAATCTTGTCTCAATTTAGTTTGTGAACTGTTCAGCTGTTCACTGTTATTTATTCTGTGTTTGTGCAGTGCTGAGTACAGTGAAGCCCAATTCCTAATAGCAACTTCAGGTCTTAACTGCAAATAAATAATAATGTTTTGTTTGACTGCATATCCCATGCACTGTAAAGCTTCATTGCTTATTTGTTTGAACAAGCAGAAGGTATCACAAGATGGCACCCTAGAGCCGAGGTGCTCAACCTTTCTAGACTCAAGTCACTCCTCCATAACTTCTGTGACTCGAGCAGCACCCTATTTAAAAAACTAATTTATTGATTGTGCTTACCTCCTTGCAGAGCAGCTGAGTAGTGGGCATGGGGCAATGTCCAGGCAGGGATGAACCTAAACCTGCACTGTCTCCTTACACCTCACACCTTCAGAAGATCTTATGGCACCCCAAGGTGCCCTGGCACCATGGTTAAGGATCACTGCCTTAGACACTAACTGATTCAGAGCCATGAGCTTTTGTAGGGAACAGCCTATATTGTCAGGTGCTATGAAGCAATGGCAGAAAGAAAGGGTTTTATATAGAAAAGAAAGGGATCAGGGCGGAGTGGGGGGATACTACTAAACTAAGTAAGAAGTTGGTTATTTGGATCAACTGAGATGAACAAGGCACTTAATACCTTGAGAGACACATATTTAAGCACTTGATACTTTGTGGGACACGAGTTCACAGCTAGTCCACAGCTATGTAATGGGATAAACATACATAGTTCTTGTTGGGACCAAGGCTAGCACAATCCAGCATGTGGATGATTTATTTTTCTGCCATCGTGTGGTTAAGTTGCTTTTTAAAATTTCCTTTTTTTTAAGGATAGCTACTCTTGAAGTCAGTGATGGAATGTCCAGGGAGGTTAGTGTTTTGTCACAGGTATTTATGTGTTACTGAAACTGATGTCAAATTGGTGGCCATTCATTATTTTATGTAGAGATTGCCTTGTCTGACCAATGTAAACAAGAAAAGAGCACTGTAAGCAGGTGATGGTATATTTTACGTTGGTAGAGGAGCAAGTGAATGGACCCCAAGTGTTACAGTTCTTGTTGTTTGGTCCAGTGATTTGATCAAGTGGTCTGTGTCGATGAGATGGATCCACAGACCCAGATACCAGCTGTGCTAAGGTCAGGTGACTTGATGAGATTAGTAGTAAGGTAGTCTGTTATTGGAAAGGCATCATTTGTGCTTGGGGGGCACAGGCTTTGAAAAGTAAGACTGCTTTTACATCATTAAATATGTGAGCATTATACTTGGAAAATTGAGAACTGTTAGAAACAGAACTTGAATAAGACACCATAATTACTCCCCCCCCCACTCTCCATTAGATTCTATACATAGGAAATTGATTTTTACACACACACACACACACACACACACACACACACAGTTGTTGTTTTTTAAACACCCCCCCTCCCAGCTATGGCATCTAATTTATTCATCTTAAATTCATCCCCCTCTAATGCTATATTGGGGACAGTAGCAGCAGTAGAGGGCAGATGGCGGGGGGAGACAAGTGATCTGTAACCTTCCCCTTCCCTGCCACACTTGTCTGTGCTGCTACCTGCCCCTCCCCCATGCCTGGGCCCCCTGCTGCGTGCACCCTCTACCTCTCCTCACTGCTTACCACGTGTTGCTGTTCTGGCCCTGTTTCAGCCTGGGGCACGGAGCACAGGGTAGCTCCTGCCCCAGCCCAGCCACACAATGCAGTTTGTGGAGGGGAGCATCTCATCTTGGATGCAAGTAAATATGGTATAGCTTGCTGTACTTCAAAAGTGTTACTTTAGAGAATGGGTGTTTTAGCAATTTGACTTTTTTTCTTTTTCATTGAATAAAAGTAGAAACAAAGAAGAGATTTTCTCTACTGCTTCACATATAGCTGTGTCCAATTAGTTAAATACGATTTTGAGATAGTTGGATTTTTACGTTCTGCCAAAATCTCAAGGTGTAGTCCTTGGGTGCAGTCTAGTGGCAGAGCTACTATACAAACATAAAGTTCCGGTTAGCACATATAGTAAATATAGACATTCTGGAATTGTATGTAAACTCAGACATGTGCCTAAAGCCTTCACTAGAATGAAGCCACAATTAGTTTTTTGTCGGGTGATGGTCATTTTGATGAAAAGTGGCATTTGTGATACTACATCATAGGAGTGGAAATATTATTCCACTGGGACGCTCAGATACTATAGTAATTAGATACAAGATAAATGCCTAGATACGTTGAATTAAGACATACTAGCTAATGCCCTGCTTTTAATACTTACTTTAAAATGAATTTCATTGTTGAAACAAATTGTTAATATTAGCTTAGTGCTAACTGCATTGAATTCTGATCTATGCATACAGGAATCTATTCCCAAATATTTTGAATGTACAATTCACCGAGGATGCTGTTTTAAGGTATAATGTTGCAAAAAAACAGCATTTTTCTGTGGTCCATTAATTTCCAGTAGCTTAAGATACAGTATGCAGAAACTTTATGCTGGTTTTATTTGCCCTGTATTCTGCAGATAGATTTAGTTGTACTCTGACAACAAGAAATCTCTGTAGTACACCATTTGAAAACTAAGGTATGAAAAGTATACCCAGATTGTTCAGAGGCACATTTAAGCTGTGTGTTGAAAATAGAGTTATTCTTAAAAGAACAGCATCTGGGAGATGTTTGCACATAACACTGCATTGACATAGCAGCCATTATTCTCACTTCCCGTCAGGACATAGTCTTGGCCTGGACAGTGTGGCATTTTTCTCAGCCTGCAAACCTACAGCTGATCCCCCAGACTGGTTGAGACCTTTTACTCTTTCCCTGTTACCAGAAGGGCCAGCTGAAGTTAGCTGTCCCTCCATTTCACACATATAAACCCCTGAACAGGAATAGAAAGTGTCTGGGTGACCAGGCTCTACCTGACCCATAACCACTCTGCTGCTCACTCCAGCTTACTCCTTGATTCTGCTCCCAACTTGATCTCCTGGCTTCCTGACTTGGGTCTTTTGCAACCATGCTGTCTTCTGTCTCTCTGACATACTTTCAGACTCCACTCTCTGATTGACTTCCCAGCTCCTTGACCTGGTTTGTCCCTAGACTCTGCTGACCCATCCTGACCCAGGTCAGCATCTCCATCCACAAATGGTCCCAGACCCTAATGTCCATGCCTTCATGGAATAAAAAGTCTCCAAACATTGAAGATTCACTTTGCAAGCACACACATAAGTGCAAAGGAGACAACAGCAATGATATTTTATTGTGAAAAAAAACCTTTTACAATGCTTTCCCTTCTTATGCTGTAGGATACCCTTCAGATGGATTTTGCAAGTTGTCATGACAAGTAATAAAAGCATAACTATTTAAAATAAAGCAACTAATTAAAAGTCATTTATAAGAGGTGAATTATAAATCCTACCAGCAATGGTGTCTGAAGAAATGAGTAAAACTGACTATGTGTCTGTTGCTAGGTAAAAAAGCTTTACATCCAAAAGCTTTTCAGAGGTGTTTTATTTGGTAAATTAGAAGACACGAACAGCCTGTAAGCTAATATTAAATTGCAAAATTTTCCTTAAATGACGAGGTTTAACAAAAAATATGTTTCCTTATTCAGAGGAAGAAGGTATGTCAAACTCCATTGTTGCAGAATATCTTCAGGAGAAGAAAAAGTATGAAGACATGCGGAAACGGCAGCCAAAGAAAGGGGCTTCTCGTGAAGATCAGGTAACTGGTTAAAGTAGTAAAACTGTAGGGGTGGAGAACATGGTTTCTCTGTTTCTTTATGTGGCTTTTTCTGGCATGGACATAGGGAAAGTCTGAAAAGTTTCTAATCACTAATTTCCTTACCAAAGTGTTGAGAAAATATTTGTGTCCCTCAAGATGCCAGAATCTTCAGAAAAAAAGAGTTATCTGCATAGAGGTGTTCTTGACTCTGCTGGCAGTGGCCTCCAAAAACTTCGTTCATGGGCAGTTTTGTAGCATGAAGAAAGAAATTACACATATTTGTTCTAACTTAGATAGTTTTATTGTACATCCTGTTTTTCTGCAATTCTGGGGAGATAGGAGCAGTTTGGGGTTGGAGAATCTGGGAAGAAACGATGTTGGAAGAGCAGCCATCCAGGAGGCTGAGCAGTATAATATGGAACCTGAATCTAATCAAAGTACCTACCTAGAAAGCCTGAAGGAATGGAGAAAGAAACATCAAATGGAGCTAGGCTACAGAGAGAGGTTAGCCCTCCTGTAGAAATAAAGAGGAACAGTTGGGTCCGGGTCTATACAATCACAGCCAGCGTTGCTAACTTTGCAGTAACTTTCCATTCTGTTCCCCTGCTTTCACATAATCCACAGCCTCCCATAACATTTTAGCCATGCAGCAGAAAAAAAAATTTCTGCTGCTTTCAGAAGATTAACATTCTTTCTTCCATATTGTATTTTTGAAATGAACAAAAAGTTATTTTTCCTACTAAAAAAATTACTTACAATTGACTTAGTTAAAAAGTTTAATATGGCTTAGTCAAACCAAATACATGAATAGAGCCTAATAAGCAAATGCATGCTTTAAGTTTAAAAGAACAGCAAATAGCAAGTCTGGAACATTTAAATTTGTGCGACTGCCTGTGAAGTGGAAAATACCATTAATCTAAGATGGATACAGTACACATGCATGCACAGGTTTACAAGTGCACAGATATTTGGTTACAAGGATATATGTGTTCAGCTGCTGAAACTGAAAGAGATTGGAAACTTGAGGCTTAATAACTTCAAAGCAAGGGATGATAGACTTCATAAGTGGAGCAAACTAAATTAGCTCTGAACTAAGGAGTTTATGGAAAGTTTGGAAACATCCAAAAACCCATTAACTCTGAATAAAAGAATTAAAATTCCATCAGCAGAATGGATCAAGGGACTCTAAAGCACTGCATCAGCATTGTCCTAGGCACCACAGGAAGACAAGATAGAACACCAGGAATGTGTTTTTATGGGTCACAGCCTTATGTAGTGCATCTGGGAACCATCCAGCATCTAGCCCTTCCTTCATAATCCAGTTCATGTGATAAAAAGCTCCCTTGATCCCTCTACATGCATTTCTACCTAGTCCTAGTACTATTGCAGAAGCCACATTGCCCTCTCTCTATATAAGAGTTGAAAAGATGACGAAGGAAGTATGGTCTCTTTGCAGTAGCATAACTAGGGGTGGGCAAGAGGGGCACTCGCCCTGGATGCTAAGTTAGAGCTAGAATCACTTCCCTGCCCCAGCAGCACTGCACTGCTGGGAACATACAAACAGTTTTCAACTGCTGTTGGTTTAAGACCATCAGAGCCAGGGTGGGCAGAGCACATGTGGCACTACTTCAGCCGGGACTGTTTTGAGGTTCCCCCTGAGTAACACTGCTGCTGCTTTCAGAACTCAGGCACCTTCCTGTGCACCCCCGTTCTTGTAACCTGTGCCACCACTCCCATGCAAAACCTGTGTGCACCCTCCCCCTGCTCTTCTGCAGTTTGCCCTGGGCACCAACTTGGTTTGTTATACCACTGTCTCTTTGTTATCCCAGATATTAGAAGCACCAATTCCATTCACCACCACCTTTAGGAAATGCCATCATCTCTGCCCCTGCCCACACACATACTTCCTCAATACCACAAGGAAGAAAAAGGGGGAGAAACTTTTAATGAGACCAAGATTTTTCTCTTCTTTTGGCCCAGATAAAGGCTCCCCATCTTTAAAGGTAGTATGCTGGGCAGGATTGTGCAGCTTCTCTCCTATGCAAACTCCAAAATTCTGAAGTTTTCCTCTTCTCCTCCAGTTTCTTAAACAGGAAATACGGAAATCAAATGCAAAAAAAAAAAATCCTATTCCTAATGCATTCAAAAGCTAGGAAACACCCAAAGTTTAAGGTTGCTTCCAGAAGGAAACTTGACTACATTGTACTTTTGTGGTATTTCCTATTTCTGTTTTCACCATTTTTCACTTTAAAACTTGGTTTCACGTTTCAAAGTTAAAAACTTTTTTTAAAACCCCTAAAAAAGACATACAGAAGGGTTTTCATGGATAAAATATCAGCTCTAAACCAATATGATTCTGATACAGTAAATCTGCACAGTTAGTCTATATAACCTGCCTGTTGCCATCAAGGAAAAAGTCTGTATTTATAGTTTTTTTGAAAATGTAATCATCTACAAAGCCAAGATACTAAAGTATGTGTTTTTAATTCTGTTTCATTCATTTCTGTATTACAAGAATATTATTTATTTTAAATAGTAATTTTTTTCAATGAACTATATTAATGATCAAATATTTCACTTTTTAGTATAGCTGGAAGTCTCTGCTCCCTTAAGTAAATATGACAGTAGAACATCCACCAAGGTTCATTCCAACTGTACAGTGTTACACTGTAAAATAGTTATAGCTTATGTTAATAGACTAACAGCTATATAGTTTGTCTATATTGCATCCACTTTTATGTAAATTATCATGAGTCTTCTTCAGTGAGCATTATTAATCTGTGGGTTCTTAAAATTCTAGGAAATAGCCTTGAATGACCCCAATAAAAATCAGTGCTTTAATTTTGTTGCTATTCACTTACCATCCTTCACTTATGTCATATGTGTCATATGGTCATTTAAAAAAGATGACATGAGAAATGCTGAATGAGAGAGGATTTTTATAGGAGGACTTTCTCACAAATATTTATGAAGAATTTCATATCAGTCTCATTTTACCATTCGTCAAACAGTACAAACTAAAGTGTACTTATTAATGTTACAAAACTTCAGTGAAAAAAAATGTTTCATTTCAGACACTGGCATTACTGGACCAATTCAAATCAAAGTTAAACCAGGCAATAGCAGAAACTCCTGAATGTGAGGTTTCAGAACCTGAGGTGGAGGATGATGAAGGATGGTAAGTTTTGTGTGTGTGTTTTACTGCTCTGTATTAGTAATGGACAAACTTGATCAGGAAAATTAGATCTAGTCCAAGTTTTTGTTTATCTTGTATATAAGAGTTTTTTCAGTTTTTTTCCATAGGCCAGCATTTCATGTACTTAAACTGGCAGGTTCTTGGCAAGAAAAGGTCTGACTGCTACCCTCCATTTGCCCTTTTTTTCTGGAGGAGACAAGATAGCATGTTTTCATCACCAGTCATCCCCTATCTGAATGCAAGTACATGTGGGTGTGGATGGATCTAGAATGGTGAAAAGGGGGGTGCAAATAGTAAAGTGCATCATCACATATAAAATACATATTTTTCTCCGGTTAAAAATAAACTGGAAACTTTACTAATACAATAGGGATCTGGGATTGCATTGTTCAGTTTAAGATGGAAGCAAAAACAAATATAACTCCATTGAATTCAGTTAAAAACAATCTGCAAGCCTTCATTACCAGGAGCAGCTAACAGACAGCAGAATTGCAGAACAAAGGATAGCTTGATTGGTGGAACATCATGACCATTTAGAGGAAGACAGGGTCATTAACACCTGTGGAATGAAAAGTTTAAAAGGATCGGTAGATTTTAATGAGTGGTGAAGTCAAGGGACTCCTTTAGCACAGTGTGATTGGAAATGTTGCTGCCACTGCCAGGCAGTTGGCTTTAAACTTTGAGTGGACCAGGAATCAAAGGGTACAAATATACCATTGCTGCTCCCTCTACCCCCCTCCCTCAGCCAATCGTTCCCTGTTTATGGGTATTGACAAGTGTACATCTGGAGCAGTTCCAAAAGGATTGTCCCTCAGGACCATGCAGCACTGATCTGTTATATTCTAACTGTTACATATGCACAAACTTCATCCAAGGTTAAAGCTTCAGCAGTTTTGCTTCAGTTGTATCACTCCAAACTAGTGTGCACACAGCTGTTAGAATTTAACAACTGTGATGAGCTCCCAAGCAGCAGCAGCTCCTTTCCTTTTGAAACCACTCAGAGGCTGCTTACAAATGTTTAAAAAAACCAAAAAAAACCCTCACTTTACCAGCAAAAGCAGCACATTAGTTTGACCCAGCTCAGCAGTGCCTGTATATATCAGGGCCTTCAGTGGGGCTTTTTGGTACTTTTATCTAAAACTGATTCAATTAGCTATTAAATAAAGTACCAAAAAATCCCTACTAAAGCGCCTGACCTATACAGACATTGAATGAGTATATACTGGGCTCCGTGCAAGAGTACACCAAGTTTAAAACAAAGCAATGCTTTTTTTTTTTTTTAACATCTGTAAGTAGCCAGAGTGTGCACTGGTCCATGTCCTATGTTGCAGGAGTCAGTAGCCCTTCAGCTGATATTCTTTGATATTTTGTACTTAACCCCATACAAATTTAACTGCGTCCTGAAATTCTAGTACTAATATGATGTTATTCATTCTGAAGTAGAAAATTCAGAAACCAAAGAACTGCCAATTTTGCAGGTAATGCAGCAGGGTGCAGCTAAAGGTTATTAACAATGTTTTGCTTCCTTTTGTTGCTTTGGAGAACAGAAAGGATCAGAGAAGGCCATGTGATACTGCTCTGAAGAGACTGATGTAGCATCGTTGATCAGGGGAGCCAGGGATTTTTGGAAGGATTGAGGTGTGTCCTAAAAAGTATAACAAGACCTTAGAAAAAGAAAGGAGCATCAGTAAACTTGAAAAGTGTTAGGTGGTCTTGTGAAAATGTAAATATTTGATTACTATTACATATTTTCACAGAAAACTATGTTAAAAGTTGAAGCTGAAAAGCCAAACACTAGAATTTAGGAAATGGTAGAAATAAGGTTGCCATTGCATGTTCCCATAATATTTTTTCCACAGGAATCCCACTGCATTCCATTCATACAATGGACGGCACTCAGTGAGCGGTGACTGATATTTTTCTTTCTTAATGTTCTTTGTGTATCCTTATATTTATTTACTGTATGCTATTTAAACTGCTCAGATAGAATTGTGCATTTTTTCCATAGGCTCAGCTGGGTAAATTACAGCAGGCTAGGCCACTTTACTTCTGAATGGGAGATCTACATGGTGCTTATTAAATGTTAATTCTGTGTTATCTTCATATCTTTAGTTGATTTGTCTACTTTTTGAGTGTCTGTGTAGTAATCTGTTAGTTTGTTATTAAAATAAGTCAGTCCATATAAACTCACAGCCTTGTAAGACTGTTACAGGTGTCAGAGGGGAATAAAAAGCAGTGTAAATATTTACTGGAAAACAATGAGAAAAAGGTGTAGGTAATGTTGGGATGTGTATCTCTTGAGATTAACATATCAATAATAATGTTTGCCTCATTGTTTTAAGCATCCTCAGCTATTATCTCCTGCTTTTTATATTATTTCAGGTTGCTATGCCATAGTAACATATGATTCATGTTCAAAAGTAATAGTCTCAATGCTATCTTAAAGGTGTATTTAATTAAAATTCCCTTAGTAGGGCTGGCTGAATGAAAAATAAAGTTCCTGACTAGAAACTGTTTTCAAATTCAGGTGTAAATAAATGAAGGCAAATGTTGAAATAGTTCATGTGTAAAACAAATTATTTTGATTTTGGATTTAGATCAACAAAGAGAGTTAGGCACCAGGGAAGATGTGGGCAGGGTAATGTTTCCTGTAATCAGGTGTTTAGGACAGTTCCCTATGGATTGGGAGACCAGATTCAAATCACTTATCTGCATGATTCAGCTCAGGAATTTGGGGCAAGTTCTCTCATTACTCAGAATAGTGCCCTGAACCACCTGGCTGTAGGAGAGTCTGCAACATGTGTTTCTTGGTTTCTGCTGTTGAAGCTTTTTCACTTTGTATAAAACATAAGAACATTCTGTAGCAAAACCACCTGGCCATTGATCAGTTTTTATGCGAAGTGGAACAGTTTCAGTAAGAGATTGAGAGAAACCGACACTATAGTGCCTGATCGCTAAGGGGTTGAAACAGTTTCCTAAGAAATGGGAGAGCTCTGAGTCAGCTAGACAAGATTTGAATCCAGGTGTCCTGTATATTTGGGGCTGTAGAATATAAATAGGAACACTGGCATCTCAATTTCCATACTGTTTTTTTAATCCAGCCGTTTGGTTTGATTTGGTTTGGTTTATGGGCATTTTAATAAAAGCATTCATTGTGGTTGAACAAAATGTTTCATTTGACCCAAAACAAATAGCTGGTTGTTGCTGAATGTTTAAAAAAAATACTTATTTCTAAGTGACCAAAAACAATGTTTAAAAATATTTTCAGTTGACCACTAAATGAAAAAAATGATTATTTGTATAGCCATAGTACTCAGTTGTATGTGGAGGGTAATAAATGTAAAAAAGATTGATGGATGAGCATAAATTCATCAAAAATCCTGCCTTGAGTGGAAATCATCATACAGGAAATAGGTGTTACAATGACCTAAGTGACCCAAGATCTAAATGACCTAAGACCCCATATTACCTCATGGTCAGATTGGTATGTACTGTGGGGCTTTTTTCCTTCCTCGGTAGTGGAGAGGTGCAGCCCTCTACCCAGGATTTCTTGAATATATATTGACAACATTTCACAGAAGTAGTAATTTAGCTGCTGTGGTTCCCCTGCTTTATCTGTGGTAGGTTAGGGTGTTAGGTCTTCGTTGTGTCAGGGTTGACAGTAGTCTTGTGTAAAATTTAGATTATAGTTTCTACAGGTTGGTTTGGATAGGGATGATCCTGCCTCAGGCAGGGGTGGGAGTAGATGGCCTCTGGCTGTGCCTTCCAGCCCTACTTCTCTACGGTTCTATGACTTACTGATTTTACTCCTGACCCCATCAACAGAAAGTCGCATCTTATCTACAGGTTTCAAATCAGGCCTAGAAACCTTAAACCAGTACTTGGTAAATAGCACCACCCCTAGAAATGATAAAGAAGCTTAGCTAAAATCATGAAACTAGCTGAAATGTTAAAGATAGACAGACATTTTAAAGTTTTGTGCAATGTGCCTTGCTAAATAGTTCTAAATCTTAAGTGTTCCTGCATGAATACTGGGAGCTAGACCTGGAATGTAGTGCCACAAAAAGAACTGTTGTTATAGTAATGAAAAAAACAAAACATAAAAACAGATAAAAAGAAGGATGTTTAAAAATCTGTGTGGAGATCCTGCTTAAAAGAAAGTAAATATTTGGAAATCTGAATTTTAACTAAAGCACTCCAGTGTGCATTAACTTGAGAGGGCCTGGCCCAAATCCCCATAACATTCATCCAAGAACCACCTTTCCTAGAGAGAGGAGCCAATTGGATTTATTGCATGGATTAGCTGATCAGCACATTAGCTGTTCCATTGTAACTTTTGTCTATCTACTCCAAACCCACAGTACATAAGCTAAATTACAATGATTTATCTCTGAATAAAACAGGTAATAAATCTTTGGAGTTTAGCTTCCACTTATTACAGGATATAGTGGAGAGATGAAACTTAAATCAAACATAAGCCCTTACTTCCTTTTAAAATGGTATAATTGCCTGTCAATCCCCTCAACTGTGGCATAACATTTAACAAAAATGGTACCTACTGATGCAAATTAGTTGAACTGTCCCAAATAGCTAAGGAAAATTCCTTGAAAAAGCAGGTTTTTTTCTCTGATACTTTCAAGGTAGCTGCATTAGTGATCATCAGGCAGCCATTTTCCATTGTAACAGAGACCAGTGTTAATATTTTGTCTAAAATATAAAGCAAAGATGACACTAGTGAGTCAGAAAAGTAAGGCTGCTGAGATATTGGATCATCACCTTCACACCATTCCCTTCTCTCCCCTTTCCCTCATGTTATACAGTTGTTGGAATTGATGCCTCATATTAAGGCGGGGGAAAACAGAATCCTTGTGGAGAAAAGCTAGGGCTTGAAAACTTCTACCTACCAGAAAGACTGCCCATTTTGCAACATTCAGTATACTGTAGTAATGTTACAGTAGTTCAAATAACAAGATTAATGTACATAGATTGACCCATATGTTTTATATTTCTGTTTAGACCTGCTTCCATTTTAGCAAAACCATCATTTTCACCAGTGCAAAAAAATCATAATATCAAGGTATATTGTGAAAAGCCTTTTAATTCTTTCAAAACAAAAATGGATAGAAATGTGAATATAAGTTACATTTTTGCTTTTGCATCAACAATTTCAAAATTGCCACTTGTTTCTTTTAGCACTCTAGAAATAACAAAAATCTTTTTCATTTTTCACCTATGAAAAATACACTGTAGTGGATAAAAGGGTAGCTCACAACCTTGTCACAGCCATGTAAAGCTTCACTGTTATTAATAGCGTCTTAAAATATTAAAAATGAGGAAAAGAAAGCTGGGGTAGTTTTATCACCATAATTGAAGAGAAAAATACAGCTTTGTAGTGTTCATGTTTAATTGCATTCATTTGTTATTTTAACAGATAAGAGATTGATTTATTTGGAATTTTTTGGATGAAAATACAGGGTCTCTAAATTGGGTTCATTATAAGGATCTCACATTATTCACAGATAAACTCACTGATACGTTGATATTGCTCTGGTTGCTATTCTTAATATGTCATCTGCTACCACTGAAAAGAGTCTAGCTGCATCCTCTTTCAAACCACACTTCAGGTAGCTGAAGGCTGCTGTTAAATCCCCTCTTACTATTCTCTTCTATGGACTAAATAAGCCTAGTTCCCTCAGCCTCTCTTCATAAGTCATGTGCCCCAGCCCCTAAACCATCTTTGTTGCCCTCTGCTGGACTCTTTCCAATTTGTCTACATCCTTTCTGTAGTCGGGGACCAAAACTGAACACAATACTCCAGATGTGCCCTTACCAGTGCTGAATAGAGGGGAATAATCATTTTCCTTGATCTGCTGGCAACACTCCTACCAATGCAGCCCAGTACGCCGTTAGCTTTCTTGGCAACAAGGACACACTGCTGGCTTATATTCAGTTTATTGTCCACTGTAATCCCAGGTCCTTTTCTGCAGAGCTGCTGCCCAGCCAGTCAACCCCCAGCCTGTATCACTGCATGAGATTGTTCCATCCTAAGTGCAGGACTTTGCACTTGTCCTTATCGAACCTCATGAGATTTCTTTTGGTCCAATCCTCCAATTTCTCTATGTCCTTCTGAATCCAAGCCCTACCTTCCAACATATCTACCACCCCCCACAGCTTGCTGAGGGTGCACTCTGTGCCATCTTCCAGGTCCTTGATGAAGATACTGAACAAAACCATCCCTAGTACCTTAATACCAGCTCTCAGGTAGACATTGAGCCATTGGTTACTACCTTCTGAGCCTGATGCTCCAGCCAGTTATCTATCCACCTTACAGCCCATTCAACCAGCCTGTACTTCCTAAGCTTGCTGGCAAAAATGTTGTGGGAGACTGTATCAAAAATCTTGCTAAAATCAAAGTATACCACATCCACTGGTCTTCGCACATCCACAGTCATCTCATCATCGAAAGCAGTCAGGTTGGTCAGGCATGACTTGCCCTTGGTTAATCAATGCTGTATGTTCCTAATTAACTTCTTCTCCAAGTACTTTGAAATGGATTCCTTGAGGAGCTGCTCCATGATTTTTCTGGGGACTGAGGTGAGGCTGATTGGTCCATAGTTCCTTGGATCATCCTTTTTCACGTCCTTAAATATGGGCACTATATTTTCCCTTGCCCAGTCATCTGGGATCTCTCCTAATCTCCATGGCAAGTGGCTGTGCAGTCACATCAGCCAACTTCTTCACACCGTCAGGTGCATCCTGCCCGATCCATGGACTTGTATATGCTTTTCTAATTAGTACCTAACCTGTTCTTTTGCCACTCTTGGCTGCTCACCTCCTCCCCAAACTGCACTGTCAGGTCTAGTAGTCTGGGAGCTGACCTTGCCTGTGAAGACTGAGGTGAAAAAGGCATTGAGTACTTTTCTGCATCCTCTGTCACTAGGTTGCCTTCCCCATTCAGTAAGAGACCCACACTTTCCCTGATTTTCCTCTTGTAGAAACCCTTCTTGTTACCCTTCACATCCCTTGCCAGCTGCAACACCAATTGCACTTCGGCCTTCCTGACTTCATCCCTGCATGCCTGAGCAATACTCTCATTCTCCTCCCTATTTGCTTGTCCAGGTTTCTACTTATAAGCTTCCGTTTTGTGATTTAGTTTACCGAAGAGTTCCTTGCTAATCCAAGCTGGTCTTCTGCCATATTTGCTAGTCTTCCTGCACATAGGGGTGCTTGGTTCCTGCACTCCCAGTAAGGCTTCTTTAAACTACAGTCAACTGTCCTGGACTCCTCTCCCCTGCAGACTGGCTTCCCAGGGGATCCTACCCACAAGTTCCCTGAGCGAGTTGAAGTCTGCTTTTCTGAAGTTCAGAGTCCTTACTCTGCTGCTCTCCATCCTTCCTTTCCTCAGGATCCTGAACTCAATCTTCTCGTCATCGTTCCTGCCCAAGTTGCCATCTACTACTTCATTCTGTACCAATTCTTCCCTGTTCGTGAGCAGCAAGTCAAAAAGAGCACAGCCCCTGCTTGGCCACTCCAGCACTTGCACCAGGAAATTGTCCGCAACACGTCGTGGATTGCCTGCACACTGATGTATTGCTCTCCCAGCAGACGTCAGGGTGATTGAATACCCCATGGGCCTGTGATTAGGAAACTTTCTCTAACTGTTTGAAGAAAGCGTCATCCACTACATCTTTCTGCTCTGGTGGTCTGTGGCAGACACCCACCAAAACATCACCCTTGTTGTTTTCTCTTCTGACCCTAACCCGAAGACATTCACCAGGCCTATCTCCAGTTTCATACTGGAGCTCTGAGCAATTCTATGACTCTTTTACATAAAGTCATGGGCGACGGGTGCCTCCTAAGTAAGGGGAGGCACTTGCCCCCCCCAGCAGACAGTCAGCGGCCAATCCCACAAGCTGGGGTGGGGGGAGGTCCCCCGCAACTGGCAGTTGCACGCCACTGGCACTTGCAGTTCAGCAGGATCACCCATGGGGGGAATGGGATTATAATACTGCATAACCACATAAAATGTGTAACTATACTATTAGTATACTATTAGTTATAAAATGCAGTAGTTATGGATGGTAATTCATGGACAAATAAGCCATATTCCCACTGAAAGAATTTATAAGCTAAATATAACTTGGAATCTAAGTGTTGTACAAACAAAATAAACACAAACAAGCAAGCAAAGAAAAAAAACAGCCGGTTAATGACTACAAGAGTGGTTTAGAGACTAAAATTAAACATTTTTGGGATAGAGGTTTATGCCCTCTCCCCCATTTTCTTTCAGTTGTCTCAACTGGATGGGTGATTTGATCCAATTGTGGCAAGTTAGCATTAAAAATTCCTTCGCTCTTATATCCAATCCACCCCTCAAAAGGCAGCAATAGTACTTAAAATGATTTATAGTAAATATTTTGAGTGCAGGGCATATGCACGTGTGATATGCACAAATTATGTGATTCCTCCAGACCTTTTTGTAGGTCACGGTTGCTACTTTTATGGGAAGTGAAAACCAGCCAGTATGCTGTGCTCTACTGTCAGGGTGTGTTATCTGAGGTAAAATGATTGCCTCTAAGACATTTTTATGTGTCCACATGAATGGCCACACATCGAGGTATAATTTTCATTTTCTGTCAAGATAGAAACCATTACCAATTTGTTATGTTTTCTTTTATTTGGCAAACTTTTCTCTTTGCATTTTTGGCTGAACTGCTGTATTGGCATGGAGCACAGCAGACATTTGGGTACTTTTCAGCGGCATTCTACTTCTTTATGCAGAAAAAGAAATATGACTCTATTGTAAACAGTGTGCATGGTGTTTGATAATTATTACCAGATTTTACTGTCTAACAAGGCATTTGAGGAAGTGTTGTTAAGAGATCTGAAGAGAAATATATGATATAAAGTTTAACTTACAATTTTAGAATCTTTGATGGGACACTGTTAAGGTCTCAGACTGGTTGACAATTGCATGGCAGTGATTACATGTATCTGTCTGAGGTAGTAGAATCTACTCCCCTCCACAAAATCAAAGATGTCTCAAATGATCAAAACCAGCAGTGCAACTGATACGTAGCCATATAAATATGCTGTATGTAGTGACAGGAAGGGTAACTCATAAGACTACATATATTCTAAGGCATGTTGTATATTTAGGTTTTGGCAGTATTACTCTCACAGTATCTAGATGCCTCAGACGGATCTATTTGACCCTTGTTTGTCTGGACCCACATCTGTGTTGCTATTGATTGATGAATTAGGATCCGTTGTCCATGCTGATATTAAATTTATCATCTGCCTTCAATACCACTGATTGTGACTGCTGACTTTGCCATGTTTTAGAGGGAGTGAGACTTCATTGTTTTCTTTTACAGAGACCATAGAGGGTGCAGTAAGATTAGATGGTCTAGCACCTTTTGGGTTCTCTCCAGAAGAAGTAAGGGAGTGATGACAAGTGACTGATGCTTCTCATGGCCAGTTTAAGACTTTGGTCCAATTCTTCAAAGCGGAAGTCTCAGTATTTAAAGACTAGATTTCTATCTATGAACCAACCTGAGATGCTGATTTCCACTGAGGCAGTCGAGTTCTATATTGAATCCATGCATCTCATTTAATGAAGTGCTTGGATGAGGCTCACTACCTGTATCATTGTTCCCTTCACCTCAAATGTACAATTTGGGCCCAGAAAAATGTGCTGTCTCCATTCCATCCTTGTGGTAACACCTTTGAGATCTAGTATGAGGTTAAATGATCCCAGCCCTTCTCTACATTCTTGGAAGTGGGGGGAGATTCTTGGGGTCACCTAGACCTAGACAGACTTGTAGTGATTCCAGACCCCATTCAAAAGTGCTCTTTTTCAGTGCAAAGAGGACATGCAAAGATAAAGAAAATATAGCACCGTCACACCGTCAGTCTTCACACTATGAATGGCCCTCTCCCAGAGACTGGAACCATTAGTCCCAAGAGATTTACTCTTCCTGGAGGGTTAATCAGCATCACAGAGAAAATGTTCAACAGCACAGAAGCACCTTGTAGTGCAGTTATCACATCCTTTTCTCATATCCAGTTCATTTCTTTCTTTTTTTTTTTTCTGTTCTCTCCATCAACGATTCTGAGTCTAATTCTCTGTGGATCCTAATGGTAGTAAATTCTTTTTCAGGATGAAATTTCTATTAGTCTAGCTTTCTCCATAGTTATTTAACATAGCTTATCATGATGACAGTTCATCTGAGAAGGCAAAGTGTCCCTGGCTTTCCTTATTGCTACGAAAACAAAGTTGTGACACAAGCACCAATCAGCTCTGCATATCACATGCCAATCCATTCTGCTTGTAAAAATGAAAATAAACTTTGATTAATCAGAATTGATTATTTCACCAGATAATTATCCTTGGTACAATAATGGCTGCTGTTGTCATCAAAACCTACCAGCCCAGTTCAGATTTCAGAGTATCTACAGCTCAGTCCATTTGACTCAGAAACATTTTTTTAAAACCAAGTTAAAGTACTCATCTAATTGATTAGTTTGTTGCCATTCTTTGTTTTAATAAGATCTGGCTGATATTTTTTTACAGAACAGTTTTCCATTGGGAATGCAGTGTTTGTGAAACAGAAACATTTTGTGGTACATGACAATTTCAGTAACATTTTTTACAAAAAATGTGAAAAAAAATTCAGTTTAATTTCAGTATAATGAAATTCCACTCATAATGGGGAAAAAAAGTTTCATTTCAGTAAAGTAGAAAAGGTGTCATAATGATCTTATCATTTTGTTTAATTTAATTTATAAAATTTAGGTATATAACTTTAATATCAGATGTTACTACAGTGTTTAGACATTATCTAAGCAAAACTTAAATGTTTTCATTCCATAAGAAATTTTGAAATTTTGACTGTTCAATTTTGGAATGAAAACAAATTTTGACACATTAGAATTTCCTGAAGAACAAAATTTCTATTTTCCAGTCATTCTAATCTTAATAACGCCCTTTGCCAGACTAAGACTAAGGAATAAAACTGTTACAGATGTGGCTGGAAAAGAAGATGTCCCAGAAGAAAACAAACTGGGATCTGATTGCTTGTTGCCCTAACAGTACTTCAGTTCGTAGTTGTGGATAGACTCCCACTCTGACTACAAAAATATGACATTTGAACCATCTGGTTTTTTAGTTATCACAGATGTCTCTAAAATATTTTAATGAGGGCACCTGAATTAATCCAGTACCTTCAATCTGTGATCAAAATGAGAGGTAAAACTGCACATACAGGGACACAAGTACTTTTGGAGCCTTTTCCAAAGAGGAACGGCTCAAAAGGAGCAGCTGGTAGGTACTAACTGTTATGTGTGAGCAAGCTGAGATTGATTCAAATGTAGCAAAATCACTTCAACTTTAAGCCTGCCTGGGTTTTACTACATTTAAATCATTCTCAGCTTGTTCACATATAACAATTAGAAGGAATTAGCTGCTTATCTCTTGAAATGTTCCCCTTTGGAAAAGGCTCCAAATGTATCCATGTCCACATCCTTTTTAGACTTCAAAACAGTCAAGCTGAGGGCCTTGTTACCCAGGAATTTTGGGTGGCTCCTGGAGCTCTTAACACATAGGTTGTCTACACTTTAACACCTGAAACTAGTTTTAAGTACTTGTTGTGTGGCTCCTGGTTACACCACTCCAGGGCAAGATTATCTCTGATCAGTGTTACCCAGCTCATGTTACACTAACTTGTAGCTACTCTAGGCTATACCTTAGTGTAAACACCTCAACCCAACCCCTGCCCTGCTGGCTGGGATCAGGCCCACTGTCCTCCTCCTCAGCACGCCAGTCCCCACTCACTGTCCCCCATCCCCCTATATTTACTTGTGGCTGTCTGCACTGTCAGTCCTAGGGGAGCAGACAAGGAAGGGTTAATCACAGAATCATAGAAAGAAGGACCAGAAGGGACATATAAGATCATCAAGTTCAGTCTTCTGCCATGAGCTGGAGTTATTTGGGCTCAAATGAGCTTAACAAGGGATTTGTCCAGCCTCCTCTTAAGGACCACCAAAGATGGCAACTGCACCACCTCTGCTGGAAGTCTTCCAGATTCTAGCTACCTGTACAAAAAACAAGTTTTTCCTTAGTTCCAGCTGGAACTTTTCCTTGACTAGCTTGTGTCCATTGGTCAACATCTTCTTGGGAGGGGAGGCTTTTCTGAAAAGTTGTTCACCTAAGTCCTGGTGTTCTCCCTTAACATATTTGTAGGTGGCTATCAAGTCACCTCTCAGCCTTCTTTTGCTCAGGCTGAACAGTCCCAGATCCTGAAGTTTCTCCTCATAGGGCCCTTGGTCATGCTGGTGGCCCTTCTCTGCACCCTTTCAAGTTTGTCCATATCCTTCCTGAAGTGTGGTGCCCAGAACTGGATGCAGTACTCCAGCTGTGGTCTCACCAGTGTCAAATAGGGGGGGAAGAACACCTCTCTGAATCTATTGGCAACACATCTGCTGATACATGCCAGAGTTCTATTTGCTCTGTTGGCAACTTCATGACACTGGTGGCTCATAGTCATCTTCTGGTCAATTGTCACCCCTAGACCCCTTTCATATGGAATGCCAGCCAGTGGACTACCATCCATTGTATAGATATGGTGAGGGGAGGGTTCCTCCTACCCAGGCGAAGGACCCAGCATTTGTCCCACAGAAAAAATGTTAAAATTAGAATTGTTTCATGAGTCGGTAAAGTTGGAAGACAATATAGGAACCTGGGTATGGTAGCTAGATAGGTACAGAGTATGTTAATACAGTCTAAGCAATGAAATTAAACATGCAGCCTTCATTAGCCCAAGGTAAAATAACTGTGAAATTTCCATGATGAGAGGCAAGACCCTGCACGTGGTAACTGCATCAGTGCAGAGTTATAAGATTGTAAGGATTCTTACACAATGACTTTAGCATATGGTGTATGGTGGCTGGGGTGGAGAATATTTAATAGTAATAGCAGTCTTTGCAAGAAGTCTATAATATTATGGGGGGGGCCTTTATCAGTTTGTCCCCCTACTTTCACTTCTGGCAGTTAGTCTCAACTAGCTCTCTCTTTCTTGATGACTAGTGATATGCGTAATCTAGATGTCCCATGACTATCTGATGGTGTCAGATACCATGAGGTGCCTCAGCAAGTTGGAGTAGCACCAGGTATTGTACAGGCTTTCAGCACATGCTCGTTGCTTAGGTTCCAACAATCAGTGGCTGTGCTACCTAAGTGGCCAAGGCACCGTTATATGAACCATATGCCAGGAAGAAGCAAGTGGAATATTCACCAACACACTACACCTGTGGCAATGTATCTCCCAGGAAAACAGAATGCCCAGGTATATTTAAGTAGGAGGATCAGATCCTAGGACAAATGGTCTCTGTAGCACAGGGTTGTTCAGCAGGGCAGGAAACTTAGTATGTTGATCTCTTCTGGTCTAGCAAGTCAGCCAGGTGTTTCTGGTGAAGCTCTGAAACTTGTTCCCTACCTTAGTTCAAAGTAACACAAATATAATAAGCTTTTCACCTATTTGCTTGGCCTTTTGGGAAGGAGAAGGGTGTGACAGTAACAGGACTTTTGGGGTGGAGTGATGTATTCTTTCAATTTACTGACATTTTCGAGTTGATTCAGTTAGTTGGGTTTGGGTTTTGGCATGCTGCTGAGTGGTTTACTCTGTATTTATATTATTATTATTTTTTAAAAGCTGTGATATGCCTAATGTTAGGGATAGTCTTCATTTGTGTGTTAAATCAAAATTACGAAGTAAATATGCTGAAGCAGAGAGATGAAAGATCCGATCAATAAAGTATCTTTTCCTAGAAAACAATTCACAGTTAGCAGGTTGTGTTTTATAGTCATTATTGTATAGTAACTGATGTTGATGTTAGGATTGCTACTATCTTAGCTATCCTCTCTTTCAAGATAAGATAGAATTACAAAACAGAGAAGTCAAATTGGAATTTACTGGCAGTAATGACTATAGAACCAAAATATTTTGAGAGATTGATTTAAAGGTTTCTATTGAATGGTTCCCTCTTTGCCATCTAATGACCCATTTGTTTTGCTGACTGGAGTGGTAGGATGCTAGCTTTTGATTGGCTCAGTGATGTCTGATGCACTGAAGCTGGCCAAAAATAAAGGCTATATCTGTTTGATTAACTCATTTCTTCTCCAGGGAAGTCTTACTGCAGTCAGTGCTAACATTTTAAAGTGAAATTCTGTTTACATAAGTTAGTTCCTCTATTCTGTACACAGTTGTTACTGTGGCAAAAATCCGAGTGAACTCTTAAATGTTTCTGACAAAGCAAGGTACTAAAGTCAAACTCCCTCTGACAGAGCAATTAGACTGCATCACTTTTACACGGGACTGTTATTTTTAAAAAAATCTGCCAGTGTATTGAGTGAAAGCATTCTCCTTCTATCTTCAGACAAGTGTCTACTTTTGTTTCTCAGAAAAACGTATTTCTAAGAATAATGCAAACAATATGGCATTCTGTATACGCTGATGCTAGTGAGCAGTTTTGTTGCAGGAAGAAGCAAGCAGAATTTGGCCCATAAAATCTAGATTTTCTGCTTAATTATCCAGCACAATGTTGTAAGATGCCATGGCCATTCCAGAATCAGAGACAAGCTGAAATCTATTATGGTGTATTTTCACCTACAGTACTTCATCTATATTACAAACAGAATTAGTCATGTATTCTTTTAAGCATCGACTTCCTGCATACAGTGTTTGCGAGTACATATTAAAATGACTCTGTTTAAACAGCATCTATCACTAGGTGTCATGCAGAATAAAATTCTTGACAGAAGAGTTTTTAAAAATACTTATTGTATAGCAACCACACTTCCATATATACTTTTTCTAATACCCAATCTCTCCATCAGTGTCATTATACCTTTTGTTGTGCGATTATGAAAACTATGTCCCTTCTAAGATGTATAGCCGTGCCTCTGTGGGTGCATCTACACATTAAATTAGCGCTCCTGAATAAACTTCGGTGCAGTTTGTGCCAGAGTTTAATGCTCCAGAACACCACATTTACACATGCACCCAGGACTGCAGCACATTGAGGTGAGTCTGAGCAGCCCTGATTGGCAAGGGAACCGGGAAATCAGCCTGTCAGCCCAGAGTTGCTCCAACCTGGCCCAACTTCCTGCAGAGGGGCTGGCTGTGGCACGATGGTGCTTCAGTGCAGAACTAGCCAGCAAGCAGCCACCACACTAAAGCACCATCAGCTTCTACACATCTGCACTAAATAATGCTGCTGCAGGATTGTACTTGTGTTTACAAGTACTATTCTATGGCAGCGTTCATTAGTTTACTGCTGCCTAATAGGGTAGCAGTAGACACTGAGACTTTACTGTGGAGCTAATTAGTTGACTGTAGTAAACGTCTCGTGTAGACACACCCAGTGACAAGAACAGTTAGCTCTTGAAAACCAAAAGGCAGAGTTTTTCACATGCCTAATCTGGCATTGTGAATTAAAATAAAATATATTTTTCTAATTTATGCCATCAAGGCACAATAATGGATTAAAGCCATGTTTGTTCCCCTCCTCTCCAGATTTAGGCCAACATCCCATGGCTGGTTTGGAAAATCTCGGCTTATTTTAGGTCTCTCTTGCTGAAGTCATTGATTTACCAAGTTACCTTTAAAAAGGATTTGCCAAAATACTTCCTTGATTGCTATAGACCCCTTTAAAGAATAAATCAGTGCCAGAGATTTGTATTAGAAACACATTGGATAGAAGGGGATTTCTTTTCTGTTTGGCACAAAATAAAATATTTATTTGAGTCTGTGAATCACCATTAAACTGATAAAAACAATAATAATAATATGCATTAAATTATTTTCTTTTCTATTTCCCATACGTACTGCCAGAGTGTGATCAAGACCTTTCTTGGGCAATTGTTGTCTGACAGCTGAATATTTAGGAGACTACATATGATCAAAATAGTTCTTCTGTTGAAGTTATGGCATCTATTACTAATGCTTCTAGTACTTTTGTATGCCAGAGAAATGTAGCTTTTATTCCTCCATGTCTAAATTTATTCAAGCCGGGCATTTAGGCTTGGATTTGGCGGCTACTTCACTTAACGTATTCAGAGATTATTTATTCTTTCCTCTTGGGATGTCTAGCATTGCATTTATAGCCTGGAAGCCTTAAGATTTGTTTATTGCTAAGCAAGCAAAAGATGAAGAAATGATCTTTTTCAATCTATTGTAGCCTAACTTAAGCTTTTCAGGTATTGGGCTCCTTTTTTGCCTACATAAAACTCTAGTGTGTATAGTCACAGGGTTTTATGAACAAAGGTAAGGGGAAGGATGTCTAAACAAATGTTGACCATTAAGTTGTGAAAATCAGAATAGAGTATACTTTAACTTGTATGCGACTTTTATTTGAAGGACTCCCCCCTCCCTCCTCCCCAGCCCTTACACAAAATGATACAATATTTTGTATATTTTTGGGAAGGTGATTTGTTGTCTTCTAAAGTATTCAGTACTGTATAGGCTATTGCCAGAGACAGGATGCTAAACTAGATAGATCATTCATCTGGTATGTTATAGCAGTCTTTATTTTTTTTATAGTAAATACCATGTAAATGTTATCTATGTGGGTACATTGTTTGAGACAACTCCTGAGATTTACATTATATAGTGTTCCATACCAAGCTGCTCTACTAGCTTGTGCTGGCTGTTTAAAGGCCCCAGCTTCTTTCATAGATTCATAGATTCATAGATGCTAGGGTCGGAAGGGACCTCAATAGATCATCGAGTCCGACCCCCTGCATAAGCAGGAAAGAG
>NW_017728909.1:42615628-42707641 GCF_001723895.1 Crocodylus porosus
TCTCTGGTGATGTCCCCTTCTTTCCATTGGGTGTACGCCTCCCTTTTAGCAAGGAGACATTCCCGGATGCTTTTGGTGAGCCATGGAGACTTGTGTTGCCCTCCTGCTCCCTTTGATCCTCGTTGAGATTACCTTCCTTTGGGCTTGGAGGATCATCTCCTTAAGTTGCTGACATATACCAGAGGCATCTACCAATTAAGATCTGTTTTCGTTAATTAGGTTCATTTTTAAAAGTCCAGATCTGCAAATTATGTATTTTATCAATATAACTAAAAATGTAATGATTTTATTTTTAAATTCCTTTTCAGTACATAGCATGATAATCCTCTCAGTGCAGTCATCAGTTTTCATTCTGGCTCAGCATTAATACCATAATCTGGATGGTCAGAAAAGCACACTGCTCAACATTATGAGTGATGTTTTTCTGGCTGACCCAAGATGTGTTAGTCATCATGACTGTTATTCAGAACACTGCATTTCCACGAATTATCAACCGTCATGATATTCAGTCAGTGATTAGCAATTCAGTAGAATAATTAGCTATTAGAATTCTGTTGTGCATGAGCAAAATGTAATTTTATTTTTAAAGCTTAGTGAAACATGTAAAGTAGGGTAGAAGGTTATAACAGAGCCCCAAAAGGTTGAAGAACATAGAGAGTCTGTTGATAAAATGAGAGAGCACAACAAAGGAATATGCAGAAGTGAAAATAAGAACAGTTAAACAAAATGGACAAAGTCAGTAAATGGTGAGGTCACACACTGAATTATATGACAGTTCATAATTAGTGGAAACTTATGGAAATGAGATGCCAGTAAACTATGTCCATGTTGAACTAGAACATGATAGAGGGAAAGGCCTGAGTACTGCCAGGAGTGGAATGGGGCTTTCATAGCTAGTTTGTAACAGTTCTTAGTGGTTGGATGAGGGAAACCAACAGGTCTCAGCATAGGAATAATTCACAATATTGGTGGTTCACATGAATTAAAAAAACTACATGTGAACAGATGTACTTAGGTGAAGTTCAGGTCTAGAAGTCTGTCAGGTACTTACATGATGATCACCATTTCTCCAGAATCTGAGCACCTCTCAAGTGCTTAAGGAACAGAACAATCTCTCTTCCTTCACAGCCCATAGAGAATAATAGCATGATTATTTTAAGGAGCAAATTGTTTGGGTAATGTCTGTGTTAAGTGTGCTACTAAAATGAAAGACAGAGCATCAAGCCCTAAACAGAGAGCGAGATACTATTTGAGATATGCCAGATGGAAAATGGTTAAGGAGCTCTCATAGAGGAGTACTGTGCTGCAAAGAGCACTAATGGTGTCTGTAGGCTTAGAAGCAGGAGACATTTATCACCCGCACCAGTAAAGTGTTCTTTGAAAAATTGTTCCGTTGTTGTGGCACAGAATCCACCAGTCCTCACGAAAGTGGGAGCAATTGGAGCAGCTTCCAGAGGCTAGTTCTTGGCTGCAGTGCATCAGCTCAGAAGGAAAGCGCAACAAATTTAGTTTTGTTAATTTATCTGGTTGGGTTTTTTTTAACCTTCCTGCTTTTTCACATTTCTTGCCATTCTGTTTTCCTTGATTCCTGTTCTTTTCCTTGATTCGAATGTTCTTGTTTTCAGTTTTCATTCTTTTACCTTTTTGTGTCTAAGATTTGTTTTCCCTTTTTATTCTCCATTATTTGCATTTTGGTCAGCTTCTTTTCTCTTGTTTTTATTACTCATTTTTATCCTTTTTTATTATTTACCTTTCTTCCTCTACTTGTTTTTATTTTTGTCTCTTCTTTCTCTCATCTGTCTCTTGTTCATGTGCCACCCAGTACGCTGATGGAAATGGAGAGTGCCAGCAAGTTCATTCATCCAGAACAGCTCACTTTTTTTTTCCCCTAGGGAGAGAATCCTTTTTTTTCTTTACTTTGATCTTTGGACTCACTGATCTGTTTCTGTCTGTCCATCTGTTCATATGAACTACAGTTCTAGCCACTGTCTCCAAATCATGAGAATGAAGAGAAGAAAGTAATTCACTCTGTTGTTAATGCCTGTACTTTTTTTGAATATGCTGATATTCACAGGAAGGTTTTTATTACAAATATCTATGAAAACCACGCAGATATTATTCTTACACTTTTGTTGATACAAAATAACTTTCATAGTTTTGGAAAAGAAAGTGGCACACTGCTTTCAAATCACTGTTGGACCAAAGGAACAGAAACAGAAGTAGTTGAGGCTTATTTTAGGTGCTATCTAAAAATTATACAGTAAAAGTTAAACAAAATTTAATTTTTTACAGTTATTTTCACGAGTACATGTAAACCCTGTTCAGGAAGGGAAAATCCCAACTATTTTCTCTTTTAACTAGGGGTTCACCGATAAAGATTTTTGGAGTCAATACTGATAGCCAATTTTTAAGGAGGCATATTGGCCAATACTGATCCAATTTCCAATACCAGCCCAGCAGCTTGGAGAGCTGCATGCAGCTGGTACGTCTGGTGTGGTGGAAGGGGAGGGGGAGGGAACAGGCGTGGGGGGCAGATCAAGGCCCCTGCAGGGAGGGAAGAGTGGGGCTGGGGCAGAGGATGGGGCAAGTGCCGCTGGGGCAGATGCAGAATGGAGCTGGAGCTCACCTGAGGGGGTGGGGGGGAATGGCTTTCGCCGCCATGTGCCACTCATCCAGGAGCTGGTGGTCCAGTGTTCACCTGCTCGTCCAGCGGGTCCCGCCACTACATCCGCTGCTAGTCTGGGAGGCTGTAGGGGGGAGCGAATGTCCCCAGATTTTCACAAGGCAGGGCAAGTTGGGAAAAGCCCTGCGCAGATCCAGTGGCACACATCCTCCTCTGCCCCCCCATGCCCTCCCAGACTAGCAGTGGGAGCAGCAGCGGGAACCGCAGGACAAGCAGGTGAGTACTGGACTAGTGGCTCCCAGATGAGTGGCGTGCAGCGATGGGAGCTGCCTTCCCCCCCACACACCCCCTCAGGTGAGCCATGGCTCCCACCCCAGTTGGTCATCACTTGCCCCAGTCCCTGCCCCATCCCCAGCCCCACTCCTCCCTCACCACGGGAGCCTTCATCTGCCCCCCCACGCCTCTTCCCTCCCCACTTCCCTTCCACCACACCAGACTTAGCAGCCGCACGCAGCTCTCCAAAGTGCCAGTCTGTGCTCCTCGCATGCATAGGCATTTATTGGCCAAATTATTGGCCACATCAGGCCAGTTTCCAATACAATCAATCTTCTTTATATTGGTGCCAATCTGAAATTGGGCTGATGTATTGGTGCACCTCTACTTTTAACCTGATTAACACAATGAACTGAGACGTTTCTATTTTGGTATTTTTGTGGCAGTTTGATTGTGTAACTTCATTTGATCAGAATGTAAAAGTTGTATGCAAGTTTTATATGAGTTCTCAGAGTGTCTCTGTCTATAAGTATTAAAAGTATGTGATCCAATTAGAGATCTGAGAATACTCCACTTACTTTCATCAGGATCAAGTTAACTCTCCAGGTAAATGCTAGCACAGTCCTAAATCCTGTTTCACTTAGCATACCTAAGTGACACATATGAAGCTGCACAACTGTACACAGGGTTGGATTCGATTTCCCTCTGTGGCAAATAGAATTACCTTTCATGTGCATCTGCCAGAAGTAAAATAGAGGGGCAGAGGATGGACTCTCATCTTTCAGCTTAAGTGGTTAAGCCACTTGCCCAGGAAGCAGAAGCCCCACATTCCAGGTGCCAGTCTTCTAGAGGTGATTTTAACCTGAATCTCTTGTTTTCCTGCACAGCATTCTAATCACCAGCCCATAGGCTATGTATCATACAGATTTTTCCAATCCTCTTCTTGCCCCCTGCTATTTGCATTTAATAATTAATAAAATGAATAAACAGCATTAGGCAAGTTCCTGCCTCATTGGGAGAAAGGGCCCAAGTTAAAACCTAGGGTCCCTTTCCTCCCAGGCAGCAGCCAACTCACTGTGCCACATACCCATTGCCTTTACTTCCTAGGCCAACGTAACTCCTTCTTGGCTGTCCAGTGTGCCAGCTTCAAAAAGGGGACCTGCAACTCTGGTGCCCTCATCCCTGACGTTATTAGGTAGTTTCTGCCTGACTAAAATGTTTGGACTTATCCAGGCTTACATGCATGCCTGGCTGATTCTGTATCCCTGCATAGGTGCTTAGCTGGAGTACATGGGAGTTGCTGAATGGCAAACTGTATTTAAGTGCAAAAAACGGCAGTTACCCGCTATGTATAGTTATATATAAAACTATATATATCTATATCGACACACACTAGCCAGTTGCCCGTCAGGAATGACCAAGGCGGGGGAGAGTGTGGGTAGCAGTAATCCTGGTGTTCCCTGTTTAAAAAGTTGCAAATTCTGTCTTAAAATACCCCAAATCCATGTTCATCCACGATTAAACCAAAATGCCACTATATATGAGAGAGAGAAAGAGAGAGAGAGATATCAATTGGGCAATGTTTTATTGATTTATTTACAATTTTAAAGCAATTTGGAAACCTACCAGTGCCTCCATCATCATCATCAAATAAATTCTGAATGTCTGTATGTTTTGATGTTTGCTTTTTTTTTTTTTTCTCATAGAAAAATCAGAGCTTTCCCTGACCTCTTTACTAACCAGGATGTGGGAACAGCTGCCCCTGCAGTCACAGCTCCTGCCAGCAGGTCCCATCCTGTCTGGCAGCTGGGCTTACAGGGTGTGAGATGTGGGAGGGATGTGGGGTTTGTAGGAGGAAGGGAGGGAGGAATTGGTGTAGGGAGCTGGGGTTCTTGGGTGTGTGATGGGTGGGGATGTGGGGTGTGTGGGGGTGTAGGGTTTGTGGGTGGGTGTATGATATTTGTAAGTGGGGGATTTGAGGGGGGGCTGCCATACACCCACCCCCTGAAGTGCATAGCCCCCAGTGCTGGTAGCAGCAGCCAGCTGGGTCATCAGGGCCATGGCCCACTCCTGGCATAGCCCCACAGCAGCACTGCACTGCCTGACCCAGGGTTGGCAAATGGTGAACAAAGCCATTCCAGTCCAGACTGCCCTGCTAGCACACGCCTTTGAGCAGGACTGGGGGGGCTCAAGGCACATGTTAGCAGGGATGACATGTGTGAGGCGGTCCTCCCACAAAACCCGCACCCACAACCCCCCCACACCCATTCACACACCTCACACTCCTCCCACACACCCCCAGAAACCACACAATCCCCATCACCCCATCTCTAGTTACCCAGGTCCAGGTCACCACTGCAGCCTTGCCCCACTTGTATTTCCAGGTCACCACTGCAGCCCCACCCTGCTCATATTTGCCCCATGATATGAGGCAGTGTGCTGGGGCAGCAGGGACATGGGGCAGCCATAGAGATGCTATAGCCAGATGGCAGAGCATCTCTCTGGAGGACTCAGCCTCAGGTTACTTCAGGACATACTCCAGGAGCCTTTTTTTTTTTTTCACCGTGGTTTTCTTTTCATGCTTCCTAGTATTAGATTTAGAGTCCGCGCTGCAAATGTGCAGTGTGGGAAACATTTTTTTGTTCTTAGCATGCCTCTTGCAGCATTTCAAACTGCTTTGAGATGCCATAACCGGCACATGCACTATCATCTGGATGTGCCCATAACAGGCAATCATGAGTCAAGTAGGGTAAATTGTGCTATTCTGGATTTTACATATGACTAAAATAAATTATAGGGTTATTGGTGTGTACAGGGTTATAAGCTCCTAGGGCTTTATATATTGGAAAGAACTATAACAAATATGCATGTGTATTCTCACCAGACATTGTAAAATACAGGCATGCTTTCAGTTCACTGCAATCAGTGATTTATGGATCCACACAGGTCAGGAGTTTATTATGCTGAACATAGCAGTTTTGTTTTAAAGCAAATCTAAAGCATGATGAACCCAAATGGTTTTGTAAGTTACTGGCCTATAGTTTTCTTATTTAATAGAAAGTGAAATCAGAGGTAGTTGTAGAATAGCAGTCCTTATAAGAATGCAGTACCTTAGGCAATACCTTCCTTTTCCCTTCTTGAATTTGGATTTGTGCTTCATGGCTCCTTAAGTCTGGGTGCTGGTATTTTGTGCAAGCTTGGAAAGACTACAGTACTACATCCTGTGATGAAAAGCCCATATTGATTCCAATTGTTCAGGCTTTTACATCTTTTCCAAGTTCCAACAGGGTGCCTACATATCATTAAATAAAACAATATAAACGTGTTTAGAATGGTACAGCTTGCAAAAGTAAGGACTTAGTAGGGTGTGTAAAACAGATATTGAGAGGAAACGGATTATAATTACATATTTCAGATTTAAGAGGACTTGTTTGCTAGGTCCACTTACACATTGAAAGATCCCCATGGCAAATGCAACTGGTCGCCTATCTTGTGTAAGTTTCCCAATTTGAAGTTTGGGCAAGGTTTTGTTGTGGGGGGGTTTTTGACAGGGAGTTATGAATTCAAAAGTAGCAGCTTTATAGAAAAACTCTTTTCTGAATGGGGTGAAGTATAATTTAATGGAGTGGATTTTCCATCTAAAATATTACAGCTGTGGTAAAAAGTGTTAATCCTGTAGGCATGCTCAAGCATATAAAATCAAACCACATCCAGTTCAGCATGTTGTAATATGGAACAGTATCTGACTTGTCAGTAAAGATCATTGTTTTACAACTAGTAAACTTGTCATAAGCGTTCACATTTTGTTTTCTCTTTGGTGATTCCCCCTGTCCCTCTTCCAGTGGAGGAAAACAACACAACTTCCCTTTAGGATTTTATTTGGCTAGCATAAAACTCCATGATTTGTGACAGCTTCCATATTTATTCCAGCTTCAGTGACACCTACTAATAAGGCCAGAGTTGATCAACTCCAGGCCTTCTTTCCACAGAGTACAGCCAACAAGGTACTTATGACTAGAACATGTTGGTATTTTCAGACCACTGGGAATTTGGTGAAATAAAGAAATATTAGTACAGTTAAGATTTCTAATCATAATCAGAAAGAAAAAGTTGGCTTGAGGAGCAGAATGAGATTTCAGTGTGGTATTCTAAGAATAACAAAGCATGTTCAATTTAAAGTAGAACGGTAGGACTGATGCATTCCCCATGTCTACTGTAGCAGTTTTCAATATAAGCCCATTTTTACTTCTGCAACTCTGCTGACGAAAGCCATTAAAGGAAATCTAAAGTGACTAATAGAAAAGCTTGAGACACTGTCGCAATTAATGGGAAAATTATTTTTAATTCATCTGGGAAGGCATGGAAAGTAGAAACAAAGCAAAAGGGCTCAATACTAGAAGTGAAACCCAGTAGAACAAACACCAGCTATATTCTTTGGGTATCTTCTCTTTAAAAGGTTAACATGTTAACATACAATACAAAGTACAAGACAGCGAATTTTTTTTAGGTATTATTGGTCACCACATCTTTTCAAGGATTTTGTCATTTCAGGTTCTTGAACTCCAGCTCTTCCACTCAGGAAATCTGAACTGTGGTTTTGTTTGCTTTCTAGGATGGCACATGTGCTTCAGTTTGAGGACAGAAGCAGAAAAGTGAAAGACGCAAGTATGCAGGATGAAGACACTTTTGAAATCTATGATCCTCGGAATCCCGTAAATAAGAGGAGAAGAGAGGAAAGCAAAAAGATAATGAAAGAAAAAAAGGAAAGGAGATGAAATGAATGTAAAGCTGTCCAGAGCTGCCTTGAAAAGTGACTGCAGTACAGGATTGGCCTTTTAGTAGCTGTAGTTCCTAAAAATATCACCCAACAAGTGTGAAAAGGAATTTCTCAAGAACCTAGTGTCTAATTCTGAAACAGCTTTCTTATTTGTTCTCTAAATTGTGCAGTGAAGTAAGCAAGTGATCTCTGTGCATTATGTAGGCTCTCCTTCTTTGACCATTTTTAGAATGATATGTTTAAGGTCTACAATTTAATTACTATATATTGATAACATGTGGATGATATGTATATATATTGTAATGAGGAGGTATATTTTGTTTGCTGTTTGCAACCATATTTACCAAAATAAAGAATTTTTCCCCATTCTTCAATTAGTCTTACGTACAGCCTTTTAAGATTAAAGTGATAGAATTTAAATTTAAAATGACCCGTTTTCTGATTACAGGGTTTTTGATAGGCATATAAATATTTGAACATGACTAGTAATTCTTCAATAACATTGTGCCACTCAGAAGATAATTTTATAAAATTCCAGACTTCCAGGACAAATTTTTAAAAGTTCCCAACTCTTTTCTTAAAAAAACCCAAAATGTAACTTTATAGTTGCATTTTCTTTGTCTTGAGATATATGTACAAAAATATTTGGAAAATAGAGTTAAAATACAGATTTGGGAATGTTATTTCACTAGACTTACAGAATTTTCAAAACTAAATTTAAATAGCAATTATTGAGGGGAGAGAAAGGGCAATAATTGAAAACATACTTTTACTCCCAGAAGGAGAGCTGGTATTTCAAGTGTCCTGCGTCTGGTTTCATTTTGATTACTGAATTGTTTGTATATGTTTGTTTATTAATCTAAATATTAAAATGCAGACATTGCAACTCAAATTTGTGTCTTACTATTAAAAATTTCACATATAATGTTACGGCCTTATATATTCTCCAAGTTAGTCAGTGTAAGTAACATCATCTGAAAGTGTCAGGGGAAGCTAGGAAGTTAAATAACCATTCATTGAACATAATTTCACAAAACTTAAAAGTTAAATCCAATCCAGTCCAAAATTCCTGGCAATACTGTATTTCTGATTGTGCCAGCACACAAGCTAAACACATTTATAACAAACAGTTGAAAATTCAGTTAAGAGGGACATACTAGATCAAGGTCATTAAAAAGTGTGAGTAGATGAATGTTTTCTTGATGTTGTTTTTAGAACAAGTTCAGCAAGGTATGGTGTCCTTATCAAACTGCCACCACCAACTTTCTTGATAGGGTCTGACGTGTGAGGTACATAAGCCTGTCTTGGTGTGTTAATATGGTCCAAATGGCAGATGTTAGATTAAATGCAGAATATCACTTAAATGTGCTGTGTAATCTCTGAGATAAAGGGAAAAAAACCCTGGAGGTGTGAAATGAGTTTCTGTAACAGGCTGCCAATGTCCTCCTCTTGGTTTGAGTGAATTATATTGGATCATGGTTTTGAAGTGTTAAGAGGACTATATTCTTAAATGTTGCCATTCACAAAAAAGTGAGTCAAAGTTCCTTGTTACAGAATCTGAAATGGAATTAACGTAAGATTTTTTTTTTTTTTTTTTTGGCTGGGTGTCTATTTCTTGCTAGAAAGCTGGGAACAGAATACTATCCATAGTCATGTACCTGAGTCACCATCACTTATTATTTTCTTAGTAGAAAAAAGGTTTTAGAAAAATCATTCTTGAAAGTGATGTTATCAAATCCTTTCATTCCATTGGGGAAAAAATAGAATTACTGAGTTCAAAATTCAGTTCCATCAATGTCCCAATACACACATACACACACACACACACTGCCAGGCTCACCTGTGTGGCCACACACACCATGCAGGTTAGAGGGAACGTTGGCTGGGTGATGAGGGTCTAGTTCTCTCCTCTGCCTAAAATTTTAAGCTGCATCTCTTACCTCCCAAATTAATTTTCCAACCATAAAGCTATATAATATTTTGGGGTGACTTTACACACTGGTGGTTAGTAAGAACACTTGGAAAAGAGGAGATATAGATTCTAGTCCCTGTTGTAATGCCTACTTAATAAATATAAAAAGTATAAATATTCATTGGAGCTGAGACCAGAACTCACTTTTTCCAGATAAGTCACCTTAACCCACGGATATACTGTCTTCTTGTTTACCATTCCTGTCTCTCCAAATGGTATGTAGAATAGCTTCAGCATGATAGACAGAACTCCGAACTCTAGATGACCTTTGAGTATGGTGGTTAGAATATGCATCTTGGAAGTGGTAGATGTTGTTCTGAATAGTCGGAAGCAGGGGAGAGAACCAAACTTGGGTGAATACTCTAACCACTGAGCATCTGGATAAAAGAGGGTTATGGTTAGCAATATCCCTCTGTTTTGTGAGAAAGTCACCCAAGCACATCCTTACCATTTGACTGGGCTTACAGCTGTAAATCTCAGTTGATAACAGGCACTTCCCTCCATTTGGGCGTAAGGTACCTCAGTCCCCAAGGAAAACAGATTTAATTTCACATCCCCTCCACATCATCCCTGTTGGCTAATTTTGGCAGCTTCCCAGTCAGTACGCAGGTTTGAAGAAAGATACTAAACAAGTTGCTGTATGCCTTCCGCATGTGCTTATGAAGAGTGACATGCAGCCACCAGCATAATTGAATTTAGGGAGACAATTATGGTAGGGCTGAGGACAAGCCAACACGCAGAATTACATGTTCCTAGTGAGGAAGCTGCACCAATCAGCACTCAGTACCTACTCTCTTCTTCACATCTCTCTTTGGAGGAGTTCTGGGATTCAGATAACTCCAAACTTTTAGTTCTTTGCCCATCTCATCCCTGGTGATGAATTAAGTAACACTGTTGTACTCAGAGGTGGCACAGTGACCTCTTAGGCCTTGTCTAGACTGAAATATGTTAGTGAGCTTGTAAATGACAGGTTTTAGGACCTTGTTGCACAGTAATTTTGGGTGGCTCCTGGATCTTTTAACACCTAGAGTGTCTTCCCATTAACACCTGAAACTAGTTTTAAGTGTTCATTATACAGCTCAAAGTTATCCCACTCCAGGGCAGGATTATCTCTGACCCATATCATGAGGCTTGTGTTACACTAAAGTGCAGCACACCTTAGTGTAAACACCCCTTTGCCCCCTGGGGCTCCCAACCCCCGCCTCCTCCCCCTCCCCCCAAATACTTGTGGTTCCCCATGCTGTCTGTCCCAGAAGAACAGACAGGGAAGGGTTAACCTGCCTGCCAACTGCTGGTGCTGTGGCTGCTGCTCTGTGAGCAGGGCTCAGCTTGAAGAAGAGCGAAGAGAGCTGGCAGGGGCCAGGCGGGCAAGTTAACCTTTCCCTGCCTGCTCCCCCAGGACAGACAGCACACAGCCACAGGTAAGCAAGGGTAGGAGGGTCTCCAGGGGCAGAGGAGGAGCCCAGAATGGGAAGGGGGTGGTTCTTAGCTTTCAGTCCCCTAGGCCCCTGATGGCCTGAAAGTGTGGCTGCTCAAAACATGAGCTAGCACTCACACCCATCAACATTTTTGCTACTCATTGTAACATGCAACAAGGCCCTTAGATTTTAAAAGCCAAGTCTTGCTGCCTTTAATAACTAGTCAAGATAAAGTATAACTGTTAGCCTAGATTTTTAAGCTTGTCCCGTTCAGCACATGAAAGTATGCGTTGTCTTCACTATAGTAGAATTTTAGAACATTTAAGCCTATGTATGTCATACCTTTAAACTAGGTGAGTCTTAACAAGGCCTCATTTCTGCAGAAGAATGTCTGTACCTGGGTTAGTGTCACTCAACACTGCACCTAGTACCATAGACTCATAGAAAGTTAGGGTTGGAAAGGACCTCAGGAGGTCATCTAGTCCAATCCCCTGCTCAAAGCAGGACCAGGACTAGATCATCCCAGCCAAAGCTTTGTCAAGCTGGGTTTTGAAAACCTCCAAGGATGGTACTTCCACCACCTCTCTGGGTAACCTGTTCCAGTGTTTTACTACACCCCTAATGAGAAAATTCTTCCTGCTATCTGACTTAAACTTCCCTTGCTACAACTTGAGACCACTGTTCCTTGTTGTGTCATCTGCCAGAACAGTCTAGCTCCATCCTCTTTCAAACCCCTCTTCAGGTAGTCTACTCTAAACTAAATAAGCTTAGTTCCCTCAGCCTCTCCACATAAGTTTTGTGCCCCAGCCCCCTCACCATTTTTGCTGCCCTCCATTGGGCTCTCTCCAATTTGTCCACATACTTTCTATAGTGGAAGACCCAAAACTGAACACAGTACTCAAGGTGTGGCTAAATAGAGCAACTGAATAGAGGGGAATAATCACTTTCCTTGACCTGCTGGCAACACACCTACCAGTGCAGCTCAGTATGCCATTAGCCTTCTTGGCAACAAGGGCACACTGTTGGCTCATATTCAGCTTATTGTCAACTGTAAGCCCCCAGGTCCTTTTCTGCAGAGCTGCTGTCCAGCCAGTCAGCCCCCAGCCTGTACTAATGCATGGAATTATTCTGTCCTAAGTGCAGGACTTGGCACTTGTCCTTATTGAAATCATGAAATTCCTTTTGGCCCAATCCTTTATTTGTCTAGGTCACTCTGAAATTGTAGCCCTACCCTCCAGCATACCTATTACTACCCCCAGCTTGGTGGCATCTGCACACTGGCTGAGGGTGTACTCTATGCCCTCTTTGAGACCATTAATGAAGACACTGAACAAAACTAGACCCAGGACTGACCCCTGGGCCACTTCACTTAATACCAGCTGCCAACTAGACATAAAGCCATTGATTACTGCGCTCTAAGCCCAGTGCTTCAGTCAGTTTTCTATCCACCTTATAGTCCATTCATCCAGCCCATACTTCCTTAGCTTGCCTGCAGGAATGTTGTGGGAGACTATCAAAAGTCTTGCTAAAATCAAGGTGTACCACATCCACTGGTCTCCCTGTATTCACAGAGCCAGTAATAGAAGGCAATCAGGTCAGTCAGGTATGACATGTCCCTGGTGAATCCATGCTGACAGTTCCTAATCACCTTTTGCTCCTCCAAGTGCTTACAAATGGATTCCTTGAGTATCTGCTCCATGATTTTTCCAGGCACTAAAGTGAGGCTGGCTGCTCTGTAGTTCCCTGGATCCTCCTTGTTTCTCTTTCTTAAATATGGGCACTAGGGCTGTGCAAAACTTCAGTTTCTGATTCGATTTGAAGGAGATTCGGCCCAATTCGGCAGCCAAATCTCTGAATCCGTATTGAATCAGAAGACCAATAAAAAGGTCTGAATCAATTTGAAGCCTCCGAATCAATCTGAAAAGATTTGGAGGAGATTTGGTTGCAACCACAGAGAGCTGGACCCAGGCTCCGTGCCAGTAAGTAGGGGGTGTGGGGGCTGGAGAAGGGGGGAGAGGACCATGGAGGAACCCCCTGCCAGGCCCCATCCCCTTCCTGCTCCCCCAGCTCCCCTAAACACCCCCTGATCCATGCCTAGTCTCCCAGCCCCATCAGTGGCTGCCCTGACCGTCCCCAGCATCCCGGCACTTTTTTTTTTTAAAGCCCTGCACTCACTGCTGCAGCGGCTGTTGGGGCCTCTGGGGGCTTGTGGCAGAGCCCCCCTCTGCAGCACAGGGCAGTGGGGGGGCAGCAGGGATTGACCCCCCACCCCCAACCTGGCAGGAGCTGGTGAGGGTGGAGCTTTTTTTTTTTTTTTCTTAAATTGCCAGGATGCTGGGGCTGGGCAGGGCAGCCATTGACAGAGCTGGGAGGGCAGGTTGGGGGATAGGAGCTGTTTGATTTTTTCGATTCAGTGGCAGCCAAATCAATTTGGGACAGTGATTCAAATCACTGAATCAAATCACTCTCCCCATAATCAGCTGAATCCAAATCTGAAGTGAATAATAGCCGCTTTGCACAGGCCTAATGGCACTATGTTTGCCTTTTTCCAATCATCTGAGACCTCCCCTGATCACCATGAGTTTTCAAAGATGATAGCCAGTGGCTTTGGAATCACATTGGCAAAACTTCCTCAGCACCCTTGGGTGCATCCCATCTGGCCCCATGGACTTATACACATCCAGCTTTTCTAAGTAGTCCCTAACCTGTTCTTTCACCACTGAGGGCTGTTCACCTCCTTCCCAAACTGTGCTGCCCAGTGCAGTAGTCTGGGAGCTAAGCTTGCCTGTGAAGACTGAGGCAAAAAAGGTACTGAGCATTTCAACCATTTCTATATCCTGTGTCACAAGGTTGCCTCCCCCATTCAGTAAGGGATCCACACTTTCCCTGATCCTCCTCTTGCTATTGACATACTTGTAGAAACCCTTCTTGTTACCCCTCACATCCCTTGCTAGCTGCAACTCCAATTCCCTTTGGCCTTCCTGGCTTCATATCTGCACACCTGAGCAATGCTCCAGATACCCTAGCAGAATTATACAACTCTAGTCTTCAGCTTTTCCCCCAAATGCATACTTGCAAGACATTTAATGCATTTAACATTTAGTCATCAGTGCTTTTAACTCTGTGCCAGGCCTTCCCTTGTATTTTTAAAGCTGAATTTCAAATCTTTTGCCCATTTCTGCCACATCTTTTTACCAAATATTTATAAACCTTTAGAAAATAATGGAAATGTATTTGCCACAAGCCTCAACTCATTAGAGTTCTTCTTTTAGTCTTTTTATATATAGTACCAAGAGAGGTAGTACTATCACCTAACTTGGAGGTCTTCAAGAGGAGGCTTTATACTCACCTGGCTGGGGTCATCTGACCTCAGTCCTCTTTCGTGCCAGAGGTAGGGGGGGTCTGACATCCATTGTGGTCCCTTCTGACTCTACAATCTATGAATCTTTCATACTTTGAATCAGCAGGTGCTTGAAAAAGAAATTTTTTCTGTAAAAAACATGGCTTTTGCCTATTATAGTATAGTAATGTAATGTATAATAGTAATATAGTGTACAGTAATACAATATAGTAGTATAGAGGTTCTTTAATAGTCCTTCCCAAAGACCATATGATTTACCCCCTTAACATATATTTGACAAAATAGATCATTTTGCTGTTTACCTACATGCATCGTTAGCTCATTTTATAATGCATAAATATCTGGAGAGGTTGTAAGAGAGTTTTGTCTTTCAGCATTTGGAATTAGATTCCAATGTAATGTTGCATTTTCTTTTAGCCAATTTATATGTCTTAAGTTGTTTCTTCTTAAAACTTTGACACGACTGATCACTTACTCTAGTAACTATTAATAAGATGTTGAATTATCCATAATCAGTACTGAGCTAAAACAAAGCCAATGTAATTATATATAAGTTTTATAATCTTTCAAGGCAACAATCTTTTCCTGACCAAGAAAGTAAGCCATAGGCCTACAGAAAAGCTAAAATGAGTTTTTCTCATTATGGGAGGACTGTTTCTCCCATAATGAGTAGAGGCACACACTTTTTCTCCTTCTTGTAAATGTAATTAATAATATCCTTGTCTTTTTTTTAAATTCAGTATTTATGCCATTAATGTCTGTAACTTTATCTGTTGTGGTACAGAACAAATATGTATTTGTAAATATATAGATTCTTCCAGATTACAGTAGCTACCATTTAGCAGGTTGTTATTTTTGGGATACTGCAAATTTACAGTAATATACATGGAAACATGGTAGAAACTGAGGTAATTACATAGAGATTTATCTGTCTCAGACTCTGAGGACAGAAAGATGCATCTATATGTCTCAGTGTAGTGCCATTCAGACACGTGAGGTAGTTCACCATTGTGCCTTTAAATCATATCCAAAAAAACCCCCAGCAGAATACAAACAAGCCCTCAACATGGAATTGCAAGCTCAGGGCCTATTCCTATGAAGAAACCCACTGGATGAGGTAAACCAATTGGGATCTAGTTGCAGTAACAGGGAGAATTTAAGTCTTACAAGACATCTGTAAAATAACTATATAATAGGAAGCAACATATTAATTAAAAGAAATGGTATTTATGTATGGCTATATCACCATATACACCGTGCTATATACACTGAAAGAATACTTAGTTTATTACAACCAGAGATCCATGGGGTTTTTTTTCTATGGAAAGAGGAAAAAACCACAGATTTTCCCTCTTAAATGAAAAAAAACAGGATTTCTCATTTTAAGGGAGAAACACAGAGATTTTCCACCATTGTAAAGAACTCTCTTCAGGCTGCAAGGGCTGGGGGGAGCAGGAGGAGGGCAGTCAGGCAGGGGGGCACCATGTGCCGGCTCATATATTCACATGGCCACCAGGCAGTCTGGAGAGCAGCTCCCACAGCTAAGTCTGGCAGAGAGCTGTGCAGGGAGGATTGAGGCACCCATAGTGAGGGAGGGAGTGGGGCTGGGGCTGCTGCCCAGCCAGCCTGTGCTTGGGCCAGAACGCATGGCTGCAGGGCCCTGGCAGGGAGCAGGACAGAGCACTAGGAGGCTCCTCCAGGGGGCAAGGCAGGGAGGGGAAAGGAACTGGGTCCCGACTGCTGTGCACACTCAGTGACGGCACATGCCCCCAACATCTGTGCATGGGGTGGTGCAGATCTGTGCACTGCCCTGGCAAAGTGCACTCTGCCCACCCAGCAGCAGCAAGGGGCACAACTCCATGCTGCCATCCCTGCTACTGCCAGGCAGGCAGGGGGCACCTCACCAGGGTGGCACAAAAATTTACAGTGGGAAGCAGCTTCCCTGCCTGTCCCCTTTCTGTACTGCCGTATCTGGTCCCACCTCCTGGGCTACAGAGGCCTCAAGAGGGAGGGCAGCAGAGTGTGGAGCCCACAGCAGGCAGCCTGCATCCCTCCCCCCCACAGGCTCTGCTTCAGCCATGCTGTCTGTCGGAAGTGGGAGCCAGGCCCTGCACTCTGCTCCACTGCAGCAGCCACTCCCTCTTGCAGGTGGCAGCCAGGGCTTGGGTGCTGCTGCAGGGGGCTGTGGACCCAGGTCCCTGGCCCTGTAGCCCTGGAAGCAAGTTGTTTTTTTTTCAAGTGCCGGGATGCTGGGGCCAGGTGGGGCAGTCATTGATGGGCTGGGAGAGTGGATGGGGGGGCATTCAGAGGAGCTGGGGGAGCAGGCAGGAGATGGGGCCTGGCAGGGGTCTCCCCATGGTCCCCCCCCACCCCCTACTTACCGTCACGAAGCCCAGATCCAGCTCCCTGTGGCGGCTAGCAGGGACTGCCTGAATCTGAATCTCCTCCAAATCTTTCCAAAATTGATTCAGAGGTTTCAAATTAATTCAAACCTTTTTATTGGTCTCCCGATTCAATTTGGATTCAGAGATTCGGCTGTCGAATTATGCTGGAGTAGGTAATTCAGTGAGATACATTGTTTGTTTGCATTATTGATGGCAGAATCATGTTGGGCTGCCCTTGTTTAGATGTTTTTCATTTAGATTAATGAGTCTGTCTGGTTGTTGTCTTCCTGCTCTGTTTCAGAATTTTCAGAGCCCACACAGAGAGCAATTCTTAATATCAAAAGTATTCAGTCAATTAATAACCAGGCTGTAAGATGCAATGAGTTTGGGTCTGGGTCTGACTGCAGTGTTGGGAGATGGGGGTCCAGGAACTGGATTGTAAGCTGAATCATTTGGTGGGTTCATCAGCCAAAATTGCTTTGGTCGCTAGGAGCTCTGAGCATAAGAACAGCTCTCTTCTGAGTGTGGAAATCACAGTGCAGATTGGGAGTACAGGTGGATAAGTACATACTTAGGAATTGCTCAGGAAGGAAGCTGTCCAATATTGAACTTGAGCTCACACCCTATCTGGGACAAAAGTTCTGACACATTAAGGTGAATATGTCTGGCACAGGGTACTCCAGTAAAGGAATAAATGGACCTCTGCCTGAGAGCAGTCATAGAAAGTCCTCTCAGAAAGTCCAGTAAGTTCTTGATTCCCAGAAGGTAGCTGGTGACTCCCAATGACACCATTGTCAGCTTGACTACTTCCAGACAGACAGAAGACAAACATACCTCTTCTTGCTTATTTATAAAATCATGGATTACTTATCTATCAGGATCTGCACTGTGTAGTTTTGAAGGGGGGCAGGGAGTAAGACCACACCAGCTAGCCTGATCGTTCTGAGTGCCAGGATATTGGTGTAGACCTTTGTTTTCAGTAGGAAGTTTCTTCTGCAGATGGGCTACCTAGCTTGTACTTGACACATCCATCATTCAAATATTGCTGAGAATAGTGTACAAAAATTATACCCTTTTTGTGTGTGCTTTCCACCATCACATTTTTCTGTAGGAATGTAAGGTGGAGCCATAACTGTCTCCCTTCATTTGTTGTTTCTGTGTTTCAGAGCTGGAATGGTTGCAGAGGACTTCTACCAAAAAAAGTGTTACATGCAAACACCATGACACAGCAACTAACTATCACAGACATGTCCATACAGTTGGAGTTGGTTTGATTCCATCCTGAGTCCTCATGATTACATCAACAGAAACCTTTCTTCATTAAAGTACTCTTATAGCACCTAGGAATTAATTAAGGCTTCTATGAGGCCTGTTCTCTACAATGCATATTTTTTCACAAGCAAGATTTTTTGGTGATAATTAAGAATCCTAGTTTTCCATTCACCATGGAAAACCACAGAAAAACATAGAATCCATGTCTTTCCATGACCTGCCAAAAGTACAGTGGCATCCCATGGCAAGTGGCACCATTTCTGTTCTTTTATTTTTGCTATGGTTTTTGCATCTCTGTCAATCAGCAGCAGTGTGTGTGTGCGGGGGTGCTGATTGACAGAGATGCAAAAACCCTCCTCTCTTTCTTAAAGATGGGTACCGCGTTAGCCTTCTTCCAGTCATTAGCCTTCTTCCAGCATTCTTCCACTCCTGAGTTCCATGACTCTTCCAACAGCCTCGCCAGAGGCACTGCTATGAGTTCAGCCAGGTCTTTCAGCACTCTTGGATGCAGGTTGTCGCCCAGCCAACTTGAAAATGTTCAAATGTTCTAAGAGTATCTTCACCTGTTCAGGACTAATTTTATGTGGACTGCTGTCATCACTGTATTCTCTGGGCCTCTGGACAGGTGATGAGTTCTCGCCTGGTTTCTGGAATACTGAGGCAAAATAAGTATTAAGGAGCTTACTTAATATGGGCTTTCCCTCCATATTCAGTAGGGGTACCACAGAGGAGCCTGATTCTTTTCTTGCTCCCTATGTACCTATAGAAGAACTTTTCAGGGGAAGCTGTTTGAAGCTTTTTTTTAGTCTATAATTTCAATTGCCGGCTTGATTTCCATGCGTGCCTTGGCTTTCCTTGTCACATATCTACAGACCTTGGCAATATGGGTGTACTCTTCTCTGGATGCTGAACCATTTTTCCATTGCATGTACTCTTCTATTTTTCTTTTTGAGAAGTTCTCTAATGTCCCCATTGAGCCAGGCAGGTCTCTTGGCCCCTTTCCCTCTTTTTGACCACATAGGGATGGCCTCTTTTTGAGCAGTGAGAATTGCCTCTTTAGGGAAGTACCACCACTCCTGAACTCCCAAATCATCCAGTCACTGGTTGCATAGGGTCTTTCTGGCTAGACTCCTGAATTTACCAAAGTCTGCCCTTATGAAGTCTAGGACTTCTGTTCTGCTGGCAGAATTCCCAGCCTTTCAGTAGATGGTGAATCTAACCAAATCACTGTTGTGATCGCTGTCGCCCAGAGTACCTCCAATCTTCAGGTTGCCTACTATGTCCTCCCCTTTGGTCAGCATCAAGTCCAGAGTGACTTTACTCCTAGTCAGCCCCTCTGCAGCCTGTGTCAAGAACCAGTTGTGTATAGTTGCCAAAAAGTTGCTGGACCTGCTGACCTGCTGGAGCTGGCTGTATGGTCTTCCCAACGGATGTCAGGGTAGTTGAAGTCACCCATGACAATCAAGTCCTTAGTGCTGACTGCTTTGGTCAGTTCTCTGTAGAATGCCTGATCACTTTCCTCTTCTTGGTAGGGAGGCCTATAGTAGACTCTCACCATTAGGTCACCTTCTTCTGAACCCCATTGTATCTTGACCCAGAGGGCCTCAAGGGACTTCCTCCTGCAATCAAATGTAACCTGCAGGGAGGGGTAATGCTCTTTCACATAAAGGGCCACCCCTCTACCCTTCTTCCCAAACCAATCCTTTCTATAGAGCCTGTAGCCTTCTATATCCACTGTCAAGTCCTATCTAGCATCCAACCAAGTCTGCATCAAGCCACTGAAGTCAAATTCCTCATCTGCCAGGAGTGCCAGTTTGTCCTGTTTGTTGCCCATGCTTCTGGCATGCCCATAAAGACAGCTGAGCTCACCCCTAGTTGTCTCAGGTTTTCTGTCCCTCTGCAAGTGTCTCTGGACATTGGTAGTCATCGGGATGTCCCGTACATAAATACCCTCTTCTGGATTATTTTGGTCAGAGGACTTATGCCCAGCAGTGGACTCTTCCCCCACACCCCCGGGCTATCCTGAACCATCACAGCTACAACAACACTGCAGTCCTACTACAGATTATTTTTCTTGCAGTTTCTCAGAAGATTCAGATAAAGAAGAGAGAGAACATATTCTAACTTGCCCCTGTCTTCTGTTGGAATCTGCTTTTGACCAGCCACTTGCTCAAATCATTATAGCTGCAATTTACATCATGAAGACACAGTCTCAGTACTGATAACAATTAGTCCCCATAAGTGGTTCCTGTGGGTCAAATAAACGGCTGTGCATCTGTTAAGTCTTGAACCTGAAATGATGGCAGGTATTTTCAGTCTGAATTGAAGGTGGCATGTGTATTTGTTTGATCTCCTCAGATCTAGGAAAGGGCAAAGATCTTCTTTCTTCATGATATTCAAAGCCAAAGGCTTTTCCCTGTACTCCAGTAATATACCTTTACAGCAACTCAATTAAGCAACAACAGCTCTTCTGTTTAAAAAAATGTTTTTTGAGAAGGGTTCAAGAACAAAGATAGGGTAGGTAGATGGATAGAAAGTCTGGGGTGGAAATATATAGGGTAGTCTTGGCCCGGTGTCTAAAGCCCATTTGTTAGTTGTGATTGCCACCGTGTCTCCAGGAAGACAGTTCCTGACAGCAAAGATAAGCTTTGGGCCAATCCTACTGACTTTCAAAATTCCCTTCAAACAGCTTCCCCTGAAAAGTCACTGCATTAGTCGAGCAGATCAGTGTATAGGTAGGTACCCAGAAACTACCTATGTTACCCTCAAGTCCTTGAGGGACTGGAGCACTTTGTCTATTTTGTGACTGAACATCTTGTTTCCCTTGAAGTATGGGAGCTATATAGAAGCCTGCACCTTGTTTTGTTTTCTCAAAGCCAAGATCTCTGTTTCAGTGTGACAGCTGCATCTATGGCAGCCTGTAACTATCTTGATTTTCTTAATCTCAACCACTTATCCCTACACTCTCTCATAATTTGTGATAGGCAGTGTGCAACTACCAAGTGAGGTGAAAAGGGCCTGATAGTCTGCCACAAAACTTCAGTGAAGCTGATTAGTATGCATCGCACCCCACATTTTTCTTAGGATTTTTATATGTAGGAGCCCCTTTACTGGACTGCTTCAACAACAAAAGAGCCACATCCAGACACCTGGGTGAGCATAAACATTTTCAAAAGCCTCTAGGAAGACCTAGTATCTCTCCTTCCAAAATGCTTGGAAATGCGAGGAAAAGTGGTGAGATTTGTCATAGTTCATGGCAGGTTTTAAGACCCCTTCATGAATAAGAATGAAAATTCTGAACAATACCATGACACTCAAAAAATCAAAAAGGTCACCTTTTCTGGTCTTCATCTACACAGTCTTGCTGCAAATCTATTAGCATTTGCTATCTTTTTTAATTGCACCCTTCTGATGCCAAAGAGGTACAGAAAAATGTATTCTCTCAGGATTATTATTCAATCCCCCTAAATTAGATATTTTCCTTTTAAATCCATTTCCCCCAAGGGTCACCATCATGTTTTCTGTCACCATGTTCAAATTTCAGTCCAGAAACAGGTACATACCATTGCTCAATTGCCACATTAGTGAGGGCCTCATTGGTGCCTGATTCCCCTGTATGTGGGCAGGCCAATAGGTGTTCTGTAGTCTGAAAGTTTTACCCATGTCCACACATGGTGTTTGTATCATTAGAGTACCCCACAGTTGCATGGCAACTTTAGTCTTCCCAACCCCCGTTTAGAAGAGGTTCAAGTTTCTCTCAATGTTGGCCAATCCAACTCTGCACTCTGCATTCAGCAGTTTTGATATTCATCCTAATTCCATCTTGTATCAACTCTAGTTGTGATGGTCACATTTTAATTCTTTGTTATTTAGCAGCTGAATATGCCTGATTTGGGAAAGATCGTCACATGCAAAGAAACTAGACTCTGTCCCGAACAAAAGCTGCAAGTACATTACTGGATGCCTTAAAAAACAAAAAATGGCATTAGTCTCCAGCTAGTTGCCAGAATCACCCCACCAGACAACAAGAGAGCAGTAGCAAGCAAAATAGAACACACCCAACAGCTCAAAGACAAGAAACGCCCACTACATTGCCACATTATGGTTCCCAGTAGTTTAAAATCACAGAAAAGTTTGTTCTCTATAGTGCAGTCACTGCATGAAACACCAACAGTCACGTGAATAAAAATGTGGCACCCGTAACTAGAGATGAGCCCCAAGGGTAAAATGAAAGTTAAAGAAAACTAAAAAGACTACATTGAGTGCACCTTTGCTAACTAGGGAGTTGCAGTTTTCACAGGCAATTAAGCTGAATGTAAATTAATTTTACTACGTAAATTGGAAAACATGTTTTCACACTCCATTAAAAAAATTCTGCACCTCAACCCATTGATTGTGCATCTGTGAAAATGAATGCTGAATGGAATGTCTTCAGTTAATTTAATCATGTTTATGAGTGTTACGGTAGTTCCAGTGGACGAACCAAGAATGGGGGTCCCATTGTGCTACATGTTGTGACAAAAATAAAAACCCCAGCAGTGTCAGTCCCTGCTCAGAAGATGTTATAATTTAGTGAGACACAAGTTCAGGGATGGAAAGGATATGGTAGGGTGTAAACTGTGAGGGAAGAAAATGGTGTGCTGGTTCCATGATTTATTTTGATGGGGTTAGTTAGGAAGGATAAACTACAAGGGACAAAAAGAAAAAATGAAGGGAGAGAAGGCCAGGGTAAGATGAAGACAACCAGACAAAGGTGTAGAACACAGCCAAGGTTAAATGACTGTGAGGGAGGGGATTGAAGCAAACCAACACTTGGCACATGGGACAGAAAACTTAATAAACTCTAGGACTAGGAACAGATGTTCAAAAAGCCTGAGCCAGAATTGATTCAATCTTTGCAAGTTAATCTAACCTGGCTAGGCTAAACCATTTTGTGACCATGCAGACATCCCTTCAGGACTGATGAAATGCCAGCAATGGCTCAGGCTACAAGCTGGATGTACTAGAGCAGCCCTCCCTTCCCTTCCATAGTGCTGAGCTGGGGGAGAGGGGTTGTGGCCAGGCCCCAGCAGGAAGCTCTGATTAGGGAGGGGTTCCCTCAGCCCCACTCTGCTGATAACAGCATTTAGTTATACAGCAGGGAATTACACAGGGAGTTGTTAGCATTTATCAGCCCATCAAACAATACAAAAGCCTTTCTCATTAGTTCAAGGTCTTCTTAAACAACTTTTTTTCAAGAAACTACTGGAGAGACATTACCAGCTATGAATTGGTATGGTATGTCTCCAAAAAAGACAGTGTCCAAAAAGCCCTAAGCTGACACTGTCCTGTCTGCTTTTTTTCTGCTCCCACACCATGGACCATAGACATCATGTGGTATGCTAGCTAATGCAGAGAGGTGTCTGTGTAAGGCAGAGGGGAGGGAAGAATCCCTGCTTAAGCAGGGAGTGCTGGGGGGGAAGGGAGCAGGAGAAAGCCAGGCACACACTGCAGTACCTGCTATCTCTGCTGGAGCTCCAGCTAGGTAGAAAAGAGGCAGGGCCAGCTCTGCTGGGCTGCAGCAGAGAGCAGAGCCCATCAGGGTTGCAAAGCATCTGGGATGATGGAGGACTCTGATTTAACTTAAACTAGGAAGAGGTTTGGGACAGACATTGTATAAACTGGTTAGACCCAAATCAGTTAAGACTGATCGTACATTCAACCAGGTTTACCTCAAACTGGTTTCAGCCATTTTCAAACTGATTTATGTGCACTGAACTTCTGTTCTGGTACAAGTTTAGACAAGTTTATGATCACTTAAACTAGTTTATGTGTAATGTCTGTCCCTAGCCTAGTACACCACCACACACACATACATACAAATGCATACCATCACCCCACAAATTATTTTAAAAAAAAATTCCATGCTCTGGGGGATGGCCCTGTGCTCCACAAAAAGAGGCCACAGGTGGCCAGAGACATCCCCCTTTTCCTTGCCAGTATGATGCTCAACCCCAGAGATACAACACAAGCCTCCAGGGCTACTGGCTTCCCCACTGCTTGGGCCTCAACTGTCTCAGCTTCCCCAAAATTGAAAAAGAAAAAAAATACATTTTGGCCACACCCACTCCCCCTTCCTAAGAGACACTCTGAGTGCTCTGATTGAAGCACAGGCCAAAATCCAGGGCTCAGTGTATCATGCCAGAGGGTTTGGGCATGCCACACCAAGCCCTGCACTTTTAGCCCCCAACCCTGGGCACTGGTTCAAAGACTTCTCAGACCTATCACATCTTGCCATGTGTTGTGGTGAAAAAAAATGTCTTCTTGCCACCAAGGACCCACTGCCCAGCAGTAGCTCAGCATGCAGACCAAAGCCAGACAGCAGGACCATATCTGGTCACATCCCAACAGGCACCTTAGGGCTAGGGACAGATGTTCAAAGAGCCTGATCCTGAATTGATTCAATCTTTGCAGGTGATTCTAACCTGGCTAGGCTGAACCATTTTTTTTACCACACAGACATCCCCTCTGGACTGAGGAAAGCTGGCACATGCCTGCTGTGGCTCAGGCTAGAAGCTGGGGTGCATTACAGCAGCCCTTCCTTCCCTTCCACAGTCTGAACGGGGGAGTGGGGTGTGGCCAGGCCCTGGCAGGATGCTCTGATTAAGGTGTGGTCCCTGCCCCCCCTTGCTATTGATAACAGAGCATTTAGTTACACAGCAGGCAGTTGGTAGCATTTATTAGCCCATCAAGCAAACCAAAAGCCTCGCTCATTAGTTCAAGCTCTTCTTAAATAACTTTTTCCAAGGAAGGAAGGGAGGGACATTACCAGCTAACCTGTTGATTATCTGCAAAAAGCCTGAAGCGGATCCTTGCTGCCTTTGTCCCGTCTCCCACAGCATGGACTGTAGCCACCATGTGGTATGCTAGTTAATGCTGAGAAGTGTCTGTGTAAGGCAGAAGAGAGAAGGGACTCTCTTCTTGAGCAGGGAGCGGTGAGTGGGAAGCCAGGCAGATGCCTGCAGTCTCTGCCGGAGCTCCAGCCAGGGAACAGAGAGGATGGGCCAGCCCAGCTCTCTGGAGCAGAGGGCTCCTCCCAGAGCTGCAAAGTATCTGGTATGCTGGGGGACTCTGGTTTAACTTAAACCAGCAAGGGGTTTGGGACAGACATTCCATAAACTGGCTTGACCCAAATCAGTTATTAAGTCTGATACTACATTCAGCCAGGTTTATCATCTCAAACCAGTTTCAGGCTTTTTTGAAATAGTTTATGTGCTTTGAACATCTGTTCTGTTGCAGATTTAAACCAGTTTCTGATCACTTAAACTGGTTTATGTGTAATGTATGTCCCTAGTCTACAGAATATGAACAGCTAAAGGTCTTTATTTTGTCTGCTGCTTCAGCTGCTCCCAGCACCTCAAGGCTGTGGCTGGGTTGCTCTCTGCAGCAGGGTTCAAATTACAGGAGGATTTGGGGGGGAACTGAGCCCCCCCCCCATAAGAGACAAGTGTCCCCCTGGCAGCCAGGTGGAAACTATTGTTTAGTGCAAGGGAAAAGTGGCCCCTCCCCCTTGTCACTGCAGGGCTTTTTTGGCTGCAGCCACCCAGAGCCCACATCTGGGCTGCCCTGTGGCTTCCCTCTGTGACTGCCACTACTGCGGCCTCCAACCCCACCACTCCCCCCACAAGAGTCAATGTGTAATTCACCCCCTGCTCTGCAGCTTGCTCCCAAAGCCACATGGTAGGAGATGGAAAAAAGGAGGCACCAGCACATATCGGTTTCCTCAAAATACATGTGGGTGGGTGGGTGGGTCTCCCCTGCACAGTTCTGGAGCTAAAGAAATTCTAAGGGAGCAGTTGCCCTGTCTAGGCTTCATTTTATCTCCTTCACACTCATGTAGCAGACCCTGTTTGTCCTGCTTCTGCCTGGGAACTCCATGAAGAGCTGTAGAAAGTATGAAGTCTTGTTAAAAGAAACTGGAAAGATCCTTATAATTGCAGGTTAAAGTATCTTATCTAAATTGATCTTAATCCTCTGCTATCTTGGCTTTGGTTATTTTGACTACAGATCTGAACCCTTCCCTTTGCTTATTTTGTTAAAAGTGCTCATCTCTTTGAAATGATCTAGATGAGATTCCTGTGAATTATCAGCTCCCTTTGTATATCTGAAGTGAATATCCACAGAACATTTCTGGGTGTCATCTTTATTGTTTTTTAACTAACGCATCTCTCTACATCTCCTTCCCAAAGTTGAAGTATTGCTTGTGAAGTAAGAATTTGTCTATGGTTAAACTTAAATAACCTTTAATTACATATTGTGGTTGCAAGCAAGAGAAAAGATGCGTTTTCCCAGCCATTCTTTCCATTCTTGTTTTATCCTTCATAACTATTCCCTATACTTGAGAAACGGGTTATGTTAATACATTATACTAATGATGCTATATACGATATACTGTGGACTAGCTTAATGTGACAAGGTCCATGTAGAAGAGAAAAAATTAATTGTTCATTCCATCAATATGACAAAGTACAAGAGCCATTTGGTGTGGAAAGAGCTCTCCCAAAAGTAGCCATCATGCTGAAGAACTGTACAGGTATTCATCCACTGCATCTAACAAATATTATTTGTGGGGGGACATAAGTGTAACGTACACTTACTGCATCAATTACTGGATCACAATAGGAGTCAAATATAGTTGACTAACAATCAGGGAGTCTAGGTATAATAACAATAAGAGAAACCATGAAGGCTAAGACAATTTTGTCTTCCTTCTCTTAAAAAGGAAAATTAATCTCCCTGACAGACAGATTGGCATTTTACACTGAACCAAATTAATAGGGAAAAAGATATGTATGACTGTAAATATTTCTTGTCCCTTATCCGTCATATACGAATATGAATGAAAAATCCCAGCCTGAAATAAAGAGAAGGGCCCACCCTACCATTAGCCTGGCAGACAACTTAAATTTCAAAGGTGGGAGGGAGGAGGGGAAGAGAGCAAGAGGGAAGGGGAAAATTTGTTGTTAACTTTTCACATTTATTTAATCGTCTAAGGTTTTGCTCATGAGTTAGAAGATTTGTGACCTCTGATACTAGTTTGACAAGCCTATGGGCAAAGTTCTCAGAGCACTAATGCAGTGCAGACTTTAGAGGGGAAAAAAGCGTTGAAGCTCCAGACTATTTGGCACCAGATGAACAGAAAAATAAAATACAAATCCCTGCTTTACTTTACTGTAGGACCTCCATGATAAGTACACTGCACAGGAAATGATTCTGCTTCCCGGAGTGGCCATGCTTCTCTCCTTATTTTCCAGACAGTAGTTTCTAGCAGGCCACTGTGTAATGCAGTTACTCAGTAATACTTCTCTAGCTGTCAAAGAAGACTAACCCTGGGATAAGTTACAAATGTTGAGTAATAGCTGGCATACACAAGGACCTTCCATCATTTTCACTGTGTATTTCTCTTCATATCTAGATAGCTGTCAGCATCAAAACATTTGGGTATAATTGCCTTTGCACTTTTACTCATGCTGCCTTTTCCCTGTATGAAGGGTTAATTTGTCCAGCCATTATTAAAAGTTATGCAAGGAATTACTGTGTTAACTATATATATCATTCCACATTAGAAGAGGGATATGAAGGGAAAGACGTCAGTGTGAATAAAAGGAAGAAACTTAATCAACCTACTGGCTTTCTGCTTATTTGTTTCTTGATACCCTTTCAAATTCGAGTCCTTTTTAGACTGAATTAAAAATGAATGCAGGTAAAATACTTTATCATACCAATTTTTGTTAATTTGAGATGCTTGGATAGTATGCAAACTTCAAGATAGAAGAAAAGGGTCCCTTTATTTGGTTTTTTTAAACGTGTTATTCCCCACCTGTAGCTACAGTTAATAAATGCAACCATGTTTACTCAATGTTTCCACTATCTTGGCATCATTGATGGGAAGGAGAGGAAATTCTGTTCCCCCTTTTCTAACCGCATGCACATTCTGGACTTCTCTTCCCTGGCAACTTTCTTCCAAAAGCCTCTCAGATATCTGTATAAGGGACAACCACATTCAGAATTTGTGTTTGCTTTGGGTGAAGCCACTGGATGCAACAGAGGGAGTAGATTAGATGTTCACTCCTTACATTTATTTTGTTATAATGTTTTACTTATTCAAATCTAGTTCAACAATCTGATGAAACAAGTGCTCTACTCCCAGTTTAATTGTGATTTCATTTTAATGTTTCTTCAGATGCCTCATTTAAAAAAGCTGAAAAATATTTAAAGATTGTGCGTGTGTATGCATTGTACTGACTTTGATGGGACTGAGGACGTGCATATTCACATTCAAGTCTTCTTTGATAATGTTCAAAGAGCTGTACAAAGCAACTCTTTTCAATATGTGCTATTAGGAATGAGTGGCACTGGGAGCCAGGCAACAGGAGAGTGTGTGTGGGAGTTTGCCAGAGGTCTACTCTAACCTTTCCTTACTGTAAGCTTGCTGAACTTGAATGGTTAAGAGGAAGGGGGAGGTATTTCTAGGAAGAACAGAAGAAGAAGAAATAGGCAAGATAGGTGGAAGATGTTGCATTACCTAAGCTGCAACCACTGTCAGTTCTCTCTGTCTGTACCTGTGTGAGCTTTGCCTGCAGGGAAGGTGTGGGGAGTAACCTACAAGTCTTCCACCTAGGTCCTGGTCTGACTTTGTGGAGACAGCAGTTACAAACCAAGGTTGTCCTGGGATAGCTCCCTATCCCAACAAGCCTCAGTTCCACTGTCATTATACTGGACCCTGTAGCTGCAGTAAGAGAATCCCTGCCAGTCCCAGGTGGCCTCTCTCCATAGAGGCCTGGGTTATTCCTCTCTCCCCGAGAGACCGAGCCTGGAATATCATCTGTCAAGAAAACACACCTTCTACAGGCAATCTGTAATAAGACAAACAACAAAAGTCAGCTGGGGTCATAGGATCCCAGCAAGATAAGCATCCAATTTACTCTTGAAGGTGCTCAATGTAGGCACTTGAACCACCTCCGCTGGCAGACTGTTCCAGACCTTGGGGGCTCGGACAGTAAAGAAATTCTTCCTTATGTCCAGCCTGAAACGGTCTTGCAGGAGTTTGTGACCGAGGTCCCTTCCAGCCCTAATGTCTATGAAATCTATGAAAAGGATTTACTATAAAAATAGAACAAGCATAAGAAATCTGCATAGGCAGATCTAGGATTTTAAAAGGGGGGTGCAGATAGTATGGTGCATGATTACATATAAACACAATATGCGTTTTTATCCAGTTAAAAATAAGCTAGAAATTTTACTAAAATGTTAGGAGCCCAGGGATGTATTATTTGTCTCAAGATCAAAGCAATTTTTTATACACACACACACCTATAGATCTATATAGAGCTATATGATGAATAATATATATAAATATATGATGAATAATACAGATTCAGATATAAAACTTTACTGGAATGTGCATTTATTTGCTATACCATGTATTATGCATAAAAAAACTCAACAAACTAGGCAAAAATAATCAAAAGATACTACTTCATTAGTCCTGTAGTCATTGGCACTAAACACACATCTCTTTTTCAGATTCATAAAACATAGCCTTCTTGAGCATCTTGACAGTGTGTCCAGGGCTTCACTGAAAGTTATTTCCATACCTGAGTTCTTATTTCTAGCTAGAGTTAAAAACAGTCTGCAGGGCTGTGAAGTAGGAGCTCTGTTACCAGGAGCCACTAGCAGAATAGCAGAAGAAAAGATAGCTTAATTAGTGGGACATTGGGCATTTATACACATACCTTTTAGTTCTTGGATGCACCGGAGATCTACCGCTTCAGAGCAGACTCAGTTAATTGAGTCTGCTCCACATGGGAGCTGATGCGGACTGTGCTGCACCACTGGCAGTTGTATAAGCAGCAAAATATGCATCGGCACAGAGAAAATAGCAGCAGTGCGCTTTTGAACTAAAGCACCTCCAAGGAGCTTTCATTCAAAAGTGCACTGCTGCCATTTTCTTCACGTTGGTGTGCATTTCACTGCTTATACAACTGCAAACACCGCAGTGCTGGGTGCCTTTCAAAGCACCTAGCCCTGCAGCACTTACACATGTAAAATGCCCAAAAGACCGCTAAAAAGAGAAAGGAATGAAGTTTGCAAGGAATCAGGTAGTTTATAATGAGCTATGAAGTCAATGGACACTGCTGTAATTGCTGCCTATACAGAAATGCTGTTACCACTGCCAGGCAGTTGTTTTTAAATTTTGGGTGAAGCAGGAATCACAATGGGGTACAACTGCATCCATCCTCCAGATATGCTGGAAATCAGTAACCATACGTTGGGAAGCAGGCAGAGTAAACAAACAAGAAAATACCAGAACTTTGACCTGTTCTTACACTGCACCTTACATCCAAGGATGCAATCCCTTCACAGGCCTAAATGCAGACCCTGCCTCTGACCCCTCCTGGCAGGTCTTCCTGCATCTTCCTGTCAGCTTGCTTTTCACAGCCTCCTTAGCTGGGGGACCTCATCCCCCTCCTTGTATCCAGGAAGACAGAAGACTTCTGCTTTTGAGGCAGGCTTAAGTACCATTGCCAGTCTGGAAATTAACATATCACCACTTCATTTCTAGGGGCTTCACACTATGCCAATAACAGCCTGCCCCCCAAAGGTGCACATTTACCAGAATGCAAACTTGCATCCTTTTTAGACATGTAAATTCACTAATCTGATACCTGCCTCTCCTGTAATTTCTTCTCAGTGGGAGATGTTTCCCCTTCCTCCTCTCCTCCCTTCCCCATCATCTAGTTATACCTTCTTTAAAGTGTAAAATCATCATTATCTAGCAAGGACTATTCCATAGTAAACTTGTGTCAAATGTTAATTTTCAGCCATTGTCTCGTCTAAGTGCAAATTGGCAATGGCCATCCAAGTTAAATACTGCCTTACTAAACAACTCTGGCTGACATAGAGGTCCATTAAAATACTTTTCAAACACATATGGATAATAGAATAATAAAACTGAACACAGCTTTGCACTACTTACAATTAGAGACTAAACATCCCAAGAGTAAACCTAATCTATGCTGGGCCCCCAAAGGTAATTTGGCTCTGGGGTGAACTTGTGACAGTTAGGCTCCTTATTAGAAGTGAAGGGAAATGTAATAATAGATGATGCAGAAAAGACTGAAGTATTTAATGACTTCTACTTCAATCTTCAAAAACAAAGCAAGTTACCAATCGAGAAGCACAGTTGGCAGCAAAGGTTGGGAAGGTGATAAACAGTGAACTGGAAGTACTTCTGGTCCACTTCCAGGTCTGCCGGGGAGTGCGCTGTTCCACCCCCCCACATGCCTCCCTGGTTCGGTGATCAGCTGCAGGGGGACCCTGGGTGCCCCCCAAGATCCAGGAGGCACTAGTTGCTGAGCTTCTAGTCCACTTCTGGGTCTGCTGCTGAGTGCACTGGGGAGCCCTCTGTGCTTCTGTGGGACACTCCATGCACCCCAGTATTGCAGCATTCATGAGCCCCTGCTACCTTGAGGTATGTAAAAAAAAGCATTTAAAGCTGTCTCTATCTCCAAATCTTTCTGAATCTCTCCGAATCAATTCAGAAGGTTCCAATTTGATTTAGAGAGATTAAAGGGTTCTCTAATTTGATTCGGATTCAGAGGTTCAGCCACCATATCAGGCTGAATCTCCACTGAATGGAATCAGGGATGAAGCTTCGCACAGCCCTAATAAATGGCCTAGACTAGTAGAACAGTTTAGACATTACATAAGCATACATAGGGAAGCTAGATATTTTCAAGTCAGAGAGGCTAGACAGGATGCATCCTAGAGCACTCTAGAAATTCGCTGAAGTGATTTCAGAGCCATTGGCTATTTATTATCTTTGAGAATTTGTACTGGTCAGGTAAGACAACTAACTGGAAAAGTGCCCTTCTTTAAAAAAGGAAAGGAGAAGGATTTGATGCATTCAAAACCAATACTTAGAAAGATTGTGGAGTATACTATCAAGATATCTTTTTGTAAGCACCTATAAGAGAACAAGGCAATCAAGAATAGCCAGCAGATTCATCAAGAGAAAGCTATGCCTGAACAACCTGATTTCCTTTGATGATAAGGTGGGGAGAGAGCAGTGGTTGTAAACTACTCTAACTTTCATAAGACTTTTGACACTGTCTCCCATTACATTCTCATTTCTATTATGCCAAGGAAATATAGTCTGGATGATTTTGGCACTATATTTCCTAGCCATCAGATGTAACTACTGTAAGGTGGTTACATAACTTGTTGGATCATTGTGCTCAAAAAATAGTCATCAATGGCTCAATGTGAGATTGAGGTTCCCCAGGGGTCCATTTTGGATCTGGTATTGTTAACGTGTTAATTATTTGGAGAGTGGAACTGAGTACATGGAAAATTTGCAGATGGCATGAAGCTGGGTGGAGTTGCAGACACTCTGGAGGGTAAGATTATGATTCAGAATGGGTTTATAAACTGGAGAAATGATCTGAAAGTAATCAAATGAAATTCAACTTTGAATGGAACAATTTCACACCCACACACACACACAAGTGCAGAACAGGGAACAACTGGCTGGGCTATGGCTGTACTGCAGAAAAGGACCTGGAGTTATAGTAAACAACAAGAGGAATATGAGCCATCAGTGTCCTCTTGTTGCAAAAAAAAGTCAAAAGCATACTGGGCTGCATTAATAGGACCATGGTGAATCAAATTAAGTTATCCTTTAACTCTATTCAGCACTGGTGAGGCCTAACCTCCAGTTTGGGGCCTCACACTTCAAGGAAGGCATGGACAAATTAGAGTTCAATGGAAAGCAACAAAACTAATTAGAAGGGTAAGAAACATGATTTACAAGGAAGGGTTGGGAGAAGTGGGATTATTTAATCTAAAGGTGCAACCATGTGGCCTGGAACCTGGGATAGCTGTCACACTCAGGGGCAGTGGCAACTTCTGGCTGCTGCTGTGCTTCCACTACAATTATGCAGCCAGCCAAGCCCTGCTCCCCACACTGTCTGGAATGGTGGGGGGAAGAGAGTGGAAGGGGACCCTGGCGGTTGCCCAGCCAGTACTGGAAGGTGGGGGGTAGGTGGATTGGAGCCCTCCATCCCACCCATTCCAATCCCTCACTCCAATCCACCCACCCTGCCCTCCAGCACTGACTAGGCAAACCCCAGAATGAGCTCCCTCTGCTCCCTTCCCCCCTCCCATTCTGAAAACAGCACTGAGGCTTGGAGTGGGGAGGAGCAGCACTAGGGAAGAGCAGCTGCAAAGACTGACTGAGGTACTAGGGGAGAGTGGCTGCGAATGTCTTTTGAGTCCCAGGGATACCTGTAACTCGTGGTGCTTCCTGCAAAGCTCCATGAGTTACAGCAGGAAGCCGCAGTTCTGTCTGTGCCCTCAGTCTCACCCCTGCAGTTAATTCTGAAAGGTGAAGAGCAGACCTGGTCACATAGGGTGTGTGCCTGTTTTACAGCATGCCCATTTTATAGCACTGCCTGTTTTACAACAATACAGTTACTCCATACCTGTTTTTCAGCACTGTAATTTAGAGCACTTTGTATAGCAGTATAAAGTTACAGATCTCTTTAATAGGACTGAAGTGCAGTTTTTGGTGGAGGGAGGCTTCTGAGCCTTCCTGCAGTTTCCAGGTTAGGAGGCAGGGGGCACGTCGCAGCCTCCTAGAGTTTCTTCACTATTCAGAAATGTGATCAGCCTACAGAAGTTACTTAAAGTGCTGTAGGTTGCTAAAGTTAGGTAAAATACAGCACTTCAAATGTAATACTCATTTAACTAGGGTTAATTTAAAGCACCATGCCCATTTTTAAAATGCTGTAAAGTCATATGCTTCTGTTAAATCATGGCAATAAAGTGCTTTAAATGACAAAAAAGCAACTTCTATACATACCCATATACAGGGAAAATTATACAGGACATCATGTTTTCACTGTAGAAAAAATTAGATTAGCCATTGGAAAACCATTGTATATTTATATGCTTCCTGCTGAAAGATCTATAGTACAGATAATACAAATCTAAAGTATAAACCATGTCCCTAGTACAAACCAAGTCTCCACACTTTATCCCAGGGTTCTTTGGTTCAACTCCTTACATAATAAGAAACGTCAATCAGGAATGTATGCTAAACATTTGAATTAAAATGTGCAGGACAGATCAGACAGCTTGTATCAGTGGCATGTGCATCAAAACAAGTTGACTCAAAGATATTTCTAAAATATGATTTAACTTAACCACGGAGGAGGATCAACTGTACAGAAGCAGATACTTGGCTGCAGCTCCTGATACCTTCTCCTATCTGCTCCCTATTTCATGAAGCAGCCACACAGTCTTATTCTACCACAGAGTGCCACAGCTTTCCTTTCCAATGAGTGACCAAGTCTGACCTGTAATCATTCACATTGTGCTGCCCATTTGCTTTCTTCCTCATTGCCAGATAATAATCTCATCATGCTGACTAAAAGACCATAAACCATAGCTGACTAGTCTCTCCTCCAGCTGTCCTAACCAAAAGATGCAATCCACCTGACAAGAGTCTGCCTGACCCAGCCTATCAGTGTCCATAACAAGATGACCTCCAGTATCTTAACTTCTGCTAGGACAAACTCAAGCACTTTTTTACTCACTCTTTCCAGCCCACATTTATTTTTTGAAAACTAGTACTTGCTTTCTCATAAGCATTTATTCTATTCTATTTTTTAAAAGGATGAGATTTCTTATCAGGATTTATCCGTACTATATATTTGTTTGGGAGGGGTTTTTTGTTGGTTTTTTTTTTTCCTTTCATGGTGCTAGCTCATTTATGTCTATAAGCTTTAGGATATTCTTCATTAAAAGCTGCAACAGAGTTTATACTGTCACTTTTTGAGGTAGATCCTGCTAAAAGGTAATGGTAGTCTTGCATATATCTTCCTGATGGAGGAAAGGATTTTTTGACTACATGAAAGAAATGGCTTACAAAAAACCAAAACAATTCCCTTAAAAGTGCAGTTTCCCTTACCTTCTTAAAACATTCTGTTGGCCCCAAATCATCCCTGCTTATTCTTGTCTTAGAAGTCTCATTCTAGCCATCCTTAGTCTTATCCTTGGAAAACATGAGCAAAACTGGCTCAGCATTTGTACAGGAACAGGAAAAACCCTCCTACTCCTCTTCCTCCTATGTTCCCATGAAAAAAAAAAAGTGCCCCTGTATACACTCCTCTCAAGAAGAGTTTTAAATGACATTTATCCACAGCTGGCTTATTTCATAGATGTCCTTAAGAATTAAGGAGTAAATCCATATTTGAATAATTCTGATTACTAGTTTTAAATTTACAAACAATTGAAGTGTTCTTTAATCACAGTGAGGTAATGACATTAATCTAATGGATTTTTGTTTTGATTTTTTGTTCTGCCAGACAGTGTCTACACAGTTTTTAGTAACTCAAGAGTACAGCTGCTTTGCCTATCCCTCTCTGTTTCTATTTTCCCAAGCCCCTCTTCCTGCTGTGCCAGCCATGGCCAAGGGCAGCCAGTGTCATCTGACAAAGACGGAGAGTTAAGGAAAGGATTCATTTTCCCCTTCATATTGAACAAAGGAAACAATATTATCCCTATAACAACTCTCTCTGCCTGGAACCTTCTTCAGACCCCTTCACGCTTGGCTTCCTGTTACAGAATTAAAGAGCGCTGATGCCCCCACAATTCTTTCTTTGGCAGTCTTAGCCAAAGGTGTGGCTGACATTGTATGTTGTATTTAAAAAATACAAGATAATAGAATCATAGCTTGTAAAGATAGAAACCGTTTTAGGCATAAACAAACCTGGGCATGGGGCATGGCTCTTGAATTTTCAAATTTACCTACAGTTACCTACAGTAACTTTGATGATGTATTGATGCTAGCTTTTGCTTTATAAACACATATAAAAAGGGATAAATATTTAGAATAAAGAGAAATATGTCAAAAAGATTTACAGGACAAACTGTAGATGTAAATAGTTGGAATTGGTTTTCATGTTTTATATTGTCTCTATAAACACAAATTCTAAATATATTTTAAAACATAGCAAATTAATATAAAATATAATCTGTGTTTCTCATATACTCTCTGATTATGGAGAAAAACAATGGATTTAAATATGACTTATATTTGAGAACAACTATATTCTTTTGCTCTAAAAGCAAAAGTAAGTGTGTCTGGAATATGTCAAAAAGTAAAGTATTTTAGCCCAAAAAGGACATTCAAAACAGAGTTAAACAGAGAGTAAAAGACATCAAAAATAGATATATCATCCGGAATGGACATTTTGTATTAAATTATGCTCTCAAAGGCTGTAATTCAACCTGTAAGTTACAAAAATGTTTCCATTCAAGGTTTGTTTAAATTTCTTCTTATTGAAAAAAAATCATCTGGGACTAATTTAAACTCTTCAAGAACTATTGGTCTTGATAAGTCAATTTATCAAGCACTTTTTATGGAAAAAACACAGACATGCTGTGTTTGGCAAAACGTTGTTATCACACAAAGTCAAAAAAAAGTTTGGAGGGGGAGGGAGGAGGGAGTGAAGAGGGATATAAGGTCTGGCATGTAAGGTTTTGCAGGGGAACACATGAAATTTTGCTCCGGTTGTTAATGTCTGTTGATGCACCACTGACAACACTGAATTTTTTTCTTGTTACTAACTCTTTAAAATCATAGGGCCAAACTCTGATATACTTGCTTGTTCTCCCTCATACCAATATGCTGACTTGTAAATTTGGGTTGCAGAGTCTATCAGATGAATTAAAATAATGAGGATGAAAAGGTAGGATAGTAGCAGCTATTTTAGACTAGGTTGGGAAATGAGGACACGAACCGTTCCTGCTGCTAAGTGCCTATCTCAGGCATCAGAGGTCCTTTGATTTGAAGGAAACACACAACAAACTGGATAGTCTGACTTCAGGAGCAGATGCGAGAGCTACTGTACAGAAATAATCCCTTCTGTGAACACCAATTCCCATTTATGATCTTGGTTAAATCAGTTTACCAGTTCCCCATCTGTAACACAGATCATTCTTATCTACCTAGCTCTCCAGAGTATCCTGAGAAATATCTGTGCAACATAACAAAATGACTTCACGTTTATATAACCCTTTTTTTTCTCCTTCTTCTTTTTTTTTTTTTTGAAAAGTTGTTTAGGAACTAGCAGGAAAATACCTAAGACAACAACTAATTATGGATTTGCATGTTATAACAACTACATTAACTCCTGTTTTGAAAGGTTCCAGATAATTACGTTACTATTTTTACTGATCCTTTTTGCAGTGGGAAGAAAAGTTAATAGATATTCACTTCACAAGGTGTCCACACTTTTTACAATCCCTAGCATGAGGGCTGTCTCATATTATAATATGAAAATAGAACATGGCTTCCCAGGAGAGGCACAACAAGAAAAAAAAATAGCACAAAAATCTTTCTTATTATTTCCTGAATAATAAGATTTTCTGAAAGAATCAATTAAGCAAAAAGTAACCCCACTATACTCAAAATCTGAAAGGCAGAAAAACAGTGTCATATTAGAAATGCTTTTCTCTACCGTTTTTGTCATGCCATGCAAGGCTTGCCTAAGACTAAAAATGGAAAACTGTTAGCAGTTTCCCAGGATATTAACTGAAATATGGAGTTATCTAACTCAATTTGAAGTGTGCATCATCCTCAGATCAGATTTCTTAAACAGCACTCTTTAAAGAGCAACTTGAAATTGCCTGCTAGGATCCTCATGAGCAATATAAAAACCCTGAGCTCAAGGGTGAAATTTACAAAGTCAGAAAGCCTGCTAAATCCCTTAGATATTTTTTTTAAATATCTCTGTTCCAAATCTGCTTCACATGGTTAGTCATGACAAGTAGCACCTATTGAACCAGAGACAACTTGCATAACTGCTACCCAACACAAAAAGTATTAGAACCTTTTCCTTTCTTATACATGTATCTTAAGCATTATACAAAAACAAAGGGGGTAGAAATTATTATAACTACTATAAAGATATCTCTCTGTTGAACATCACTGGAAAAATTGTCACTCACATCACGGTCCCTAGGCTGCAATCGAGGTGAAAGAATCCATCCTGAATGTTAATGTTGTTTTTGCTAAGGACACTTCACCATTGACATATTTTTGATCAAGCAACTGCAAGAAAAAAGTGTAGAGAAAAATGAATACCACTGTATCTAGTCTTCATTGATCTGATGAAGGTTTTCAATACAGTCAACAGGCAGGGCTGATTTACTGTTCTGAGAAACTGGGTTGTCCCCCCAAACTGTTGAACATCATTCACTCATTATATCAAGGTATGAAGGTAACGGTAGTGTATGAAAACAAAGAATCAAATGCTTTTGATATCAATAATGGGGTGAAACGGAAGAGTGTCTTAGCCTCTGTGCTTTTTAACATCTACTTTCCATTCCTGCTTCTTCATGCATTTAAGGACAGCAGTAATGGCATTTATCTTTGAACCAGACTAGATGGAGGCTTATTCAACACTGCAAAGTTTAGAAACAAAACCAAGGTGAAAGAACTGATTCTGAGAGATTTCCTGTTGGTAGACAACAAGACCTTGGTTGCCCACAATGAATCTTCCCTGCAAAATCTCTTGGGAAGATTTCTGAATCATGCAAAAGCTTTGGGAAGGCAATTAGTCTCAAGAAGACTATGATCATGTATCAAGGGGTGAAAGAACCAATACCTGACATCACTCTGGAAGATAAATCTCTCAGTGGTGTTGACAGTTTTTGCTACTTGGGTTCTATGATCAGCAGGAATTTTGACTTTCAGACTGAACTAACTAACAGAATTGGAAAAGCAGTTAAGAATTTCAGGCGGTTACAGGAATGTGCATGGACTAATAAAAAACTATCAGCTGTGGTGAAGATACAAGACTTGTGTGCTGTCATCCCAGCTTTATGGTTCAGAAATATGGACTACATATGCTAGGCATATCAAGAGACAGAACAGCTTCCACATGAAATGTCTGTGTCAAATCAGAAAATAAACTGGGAAGACAGAATACCAAGCACAGAAGTATTGGAGTGAACTGGACTGAGACACTTCGAAACCACTATCAAGAAGAAAAGTTTGCAATGGATCAGCCACATCAGGAGAATGGGAAAAGACCATACCCAAGAACAGTGTATAGTGAGATTCAAGATGGTTCTAGAAAGTGGGATTACCCTCTAGGGCAATACCACAATGCATGCAAAAATGTTATGAAGTCATTCTACATCAAAGTTGAAAGTTGGGAGGAATACAGAATTCCATCCAATCTGGAGGGAACATCTGGCAGTGGGTGCAGCTCAGCGTGAAGTGGCTTTGATCCAGAGGATGCAAGCAAAGCAAGAAAAAAGAAAGCAACATGCTGTAAATTTGGACTCCACCTTAGACAACATATAGATCTGTGAAACTTATAACAAGCAGTGTTGCTCTTGAATTGGTCTTGTCAGCCACAAACAGATTCATCAGGCATCTGACCAGAACTCTTAGGTGTACACCACAATCCAGAGGATCTATGGTTCCCCATGTGGCAAGAAGCCACCTTTGTTTCTCCCCAAAATCTCTGTGCTGTGACAATTTGATTAGGATGGGCCCAGCAGAGGAGACACACCCTTACCCTATTTCTTTAGGTAACTTGAGCTGGCTACATTCCTGGGGGGGGGGGAAACCTGCTCCCTCTGCCTATGTGACTGGTATCAGCTACCTGGGTGAGGGGCTTCTACCTGGTGGGCTAGAGTCTGCCTGGCAACTAGTGATGTATTTCAAATTGGTGGGCCGACAGCCAACTGGAGCTGGTCTCCACTGGACCAGGTGGATGAGGTCACAGGGACTATATAAGTTAAGACTGCCTAGGAGGAGGGGACAGCAGCCATGCAGGGGACTCAGACTTAGAGAGGAGATTTACCATCTGCAACTGGCTCTCTACCCCATAACTCATGAGCTAGGAATGGCCTGCCTCAGGGGGAATCTCCAACAGCCTCTGGATGATGCTTGTGAATAAGCTACTCAAGATCTGGTTAGCTATATAGCAGGCAGTAACTCAGATGCGTGATCAAAAGGCTACCTCAGCCAGACTGTTTTGCTCAATGGGATTTCTATGATATTGATCTATCTTGCACCTTATTTTCACCCTACCCCTGTAATCAATAAAGTTCTCCTTTGTGACTGGTGTAGGAGACTTATTGAGGGGTGGGTCTAAATTATGCCTAAGAGGCCCCTTAGGTCTGCAGACTAAGAGAGACTTGCCTTTTGGGCCCCCAACTTGGGGAAGTGCCCCAAGTGCCTGTACCCATAGGACTATTAGGCCTGTTTTTCCCCGAGGACACAGGGCTGAGACAGTCCCTTCTCAGGGTGGTAGCAGCTTACGTTACCCCCAGGCTAGCGAGTGTGCTCCAGGAAGGGGGTCAGCCAGATGTGAGGCACCCCTAGAGAGGCAATCAGAGCCTGGTAGGTGGTAGGGTGCAGTGAGGTGGGTGGCTTAACGCAGGAGCGCCCCCTACTGGCCCATCACAGTCTACATAGATATTTCATGAAGGTAAAACAATTTCTCTACCTTCCTGCTTTTGAATACCAGTTCCTATAGCTATATGCACATACAGATCTACCATAGCAACATAAATGCACAGGCAACAGTCAGTGACAGACATATAAAATGGACCCCCAAGGGCTTATAATCTGAAGACATGGACAGAGACAAGCTTTGCATATATGACATGAACTTGCCCACAGTGACATTCTGACACTAGAGTACAAATACTTTGCAGAAAAGGTGAGTTTACTTAAATAACCTTCAAATTTGGGTGGAATCTGAAGAAGGGATTTAGTTGGCTGTTCAAAGCATGGGGGAAAACAAATCTTCTTATGGACTTAGAATACCATAGGTGTGAGAAAACAGATTTCTACTGAGAGATTTCCTACAGTGTTCTCGGTGAAGAAATCATCCTCTGTCTGTCTGTCCCCTTCCCAAAATGCCTGCCACAAGACAAAGGAAGAGTGAGCTCCCTCCTCCCTTAGGAATTTGTTTCAGCCCAGTCACCTAGGTGATCAAGTGACTGAAACCAGGCAGCATGAAAAAACTGAAGATGTTGGGCTGTCTCAATACAGAGGTTAGAAAGACTGAGGAGGATTTATTTACGCCTCCCCCCTTCTTTCAAAGCCTCTGCCCATTGCCTTACAGGGCTGTGGGCACCAGCTTTCCTTGTTTAGAGAGGTTATTTTTAATATCACAAACAAAAGAAAAGAAAAGAAACCCAAATACCACACATAAGACTAACTATAACAAGAATCAACAGAAAAAGTTGGGGTGTCCAAGTGTCAGAGAGCTTTGGGGTGGTCCTGTGGCATGTTACCCAGAGTCTGTTCTGGACAGTGAATCTGCTACCACCTTCTGGCATCCTTTGATGTGTTCCATTGTCATGTCGAACTTCTGAAACTGCCATGCCCATCTTTGAAGCTTGGCATTGGTGTTCTGCATTGTCTCCAGCCACTGAAGCAAGGCATGGTCTGATCAGACAGTGAACTGCTGTCCCCACAGATAGCCTTCAGCTCGTTCAGTGCCCAGATGATTGCCAAACACTCTTTCTATATAGACAATAGGTTTCATTCACAGGGAATCAACTTCCAGCTTAAGTAAGCCACAGGGTGTCATGCAGGGCTGTGTGAAGCTTCAGTAGCCAATTCTATCTGGAGGAGAATTGGCCCAATTCGGCAGCTGAATCTCCAAATCCAAATCACATTGGGAAACCCATTAAAAGGTCCAAATTGAATTGGAATCCTCTGAATTGATTTGGAGAGATTTGGAGATTCAGCCATAGACTATACAGGCAGTCCTCAACGATGCTGGACACAGCTGCCTCCAGCTGGTGAGTCTGTTGATGTGGATGGAGAAGGGGCTTGGGGGGGAAGATCAATGCCTCACAGTAAGGGAAGGATTGGTGCTGGGACAAGCTGCCCGGCCAGGGCAGGGGAGCACGAGTCTTGGGGATGGTGGCTTTCACCACTGCGTGCCACTGCATGCCACTGGACTGGGAGCTGCTTTTCTGGTGGATCCTCCAGTGGCCCTCATCACCAGTCTGGGAGGGCATGGGAGTGGGCATGTGCCCCTGGATCTGCATAGGGCAGGCTAGGCCAGGGTGTGCTCCAGGAGGCTAGGCCCAGCCACCCACCACTGGGCTGCACTCCAAGGAGGGGGTGGGACCAGGGTGCACTTGAGGCAGTAAGCCCCTGATCCCTCCTGTACTCTGCAGGGTGGGCAGAGCCAGGGCTGTGCTCTGGGAAGGTAGCCCCAGTCGCCTGCCTCTAGGCTGCACTCTATGGGGTAGGTAGAGTTAGGGTTATACTCCAAGTGGCAAGTCCCCACTGCTGGGTCATGTTCTGTGGGGCCTGTCGAGCTAGGGCTGCACTCTGGGTGGCTAGCCCCAGCTCAGAGTGCAGCCCTAGCTCTGCCACCCTGCAGAGCGCAGCCCAGCAGAGGGTGGCTGGGGCTAGCCTTCCAGAGTGCAGCCTGGCCCAGTCTGCCCTGTGCATATCCAGGGGCATACACCCACTCCCCTGTTCTCCCAGACCAGTGGTGAGAGCCACTGGAGGAAGTACCAGAAGAGCAGCTCCCAGTCCAGCGGTGTACAGGAGTGGGAGCCCCATTCCCCAAATCCCACGCCTCTCCTAGGCAGCTTGTCCCAGCCCCAGCCCCAATCCCTCCCTTGCTGCTGGGGCATTGATCTGTCCCCCACGCCCCTTCCCTCCCCCCATCACCCACCACAGCAGACTTACCAGCTGGAGGCAGCTGTGTCCAGTGTCATTGAGGATGGCCTGTATAGTCTATAGACAAATCTCTGAATCGGCGCCAAATCTCTAAAATGGCCAAATCACCGAATCAGCCAAATCTGAATCCAAAGCAAATAACTTGCTGCTTCACACAGGCCTAATGTCATGTCCCTTTGTGCTCCTGCAGGAAGAGAGCTCCAAGTCCAGTGTCTGAGGCATCGGTGGCCATGCAGAAGGGCTTATCATAGTCCAGTGCCCTTAAAATTGGCTGTTTGATTAGGGCTGCCTTCAAGGTCTCAAACACCTGTTGACATTCCGGCTTCCAGACTACCCTATCAGGGTGTCCTTTATTGTCAGCTCATGCAGGGGAGCGGAAGTTGTCCCGAAGGCAGGGACAAACCCTCGTAATACCCAGCCAGGCCAAGGAAAGCTCTGACCTGCTTCTTAGTTTGTGGGGCTGGCCAGTCTCTAATGGCCTTGATCTTATCCCTCATCAGAGTGATCTGGCCCCCACCCACATGGTGTCCCAAAAACCACTTCAGGCAATGCCTGTGAAGAAATCATCTGCTCTGTTTCTCTATCCCTGAGCCTGGGAGTTCCCATGCCCTCCCTTCCCCCCAACACACCTTGTGGTGTGGAGACCTTTTGTCTCATGTTCCCACCCAAGTACCTCCTGGGCCTGTTTGGTGATGCTGAGCCCCCCCCATCTGGGGATGCTGATGTCTTTTTAAAAGATTGGTCTGCCTCAACTAATGCCTGTTGCTGGTTGGGACTTAGAGATGAGGTCATAAAGGTTATAAAAAGGGAACACTCCATCTTGGAGTGAGGGGAGACATTTTTGGGATGTTGAAACAAGCAAAAGGCCTCCAAAGCTCCATCAGTCTCTAGATGAACATGTGAGTAACTCACCTGAAATTTAGGCAGTAACTTAGGATTAAGTGAACTAGAAGTGTATCAAAAGGGCCAACAAGCCTCTTCTGTTTTACTTAAGGTGCTGTTTTTTTAATACTCCTCCATCTTGTACTCCTTCCCCTCTTGGATTAGTAAAAGCTACCATTTACAGCACACCTAGCAGTGAATGCTTGAGAAGAAGAACAGGCCTTTATGCTTCTAGTAGAGTTCATTGGAGTATTACCTGAAAACCTCCTAGGTGGCTCCAGGCTAGAAGGAGCACCCAGAAATGCTACCAGTGGGCAAACCACTCCCAAGGTTAGCGGGGTCTGTGTACCCTAGGCAGCACAGAGCCCTAATGGAGACCAAGGCCCAGATGGTGGAAGCATTTACCCCAGGCTTGTAGGTGTGCTCCAGGAAGCGGATCAGCTAGACTTGGGAACCCCAGAGGAGACACTTGAAGCACGGTTTTGGTTGAGCACAGTGAGGTGGTTGGCTCAGCGTAGTAATGCCCCCTACTGGCCTGCCACAATGCCAACTGGCAATTCTTCACTTTCATTATAAGTCCAGCCTGTTTGATTCTATGTAATAGGGCTATGCAAAGCTTTGGTCTCTGATTCAATTCAGCAGAGATTTGGCCCAATTCTAAATCCGAATCAAATCAGAAGACCCTTTAATTGCTGGGGTAGATGGAGCATTCCACAGGAGCACGGGGGAGAGGGGGGGTCCCCAACGCACTTGGCAGCAGACCCAGAAGGGGACCAGAAGCACTTCCGGTCCAATTCAGGGTCCACCAGACAGCACATGGGGGCGACCCCCCCTGCACCCTCCGGCTCAGTGACTGGTGCCTCCTAGGTCTGGGGGGGCACCTTGGGGGGACATGGAGGGGTCCCCCTGTGCACTCCCCAATGGACATAGAAGTGCATCAGAAGTACTTCCAGTCCACTTCCAGATTCACCCCCGAATACATGGGGGGCGACCCATCTGCCCCAGTATTGCAGAATTCACGAGCTGCACTTGGCACCTTGAGGTATGTAGAGAAAACATTTAAAGCTGTGTCTATGTCTGAATCACTGATTCTCTGAATCAGCATCGAATCTTCAGATTTGCATTTGGCTGAATCAAATTGGGGACAGTGATCCAAATCAATGAATCAAATGTTGTCCCTGATTCAGACTGAATCCAAATCCGAATCAAATAGGGCCCATTTTGCACACCTCTGCTATCTAACACAGTGGTTAGATGAATCAGGTGCGAGTCAAAGTCCTAACTGAAGGTGATGTTATTGATGTAGGCTACTGCAAACTGCTCAGATCCTCATAGCAAGTTATTATTCAGTCTTTGAAAAGAGGTAGGAGAATTGCACATATTAAAATGTAGGACTGTGAACTCATCCAGGCCCAAAGGTGTGGTAAAGGCAGACTTGGCTATGGCACCTGGATCCAGTGCAGTCTGCCCTTTGGATAGATTGAGAGTAGAGATGAACTTGACTCAGCCCATCCTGGGCATTGGATAAGTATTGGGGGTAGTGATCTCATTCAGCTTCCTGTAGTCCACACAGAACCTGATGGTCCCATCCTGCTTCCATATGAGTACCACTGGGCTGGCCCAGGGACTCATTGAAGGACATATTACCCCCACCTCTAGCATGTTATTGAGTTCATGTTTTATCTCCTCCAGCACCTTCACATTTACTGGGTAGGGCATTGAACATATAAGACGGTGGCTGCCTGTATCTATAGCGTGCATTGCCAGGTTCATCCTATCTGGTTTGTTCGAGAACACAGTTTCAAAGTCTTAGAGAACTGGGCACAGCTTATCTTTGTCCTGGGAGACAAGATGATCAGGCAGGTGAAGCTTCTCTATCCCTGCCTCTCTGGCCCAGTCAGCACACAGAACGAGCTCCTCTTGGTCCTCAGTTCCTTGATGACGGAAATCTAAAGTACAACGTCATTCCATAGTAGGGTTTAAGCATATTTACATTTACCACCTCAGACCTTTTGCCAGACTTGTGAATGCCTACAAATAAATCATATCATCCAGCTTGTCCTGAATGATATGGGGACCTCCCTTGGTGCTTGCAGATCATCTGTTTTTAATGGCAGGAAAACCATAACCTTATCCCCCAGTTGAACCTTATTCTAATTGCAGTTCAAATATATGCAAGTGAGCTACTTTGTCATACCAGACACTCTGCTTCTCCTGGGCCTGAACCAGGGAGTCTCACACCACCTTCATCATTTTAGTCAGCTTATCGCAAAAGCCTAGCACATACTCTACCACTGATGTTCTGGAGGAGGAGATTTTCCCTTCCCATTCCTCTCTCACAGGATTGAGGAGACCTCTGACTTGCCTTCCAAACATCAACTCAAATGGCAAGAACCCAGCAGACTCCTGATATACCTTTCTGGAAGCAAAGAGCAAATGTGGAAGCTTCTTATCCCAGTTGTTGGGGTTAGAGTCTACATAGACCTTCAGCATACCCTTCAAGGTCCCACTGAACCTCTCATTAGTTTGTGGCTGATAGGCTGTTGTCTTGAGGTGTTTAACCCCACAGCACTTCTACAGGCATTCCACCACCTCAGCCAGGAAGTTCCCACCCCTGTCAGTCAGAATCTCAGAGGGTAAATCCAACTGGAAAAAGATCTTTGTCAAAGTGTTAGCAATGACAGGAGCCTCTATGGAGGCTAAGGCAACTGCCTCTAGATAACACATCACGAAGTCCACAAGAGTTAGGATATATTTTTTCCTTCTACAAGTCTTATGCATCAGATGGCCCACAATGTCTATCCCTACTCTTTGGAAGGTTTGATCAATGATAGGAAGGGGCTGTAGGGGAGCCTTTCTCTTGTCCCCACTCTTGCCTATCTACTGGCACATCCCATATGACCTGTATTAGTCCGCCGTGTTCTGGGCTAGCCTGGGCCAATAAAAGTTTGCCAGAAGCTGCTGGTGGGTCCAGCTCATGTTCATGTGATCAGAGCAAGGTAAGTCATGAGCCATGGTGAGCAGTTGCCACCTGAACGTAAGTGGTACCATGAGCTGGCGATAGGGTGCCCATGATTTGACATGGTTCTTAGGTACACATAGCCGATAAAGGAGTCCCTTATCCCAGACTGCCTGTTCCCTCTCATCCTCAGTGAACTATGTTTCTTGCTCCTGGGCCATCTGTCAGAGTTCCTCCAAGCTGGGGTCCACTAGAACCTCCTGCTTAAAGTCCTCCTACCCAGCTAGGCAGTCAGCGGGGAGTCCCAGTGCTTCTGTAAGGGGGGCACCTGCCTCCACATGGCTGTTCTCTAACTCCTCCCTGGGAACCTCAGCTCCCTCTGCTACTGGCTGGCTGGGCTCCTTCCTGGGGCTGTCACTTAGCTTGACCCCAGGTTCATTGGTTCCCTCAGCAGGTGGCTGGCTGCTGCAGTCAGGGGCATTCTCTTCCCTTGCCTGCCGTACCTTCTCAGCCATCTGGGTTACTTGGCTCTGGGAGGTTTCCCCACCTCCCACCTTTGCCTTCCTGCTCCACTGGTGAGTCACCACATTAACATGGAGGGTTTCTATGATGCTCCCCCACTCCGCTCTCATTCACTCAAGATCTGTAATATGCCCCTCCACCAGCATGGTAGCAGGAGTGATGGAAACTGCTCCTATCTCCACTTCCAGTCCCCAGTCCCTCCACCAGATGGGGAGACATGCTTCTTGTACCTCAAATGGCTGGCGCCTCACTCCTTCTATGGTCAGAGTCTTACCAGGTATTATATCTGAGGGTGAAACAAGGTTGGCATCAGTCAAAAACACACTGGCCTGGCCCCTGAGTCCACCTCACCGATGATGGTTCTCCCATGTACTAATACCTCCTCCCTGTGGAAGGCTGTCACCTTCTTTGGGTTTGTAATCCTATAAATACACCCCTCAGAGTGGCTTGGAGTTCCCCCCTCATCATGGCTCAGCTGAACTGAGGAGGATTTCTTCACACTCTCCACTTGTTCTTGCACTAGACTCCAGTTTCTAGTTTCCCCTTTTCTGCCTGCTCACAGATTTATCCATTAATGTTAGTTAAAGGGCCATATTTACAGTGTGGTCTTACCCTGGCCTTTAATTTTGTGTGCCATTAGTCTGGCAGCCAAATGTTTAGGGCATCCAACACTGTAAGTTTTTAAATGTTGTGCACACAGTCTGGAGTTTGTAGTTTGTAGTTCTGAAGCTGTGGTTGAAAGTCTGGCCCAAGCTGTAGTATATACTTGTCTTTCAGAAAGCAGCCTTGAGCTGGGTATATTCCAGATGCAGCACTGCTTTCACAATTTATTTCTTTCACCTGCTTATACTGGGTGCCCCTCTAGTTTCCTGGCAAGGAGTGGGAGACTCCAATTCAAAGGCAGTCTTGTATTTTTCCCATTTCTTTCTCTCACTCCCTCTCTTGTAATTGCAGCAAACCACCCCATGATCTAAGCTAAATGATCAGCATTGTGACTTTTCTCCCTCTTCTGAATTCTCCATAAACTTCTTTCCACAATGCCAGTGAAAAAAATATGAAATTCTAAAATAGAAATCTGAAGCAACTACATACTAGATTTCAAGCTACATTGTAAGAAAATAGCATAGACATTCATGTCAGCAACAACTGGAGCCCAGAGAGAAATACTATTGTTTCCTGTATTTCTAGAGAACATAAAAACTCAGAGTGAGACATTAGTTTTGAGTAGCAGTTTAAGTGACACAACAGAAAAATATTGACAGATATCTGTAGGTTTGAATGTCTCTTAATACACTGGCCCACACTTTAGCTTTGGTATTCATCCTTGCCCTAAAATGTCAGAAGGAAGATTACTCAATGTTTGCTCATTCTCTCAGTGGAGACTGAGACACATTTATTAGAGAAAAAGAAAATACACGGCTGCCTCAAACTTACATTTAAAGAGAGCAGGAAGCTGCTTTGACTTAAGCAAGCAAGCAAACAAAACAAAAAGCATTAATCCCGCTGACCTATTAAGCCTCTCCCTGATTACAACCAGCGCAGGAAGGCATTTGGGACGGCTACAGTAAGGAGCTGAGGAATGGTTGTTTTTACTGTGTCAGACTGGATGTTTTTCAGAAAGAATAGCCTCTTTCCACTATTTCTTATCATTTTACCTCAGGAAGACAAGAGGACCAGAAAGTAAAAATTTAGCAAAGACTGTTTAGCATTCCTATAAAAGGACTTATGTATATAGGTCTGTGCTCAATAGAGAGAGCTTCTTATAAGTTCCGGTACTTTCTACATGGGTTTTTTTTCTATTTATTTATTTGAAATGTCAAGTTATTCCACTGATATAAGAAGAGACCTAATTTACTGAAGGGAACAGAACATACCAGCTCACTGTCATATAATCTAGGCTCAGTCATACCTCAGACAATATTTTTACAAGGTCACTTCGCTAAAGTATGTCTAGCCTCCCCAAATGACAATATTAGTTATGCCAAAGGTTTCTCTTTAGGGATGGAAGTAGTCCAACTACTGTTTAATAGGCTATATGGATAGGCTAGAAAAACATCATTTGTAGCAGACACAGTTTATGTATATAGTACATAACTAAGGAGTACAGACTGATCATTGGAAACATGGACTAAAACTGGCACTAGCAAAGAAAAAAATAAGAATACCACAAAAGCAATAAGGTTTTTAGTTTTCCTCCTCAATATTATTTTTGGAAGTTCTAAGCTTAACCAGAAATATGAATACACAACTAAGAGACACTTCTGAATTCAGTGGCTACCTGAATATTCAAAATGAAAAAGCTGTTTTCTGAAGAAGTAATTTGTAACATATACATGTGACTGTATAGATTATCGAGGCAAGATATTCTAAAATGCAAAATCTTAGAATGGGCAAATGAATTAAAGGAATGACAGAAGCTGGTATAAAAACTTATTAGACATACTTACCCAGCTTTTCTACAAACGATGGGTTGAAGATGGTCATCACTTAAAATCAGATGTATAGTCATCACTTAAAATCTAAATTGGTAACAGACACAAATGTCTTAGAGTAAAATGGAATGGCCATTTTTCTTACATTTCAAAAAAACCCTTTCTAGAATCTTAAGCCTGGGACGCAAACTATTATTTCTAGTCACCATGTACTGATTTGGATAATGTCTAAAACTTGCCAGTATTCTCATTCAGCATGTTTTCCAACTTGTAAATCAACATGATATACATCTCACTGTCTAAAACAGGAAAAGAAGTAAGTTACAGCTGTTCCAATTGATGAAGCTGGCTTTACTGCTCACAGGAAACTCATTGGTCCTCTGTCAGAATCTCATTTCAAGCCAAGAAGTGCCTTGATTTCAGTCCTCAACTGACTGTGAATCTACTGTCCACACTTCAGCAAAGTATTGCCATATGTTGTAGAACGTTACCCTGCCTGAAAAGTTCAGTGATGTCCAAATAATCCGGAAGTATGCAGATTTAACACGACATTGTAAATAGGAACTAGACAAACAGAAGCAGGAAGGGGACCCCACAGGCTGAAAAATAAGCTAGAAAAAATGATGCAACTGCATAAGCATCTTAGGCAAAAAACTACTGTTTAGGAGTTTATTAAAATTTATTTTGAAAAAAGTGAATATTATGAATTTTAACTAGGCTTCAAGATAAATGTATCCATCCTCCTTTTGTATGATAGTACTTCAATCAATGTGTAAAAACAAACCCTTACTCTATGTTACCTGTGATTATTCCAGATATTAGAAGTCCACTATATGTTCCAGCTATTGAAATGGAGCCAACCGTATGTGCACACACACTTCATGCACAGGATTTCAGTGTGTGCTTTCCACACAAGCTCAGCTCCATCATGGTGCTTGTGTCTTATGCCTTAAATTCTCAAGCTGAGGGCAAAAAAGATGGGTAATCACACCCTTCCCTCAGTTTATGTCCATGTCTATCCAACACTCTGCAAAGTAGGTGGTGGAAGGCAGCCTATACAATCCATAACTACAAGTAAAAAAAAAAAAAAAAATCACAGTTACCATATCATACTTTGAGTTTTGACCATCCCGTATCAGTTACTGGAAAAAGTAACCTCTGTGGAATGTTAGAAAGAGGGGTATCAGCTACAGTCAGATCGGGTTTGGAGGATGGTGCTTCTGGATTTGACATCTGTTCTGATACCTAAATTCAGTGCTTAATGCTTAGCAAATGCAAATGCATGGCTCCAAATAGATGTCTTGGAGAGTTCACATAGTAACACATTTTGCAAGGAGGCCAAACATATTGCTAAGGGTTCCGTGAAGTGCGATCATTAATAGACAGTAAGGAAGATACTGATCCGAGTTGACAAGGGAGGAGGGGGGGCCCTTACTTGAAGTAATAAAAAAAGAACAGGGATAGCAAAGAGAAATACATTTCCAATAGTGATGTTATTGCTTACAAGGTCAATTCAAGTGGCTCCAGTACAAAAACCAGTACAGTATGGGCTTCAACATTACTGTTCACAAAGCTGTTGCTTTCTACTGACTCTTCATTGTAGTTGATTCCCTGTCTCCAGTCCTTGCAAATGATTGCAGGCTTATAAAATGCATCTCTGAAGAAATGCTGGGCTGGGATTGTGCTTGGCATACAGCTTTGATACTCAGCAAGTCCTGAGTTGGCAAATTTGTCTCAATGTTATCAGCACCTATGCAGTTGATGCAGAGGGTACTAGTGGCAAAACAAGCTGGAATCAGACAGACTGGTACTAGTCATTATGGACCCTTTTTCTCCCTGCTCAGACTTGTATTAATAGTTTCTGGTAACTGTGGCAGTTGCTCTGAGTTACCCTTCTCAATTCAGACTTCTTGGTTTTTGTACCTTCAGGACCAGAAGTAACTTTACATCTACATGCACAGAAGGACCTAAAAGCAACAGGATACCAAAAGTTAAATATGAGCCAACAGTGTGCTCATGTTGCAATAAACAAACAAACAAATAAATAAATAAAACCAGCAGCATACTGGCTTGTATTAACCAGTGTCACTTGCAAATCAAGGGAAGTGAATTTCTTTGGCACTGATGACGCCTCACCTTCAGTACTGTGTCTGGTTTTGGGCCCCACACTTCAAGAAAGATGTAGACAGACTAGAAAGAATCCAGTGAGAACAAGAAAAAATGTTTAGAGACCTGGAAAATATGACTTCTGAGGAAAGACTGAAAGAACTAAGGTTATTTAGTCTGACAAAAAGAAGACAGAGGAAGTTTTGATAACAATCTTCAAATACCTGGAGACATGGATAACTGGTGCCTCCCGAGTCTGGGGGGTACCCACAGAAGCCAGCAGTGGGGAAGGGGCTGCCAAGCACCCGCAGAAGCTGCCAGTGCCATCAGCAGTGCATGTCGGGGGGGGGGGGCATGTGCCCCCCCATGCCCTCCTACCAATCACCTATGCCTGAAGGGCAATTATAAAGGGGCTGGAGATAAACTGTTCTTTGCAGCCATAAGGGGCAGAGCTAGAAGCAATGACCTCAAGCTGCAGAAGCAGCAGAAATTTAGTTTGGAGATTAGATGGAACCTTTTGACCATGAGGGTGGTAAAGCATTGGAGTAGGCTACCTGAGAGGTTGTAGAATCTCCAACCCTCAAAATTTTCAAAATCAGGTTAGGCAGACACTTGACTGGGATGGCTTAGTTAGGGATGGTACTCTTTTAAATAGAGGGCAGGAATAGGTGAGCTCAGGAGGTCCCTTCAGCCATTCTTATGAATAATTGATTAAGTTATGCTTCATGTCTCTCAGTTTTTGGTTGTAGGACACAAAGGAGCTTTAGGTCAAGTCCATGTCACAGATCTCCCCTTTCCCAAGGGGCACACTGTGCTTATCAACTAAGAGTCAAATTCTACTTCTTTTTATGTGCATATGTGGCATATATATGGTCATATAATTAGATTTTTTGTTGTTTACTTGGCATTCAGCTGGGCATGCACAAGCCAGTAGGCTCCCACTGATCATGATCAATAGGCCATATGGAAGTCACTGATCAAGAGATTTCACAGCTAAGATCCAGGAGACAGCATTGTTCACCTAATTGAAGAGTTGGGAAACATGAGATTGCTTGAAACACCCTTATCAACTGCAGTCAAACCAGAAAAAAGCTCTCTAGCTACAGTTATCAAAGAACATAGTGAAAGGCCATGTGGATTCTGGTAAAGAGAAAGAGAATCCTAGCTGTAGAAATGCCTACCAGATGGAGAGTAATTTATTGCAAGAGCAAGGAAAAACAAAAACAACCATAGAGCATGTTTGAGATGTTAGCTCCATGGTGCTCAGCCTTTTTAGATTCAGGCTCCCCCACCCCTAACTTTTTTTTAAAATTTGACAGCACCACAGTTGAAAACAACCATTTATGCTTACCTCAGTGGTTCTCAAACTAAGCCTGCTTTTCTGCAATTTCAAGCCATTGATTTGTGTCCTGTTCTCTGCAGCAAGAAAGAAAAGGTGTTCTCTCTCCTTATGGCAGCCCTTCATGTATTTGAAAACTGCTGTCTTACACTCTCTTTAAACTTCTCCATGTCTTTCTTTCAAAATGTGGAGCCCAAAACTGTATACAGTACTTAAGATGAGTACAGTGCCAAGTAAAAGACACATCACATTCTGTGTCTTGCGCCTAATGCTCCTATTAATGCAGCCCAAAACTGCATTTACCTTCTGTGCAGCTGTCACTGCAGATTCATATTGAGTCTGTGATCCACCAAGACTCCTAGATTCTTCTCCATAGTGTTCCCTTCTAGCCATGTCACCCATTTTGTTTTTGTATTTTTGATTATTCTTCCACTTGTCAGCACTGAATTTCATCCTAGCTCCAGCTTAGCTTTGCAATTTCCCAAGATCTTTCTGAATCATGCTCCTGTGCTGTCAGTCCTTACCAGTTTTGTGTCATCTGCAGATTTGCTCAAGAAGCTTTCTATTCCAGTATCCAAATCAATAATACACATTGAACAGCAGTGCGGCCAGGACAGAAGCCCTGTGAGATTCCAGTCAAAGCCTTCTGCCATTTTGGCATAGATCCATTTATAATTAACCTTTGCTTGCAGCTACTGAGTCAGTTGTCTATCCACATGATAGTAGTTTTGTTTAGCCTACATTTCTCCAGTTTGCTTATGACAATGACATATGGGTCCTTGTCAAGACCCTTGTCCAGATATAGTATATTAACTACATTCCCTTCATCCACCCAACTAGTTTTCTTGAAGAAGGAAATCAGGATTTGTTTGGCACAGTCAATGGTTGTGTTCATCAGACTCGTGTGATCAACATAGTCAAGCTGAGATTGCAGGTAAAAATAAATAAAGATGAAATGAAAAAGGAATCCCGTCTCCCACCCCCAATACACATGCCTACTGCATAGCCTATAAATGACGACCCTAGAGCTTAGAACGGAAAATTCATTGCAGTCAATCTACTCAGGAAAGCTAGTGGATATGCAACTTAATTGTTATTACCACGAGATCAGAATTAGAATGGAAAACCCATTTCAGGACAGGCCATCTTTTAATTTTGTAGTTTGTACTGTGCTGAACTGAATGGAATTCTGCTCTGCGGCTTATGGCACTTGAGCACTGTAATACAAATACTATTACAAAGAGACAGAGAAGAAAGTCGTAGCAACAGAATCTTCTAGAACAGGTACTACACATTCAGAATGATTGAAATAGTCATTTGTGAGATGTTATGCATCCATGTTTATTAGTTGTTCAAGCAAAAAAATAGCATTTATTACTCAACATACAACAAATAGGTATAATCCTGGGTAAGTGTAATTGCTTATAGTGGGTGTGTCTACACATGCACAGTAACTTCATTTAGTGCGCAGTAACCAAAAATTACTGCACAGTACAGGTGCACATCTACACATGCATGCCTGTACTGCACAGTAACTATGACAACTTATATTGGCTCAGAAGTAAACTTGCTACCTGTATGATGCAGATAGCAAATTTACTCCCAAGTAGTTACTGTGCAGTAAGGCACATGTAGATGCCTCACTGTACAGTAGCCTTTTTTGTGTGGACTAACTTGGGAGTAACTGTGCATGCATAGTGTTATTGTGCTGTAATGTCTACACATGTAGATGTTAGTCTAAAAATTGTTTACTGTGCAGTAAATGCACGTGCAGATATGCCCAGTGTGAACAAGACAGCAAAATTGTTATTGAAAATCCAGGCTATACAAGGAAATAAGACAAAACAATTTGAAAATAAATAAAATGCAAATATGTGCCAAAAATGGAAAATGAAACAACAACAAAATTAAGATAATGGACAAAAATTAAGCACTGTAAGGATCAAACAGAAAAGGAAAAAGAGGAGAGACACTGAAGGGTCAAAGTGGAACATTAGTGATTGATTGATGATATGCTGAGGGCCAGAATAGCTTTTTCACATCAGTACACACAAAAGAAAAGCAGATAACATCCTAGTGACTCAGGCATGTTTTTCTAGGGCTTCAGGGAGCAAGTTGTTGAAAGGTTTTACCCTCATCCTAGAACAGATAAGAAAGCAATTAGAACTACTGAAAGCCAACAAAGCACTAGACCCCAATGACTTGGATCCCTAAATTATGAAAGAAGAAAGGGAAACCAGAAAGATTTATGACAGCTTACCAGAAATAGGATATTACTCAAGGACTGACTGCAGTTACCATATTACTGAGCAGCCAGGGAACAATTTATTTAGCTGCAGGCAAAGATATAGGGAAAATGATGAAGGAAATTAAAACTTCATATGTGGTGGCAGTGAATCTTTGAAAAAAAATTTTAAAGAGAAAATCATAAGAAATTAACTGCAGTTTGTTTGTTTGTTTCTTTGCATGTTTCTTTGTAGATCACCAATCAAAGATTTTTGCATGGCTATTAAGAGCACAGAGAGTGAGGATCATTTATCTGGATTTCAAGCACGAGTATAAAACTGAAAAGGAAAGCTGGGAAAATTAAAACTGAGTAAAACAAACTGCCTTTGATTCCAGTTTTGTTCCAGTCATTAGTTGATCATGTAAAAGAACAGTGTAATTCCTCAAAATAGTTGGTACTATGCACCAATTCCAGTGGCAGGCTCCAACCCATTAAGAGATACCTGAATAATGTCAGCCCACTTAGTAGTAATTTCAAAAGTTGCTGAGGAACAAATACTTGCACATAAACCCTCAGGGGCTACAGAGCATCAGAACTTCACTGAACAGCACAAGTCACAATTCAATAGTGAAGGATACTTTCAAAAAGTGTCCTTCGTAAATGAGCACATAATAAACTAGTTACCACAGTCTGAATTTACAGAGACAAACAAAGAAATAAGAAGCAGTATTAAGAGAGATTGTCTTTGGTTTAAGGACAAATGCATTACAGATAGAAGCACGAGGAACACCAGCCCACCTACTGTCAGTGCCAACCTGGTAAAGAGATACTTGAAGGGGCTGGGTGTATTTAAGTCTGTGGGACTGGATGAGCTCTATCCAAGGGTGCTGAAAGAATTAGCCAGTGTCATCGCAGAGCCACTGGCATGGCTATCTGAGCGCTCATGGTGCTCAGGTGAGGTCCCAGAGGACTGGAAAAGGGCCAATGTGGTCCCTATTTTCAAGAAGGGGAGGAAGAAGGATCTGAGTAACTATAGACCAGTTAGTCTCACCCATATCCTTGGAAAAACTGTTGAAAAAATTATCAAGGAACACATTTATGGCAGTCCAGCAGGTAATATAATGCTGAAGGGCAACTAACACAGATTCATAGCAGTTAGATCCTGCCTGACTAACCTTGTTTCTTTCTATGACCAGGTCACTAAATGTTTAGATGCAGGAGTCAAGGTAGATGTCATCTACTCGGACTTTAAGAAGGCCTTCAATATGGTATCTAATCCTATTCTCATAAACAAATTGAACGGCTGTGCCATAGACGATTACATAGTCACATGGGCAGAAAATTGGCTTAAGGGTCATACCCAGAGTGTGGTGGTTGATGGGTCAGTATCAGCCTGGAAAGTTGTGGGCAGTGGGGTTCCACAGGGCTCGGTCCTTGGGCTGGTGTTAGTCAATATCTTCATCAGCAACCTGAATGAGGGTGTGGAAAGCCTTCTATCCAAATTCACTGATGACACAAAACTATGGGGCAAAGTAAACACACTGATGACAAAAAAACAAATCCAGGCAGACCTGGACAGGTTAGAAAAGTGGGCAGGGAACAATAGGATAGAGTTCAACAAGGACAGGTGCAAGGTGCTGTACCTAGGGAGAAGGAATCACCAGCACACCTATAGGCTGGAAGATGACCTTCTTGGCAGCACAGCTGTGGAAAGAGATCTCAGAGTTAGTCAACTCCAGGATGAACATGAGTCATCAATGTGATGAAGTAATTAACAGAGCTAACCGCACTTTGCATTAGGAGGTGCACCACGAACAGGTGCAGGAAGGTGAAGCTTCTCTTCTATGTGGCACTGGTCAGGCCACAGTTGGAGTACTACATCCAGTTCTGGGTGCCACAGTTCAAGAGAGATGTGGAGAACCTTGAAAGGATCCAGAGGAGAGCCACTCGTATGGTTAGAGGCCTGCAGGGAAGGCCCTATGAGGAAAGGCTGAGAGACCTGGACCTTTTCAGCCTCTGCAAGAGAAAGCTGAGAAGAGATCTTGTGGCAGGATACAAACTCGCCAGGTGGGGGCAGCAGGGAATAGGAGATGCTTTGTTTACCAGGGCACCCCTTGGCATAACCAGGAACAATGGCCACAAACTGACTGAGAGCAGATTTAGGTTGCACATCAGATAGAACTTCTTCACAGTAAGGGGTGCCAGAATCTGGAATTGGCTTCCAAGGCAATGATACATTGAGGTCTCTTCTGACCCTAGCATCTATGAAAACAACTGTCAGTAAACAAAAGGTATTCATAAGCAAAAGGACTACATAGTAGTCAACAATCTGACCTAATCTTTCTAGTAAAGCTACTGACTCCAGGTAAGTTACTCTCGGGATCTATTTGTTCCATTGCATAAGTTGCTACAAAAAAAAACTTTATTTCAGAAGTAGTCAAATTTGTTTAAAATACTCAGGGACTTAAAAATCTAACTCCCCCCTAAATCCTTCAGGGCAAAATCCATACAGTTTACAGATAACCAAACTTTGGATTATTTTTTTTTTAGTCATAATCTGAATCAGCACACCAACCTGAAAGAGAGTTAGGCAGCCAAACAACACTTCCCATTTCACAAGTTAACAAAGTGCTATGCAATCAATACACTGAGGATTTTCCAGAACAAAAGTATTAACTTTTCTAGCAAAATACAACTTGTTAGCCATGTGGTGGTGCCTATTTCTATCATAATGAGAAAGTATTTGTGAAGAAAGCCCTTTCCTCCTCTTGTTGGCAAATCTGTGCACCTCCAAAAATAGTGTGTCATATACCTTCTTTCTTAAAAGGCTGGAAGTTTTTGTGGGACGTTCTTGTTAAAAGGTTGGAACTACTTCCCTGGCATAAAGCAATTACAAAAAAAAGAAATGTTACTTGCTCTAATCCTAAAGACATGTGCCTGCTTGATCAGAAAAAAAAAATGAAAAATGTATTTTCTGGTGGCCAGGAATGTTACCAATAGGGAGGAGGAGGCATGATAAAAATGAATGGATAGTAGAAGTTTAGTTTATTAGAAAGTAAAAATGTCAGGTTTCTACAAGATACCCACAAAGCTCCCACCTGCAACAAGTAATAGGAAGCTGGTACAACACCGGAACCTGTCTTCATTTACATATTAACAAAAAATACAAACAAGAAAAAAAGGAGATGCACCAAGGTGGTGAGTAATTTTACCAAATACACAGGTACACTATCTTTACAAGAACAATGTGTTTAGAATACGAGATAAGAGTACAAAGTTAGCACCAAAAGGAAAAAGCATATATCAAATTCAAGGGAGAGGTGGGACATTTAGAAAAAAGGCTGTTGAGACCTCAGGCAATATAGCTAGTTAATTCTATATGGCAAAGACTGAGAGATGACAAGCCATAAAATCATGGCAAATGAACATTATTTAGATTTAAAGGGAACTCCATGCATGGTATTTAATATCCATCCATTCGTGGGCATAATAAGCTATATTAAAGTCAACATTACAGTTAAAATGAATTGTAAATGAAATTCAAGATTAAAAAAACAAAAACAAAACTTATTTACATGGCTGTACAAAATAAATGTAATTTCCTTACCTTAACATTTTGTCACATATTAAACAGCTGAAAAAAAGAAAAGAAAAACAAAGACTTGGCTCCTACATTTTTAATTCAGACAAGTTGTCCATTGCAAAGGTAGGAATTAGAGAAATAAATTAATATAGTTGCTAAGAAATATCATACAGCAGCACACAGATGAATAAATGCTAGTTACAGAAACACAAATGAAGACGCTGAAATTTTTGACTTAGCAGCTCAAAACAGCTAGGGAGCTACTGGATGCTACTGGAACTGATTCAACTATATTTTAATGTAGCACACCAATCAATAGTCTTTTTTGCTTAGCAGATATTTGTTCTGCTCATTTCCTTCACCTGATAGTCTGATTTACTGCATTTTACCTTCCTGGGTGGCCAGAAAGGCTTTTTACTAAACGAATGCATGAAATATAACAGTTTAAAGACAGCAAAGTTTGCACCTGCAACTATCTCCAATCCCATTTGTGGCATTGTAATCATCTATTGCTTGAGGCTTCAGAAGCTCTATGGCCAACCTTTTGCATTATAAATCAAGCAACTTTTGCAGAGAGAGCTTCTTCCCCTCTGGAACAAATGGTTTTGTGCAAGTATGCAAATAGAGATTTCAGGCTTCATCGGTTTCATGCTTTCAGAGGTGCATAGTCTGCTCAGGAGAGGGGAGAGTTATTGTGAGGCATTTCAAAAGATCGTGGTGAAACAAGCAACCCAGCTACTCAGAAAATAAATAGCATATACTGGGTTATGCATTTGTCAGTCATTAAAACACATGACATGGTGTGAATGTAGACAAGCCTTGCCAGGAGCTTTTATTCAGCTTCATGTTAGACCAATTTTGCCCACAATCCAGCTTGAAGTATTTCTGTGCCATGAAATGGTTACTAATTAAATGAGGCTATACATTTGAAGAAACATTTTACTTTAGAGTCTGTTCATGAAAGCAGTTTTAAAAGGCTATATTTGGTTATATTATTTATATTTGGTAAACTATAGTTAGGATCAGGAGACAGATGAAATAGGCGTTTCTGTATCTAGGGTAACGGTAAAAATTTTTTCCAAATGACCTATGCACAATTCCCATTTAACTCTTGATTCTAAACTCTTGTAGGTTATGTTCACAAGGAGGACTTACGGTACTGTCACTTTACATGCCAGAATCCAAAGTGCACGTCCTCTACACTGCTGCCAAGAAAGTCCCTACAAAGCTAAAATTCTGTTACCAGGTACAAGCAGAACTGCCAAAGTCCTGGCAGTCCCAAGATGTTCAGTGCCTCTCACACCTGAACCTTGTTGGGATTCAGAAAATAGGTATTCCCCTGTTACCTTCAAGGCTTGAGCTGACAAGTGTACTCAGATCACATTTAACCTCAAAAATAGTGAGAAAATGCCTCCTTTTTCCCTGATAGCCCAGTGGTTAAGACAGCTCTACAAAATATGGGAGGCACAGATTCAAATCCCTCTTCACCTGAAGGAAGTAGAACCTACACCCCCATAGAGAACACACTGAACACTAGGCTACATAGACCACCCGGCAGGAATGTCTCCTGCTGAATGCGTTCCACTTTGCATCAAACAAAGATATTTAGGGGCTAGGAAGCATGAGAATGATTCTATAGCTCTAGAGATAGGATACTGACCTGAGGTGGGTCTGGTTTTTTCCTAATCAAAGATAGACACCTTCCTACAGCTCAGTGTTTCACATCTAACTTCTTGAGAACAGTGTGGGTTAAGACCCTGGGCAACCAGAAGGGAGATGTGAGGGCAGGAGGTAGTAAGTTAAAAGGCATGTGGTTCAGTTTTTGGTTTTGCCCTAGACCCTTCCTTCTAAGGGAACAGAAATCTCCACCATTTCATCCAATTTTTAATCCATTTTATCCTATGCTCATTAATGCAAGGCCTAGCTTCAAGCCAAAGGCTGAAAGTATACTAGAAAATGCCTAACCTGTGACCTGGTGGTTAGATCACTGAAGTAGAAAGCAAGAGAGATGTAAATTCAAACCCATCTTGGGTAAGGGGTGGGAATAGAACTTATGTCTCCCACTCTCTAGGAAAGCACCCAAAACAGCAATTGGGCTAAAACATAGGTGTATCCTGGTCCAACTGTTATGGTCTCTTGTATAGCTACTGGTTCAGCACTTAGGTATGTACATATGGGTTGGGGACAGAAGTTATGCATAAACTGGTTTAAACCTGTAACCGAACAGAAGTCCAGTGCATATAAACCAGTTTCAAAATGGCTGAAACTAGTTTAAGATAAACCTGGCTGAATGTCGTATCAGACTTAACTAATTTGGGTCAAACTAGTTTATGAAACTTCTGTCCCAGGCCCCTTCCTGGTTTAAGTTCAGTCAGAGTTCCTCAGCATGCTTTCCAGCCCTAGGCTGGGCTGTCTGCTCTAGCAGAGAAGGGTTGTGGGTGGGGAGGGAAGAGCAGGGACTTCTCCCCCAGGCAAACCCCAGCTGGGGTCTGGGGCCAGGGAGGGGGGTTAAACCCCAAAGTACAGAGCTGCCCTGCCCTGTGAAACTTACTGAAAGGTACTGCCAGCTGTGACTGTTGACTACAAATCCCAGAGGCACCTGGAGGCAGTAAAAGAAAGTGATGAGCAACCCTGCAGAGTCCTGCAACTGTGATTATGGGCTACAAATCCCAGAGACCTCAGGGGCAGCAGGAACAGGAATCAAATACATACCCCATGCTGGCTACATACCAGAGATCTGTACTGTAGCATCCCCCGGCTTCTGGCCTGAACCACTGGAGGCATGTGGCCGCATTTCCTGAATCAAAAGTAAACGTGTGTCCAATTGTTCCTCAATTTAATCTCTGCAGCTTAGAGTAACCTGCAAAGACTGAATCAACTCAGTGTCAGGCTTTTTGACTGTCTATATTTAGCCATGGAGCTATATATCTGCCCAGCCAAAACAGCCTACTGAGCATGCATAGTGGACACTTTAATTTATGCATCCACAGTGCACATGGAATAAGATCACTAACTGTGCATACATGCCAAAAACAACACTTAAAAATGCTGTTTGGGTGAGAAGTGAAATCAGATTCTCACATTTGTTTTCAAGGGAGGCTATTAAAAATAGAACCCTTAGAAATTTGCTACTGAGGTAGCATGCATTTCTTCCAATACAGAACCTTCCCCATGAACTAGTTCTACAACCACATTGTGGGATGAAAAAAACCAGAATTTATTATGAAACCTGCCCTGATCATAACATATTATTTTTTGTTCCCTTACTTGTCATTAGAAGTATGATTTCTATTGCTTATGTTGCCTGGAGCCACAGCTTCTTATAAGCTGAAATAATTCCATTATATATAGAAATTTAATTTTTTTCAAACTTATCTAAAGAAAAACCATATATTTTCCTTTCGGTTGAAAGGAATTGCTTTGTGCCTTAGTATGTTTGTTTCCTATCAGCCTGGCCTCTGGATTGGCAGGGGCTGTAACCTATCAGTGAAAACAATCTTTTTTTAACTTATACATTTATTTTCCTCAAACTGATGACATACCACAATCCACAAAACTTTCCCTAGAACTGAAAATGAAATAAAGGTACCTCTGGATTTTTCTAGATGGAGGAGAGGGGATAGGATTTACTATGTTAGCAGTTGCATTTAAGTTTCTGAATAGCTTTTCGTAAAGTCCAGAGCAGACTGACTTACATCCTAATTGCCAGATTGCCTGATTGGCAACAAAAACAACCCAGCTGTCTCTGTTGGACATGGGCAGATATACAAAGGAATGAGTTCTCCAACTGGGTTAATGTCATCACTACAGTTTAGACTAAAGGGGAGAAGGTGTTGATTATAATCTTGTTAGTCAATATGATTTGGAGGGGGAGGAGAAGACACCACACACACACAATTTTTTCCTCTAATTTCTGTAAAATCTATGAAATAATAATTTTGTTCACAGAAATTATTCAATTTGGGGCCATATTCTGGTATCAGGTACTGAAATGGCTAGTATATATACATCATATTCTTGGGAGCATCTTCTTTGTTGTTCTTAAATCAAAATCTAAGGATATATGTTTATTTTAGAAAGTGAGGCCAACAATATCTCCAAAATCAGATCCTTTGTAAAAATATTATTTAGTAAAACTTAGATTGCCCAATATCTTATTTATTCACTTCAAAAAAAACAATCAGAAAAGCTATGCAAAATTATTTAGTCCTATTTAATAATGGAAGCAGAAAAACAGTTGCTTAATAATGTGGAAGCCTATTGTATGTGCTAAAAGTTATTTTAGTTTTACAACATTAACAGCTGAACTGCTGATACATTCATATCATTATTGAAAAGCCAAGAGACTAAATAAATGGATCAGAAAAGAAAGAAGATACCTGGCACATTGACAAATGGTCTTTTTAGGTCTCGTTCAAATATAGAATTCAAGTACTCTGGCTGAAAACACCTTTCTATTCACTATGTATTGAGTATAATCAGGAATTCAAGAATGTAACCTGTGTGGCCCAATTTGATGGACATACCCCTGGGGTCTCAATTCCATAAGTGATTAATACATGAAACAAATGTCTACTTGTCTTCCATTGGCTGCCATAAAATGTCATCATTGCTATTAGATGAACAGCATCAGTTACTGAAAAGAAGAATAAATTAGCTTCCCTCTGGGCTACATGACCCTAACTCAGAGTAGCAACCTCACAAAACCATTAAGAGCTGTAGAAAATGCTTAGCGTGCTTAGAAGAGAGGTGTTAATGTTTGGAAAATATTTGTATTTAATCTTTTAAGCAAGAACTTTAGACTGTTCAATTGAAAAAGGCCATTTTGCATAATGATAAAGATCAGGCAGTATGATAGTTTGGGAATGTGAATTTACAGTGAGATCCTCAGCTTCTACAAGTCAACATGCCTGTATCAAAAATGTATGGAATAACCAACTTGGCATCAGGTCAGGAGATAAGGTGTAGTGCAATGGTCCGCTAGAATGAGAGTAGACCAGGGTTCCACTGCTTGCTTTGCCAGTGACCTGTTATGAGACCTTAGGCATGTCCTTTTGCTTTTTCCCTGCACTCAGCTCTATGCTACTGCAGCTAAACTGTTCCTGGTATCCAAGCTAGTAAGCAGTCTGTTGCATAGAAATACCCTTAGTCTGTCTTATATCTTTAGACTAGATGCTTTTCATTGCAAGGATTCTCTTTACAATCATATCCTGACTTGGGCTTAGGCTTGCAGGTATTTGGGAATGGACACAAACACAGTCAAGGCAAGGTAAGAGAGATAGAGTTTCACCAGCTGCTCCCTAGTCACTCCCTGTGTACATGTTCTTATTCCCACAAGTAAGTAAATGGAAGCTAACCTGTGATACCTTAACCTTTAGTGAAAAAGGGACACAGTTTAGCTCCCATTTTGCGTGCAGTAAGAGTGTACCTTTACAGTTAGCCTGCTTTCCAATCTGCACGCTGCAGGTGGCAGGTGTTGGTATGTTTTAAACATAACCCCTGTGTCAACATCAGACATTCTTAATATTTAGTAATCTGGAGACTGAATTAAAAGAAAGTTTATATAGCAGCTGGAATTTTTCTGTTGCTGGAACAGGCAGACTTGAACATATGTGCCTATTACTTAAGCATGGTTACTGATCAGCTCTTATTCTAACTACATGCTATTCCTATTCTAGATACATGCTTCTGTAATAGCTCGTAATTGCAGGACTGTGCTTTATCAGCAGATGTCACTTAATAGCATAGGCCAACATCTGGTTAAAGAGGCTGTACTGGATTCCCCTTTTCCACCTCTCCCTCCCCTCCAAATCTATTTGTACATGTTTAGCATTATGCTATCTTCCTTCCCCAAAACACAGGAAGAAAACAAGATATAAAGAAAACAGGTACTTAGTTTAAAATTTGAAGTAAATTTTAAAATACTACTATATTTTTATCAAAGCATTTTAAAATGAAAATGTTGGCAGTATCTGCCGGGTTTATTATACATACAAAACCATTTTTCAAGCAGTTCTGAAAGACATAGTACAATTCCCACTCCTTAGATATCCAATCCCCAAAAGATACAGCAGTGATTTTCTAGCCCATATATGAAGACCCAAATTCGTTTCTCTTAATCCAAGGTAAATAATGAATAAAATATGCAATATTGCTATTAACTGCAAATAATTGCATATATAACCCAAGAGAGAAGTACATCCAGGACGTGTTATTGTTAGTGGAATTTGCCTCCTCTTCTTCCTTATACTTGCAATAGCATACTTCAACCCTCATCCCACCTTAACCTATACTGTTTATGTTATGCCTCATTGTCTCAGCGCACTGGAAGCCAGAAATACAAAGTTAGCATAATTCAGATAGATCTTATATTGCAAGAATAGGGCCTGTGTAACGGTAGATGGTGGAAATGTTTCACACTGTCTAACATTCAAGACACAACCCTGGGCACCAACAAATCCCCCACAGCTGCAGTTTATTAAAATATTCCTGTAAATTAATTCAAACAAAATTCAGTTACTTTAGTAACTCAGGTTTCCAGCAAAGGATATTCTTCAAGAATGATATAGGAAAAAAAATATTGCCATGCCTTTAGGTAGAAAGTTTCAGTCAAACCAAGCATCATCTTGTGACTACTCTTATACAGCCAGCTTCTCTGGGTTGTCTTTTCTGTGAGTAGTCCACTGATCTCACTAGGTTAGAACACAAGTCAAGTCACTGACTTCATATGCCAACATTACCTGCTGCTTCAAGGGTTTGTAGTTTGCAAGCTTGTCATTCTTCAGTGATTTTTTTTGTTTTGTTTTCTATCCCCTGGATACTACACAAAGGCTTGTGTGGGTTTCCATATCAATCTTTATGGAAAGTTAACCACTTACATTTCTCAAACAAAGTCTAACACGTACATCTTGAAAGATATAGTAGAAAAACATTTTGAAAAATGTAGTAAAACAATAAATAATTTAAACACTATTTTAAAAAGTCTGACTGCTGTTGGTCTCAACAAATTATAAAAATCCTGTTTCACGATGTGTTAAGTTCCACATTTATCGTCACAATCCTGAACTGTAATGACTGTTATGCAAGCACCTGGGTGACTAGGAAGAAGAAAGATAAAGCAGTGACTGAACACAGAAAAGTGGCTTCCATTTTACCTTTTTTTACTATTATCTAGTAACCCTGATCCTCAGTACTCATTGGGTCACATTCATCCAAAATTAACTTACACAATTTTTTCACAGATCCTCTTTGTGGTTCAGTACTGTCATCACAAGCAACAGAAATAGAGTGATAGTACTACAGCTGGACAGGTTAGTATGTACATATAATAATCGCTTCTCGGCCTCTTGAAGGCTCAGATGGAGCGAAAACATTTAGTTTCAATTTGACAATGTAGGGTCAGATCCAAACATGTTTATCCAAACATACTATCAACAGAGGTGTAAGAGCAAGGGCAGCAGCAGAAGTAAGGACCAAGCTAGCTGCAGAAGCTATAGCAACTGCAGTTCATTTGCCCACACTACTGGCTACAAAACAAGCCAAGTATTTTAAGTCAGACTGACAAGGTTCTTTGGGTGAATTTGATATCTTTTATTATACCAGCTTAAATAGCTGGAAAAAATTTTCTTAGCAAGTGTTCAGGTTTAAGTCAGACTGGTTTTTAATATTATACTTGTGGGGTTGCCAATAATCTTATGAAAAGAGGCAGAGATGGGATCTCATAATACCTGCCTGTTCTTACCTCATGTCAGGTATGGACAGGGAAAATACATTTCAAATCATTTTAGAAACTCCAGCCCCCCACATCCCTGTGCCATTACTTCCCGGCTGCTCCTGCTGGATTCTAAACTGCTTCCTATAGAGCGGGGCTGCCCCCTTCTAACTCGTCGGGGCCACACGCCTCTCAGGACGCACAAGCAGGGGCTGCATGCAGCACAGGATGTACTACGGTAAGCCACAGGCCCCTCAGGCTGCATGTCATGTGGACAGACACCCCAGCCTTACCCTCGGCTCTCCCTGCTGCTCTGGGCTGTGCAGGGGCCCCAGGCTGCAGTCTGTGCCCTCCCAAGCCAGAAAAGGGAGAGGGAGACTGGGAGCAATGAAAGGGGCTTCAGCTGGGGAGGAGCCACATGCAGCCCCTGGGCTGTCAGTTGGACAATCCTGCTGTAGAAGATGAACATGCTACGGCTTGACAGACAGTAACACCATGATAAGTGCAGTTTCACCGTGGGTGCACGTGCACCCCCTGAGATTGGCCATGCACCCCCTGGAAATGCCAGCTTCAAAACCTGAAAGTGCACCACTGGCTCGGTGATGGGCTGTTGGGAACAACCCTCCCCCTGCCGGTTGGTGACGAGCTGCTGATGCCCCCCCAGTCTTAGGAGGCACCAGTCGCCCATGCTCTTGAGTGAAAACATTGGAAGGCAGCTAAATATGGAGTGGGGCTCGGGGGTTTTCCTTCTGAACCATAGACCAGCTAGAAAACAAATTAAGTTGTTAGGGTGGTGTGGCACAAAAGCAGTTAGCCAAGATGGAGGTGACTCCTCAAGCTAAGCTTACAGACTTGTGTGGGCTGAGGTACACAAAGCATGGCACCACAATATGGAGGAGTCAGAAACAGGGCTACAGGAAAGCAAGTCAGTGTTATGACTCACTTGCTAACACCTTTTGTTCTAGCAGTGCTAATGCATTTTATGGTAACCAAACAAAAATGAGCAGCCCTAACAATTTATGCTAATAAGAGTAAAATAAGGGAAGTGATCTGAAGATAAGGCAGTGCTAAGATAAATATTATGACATACCAATGCTGTATATTTTGTTATCTTTAACAGGGAAGTTAAAACAGTAATTCAAGAGTATTTTACCCTGCAAGTTGCATGTATGACTTATAGGAGCCAATTTTCCAAAAAAAAAAGTATGCTTTGTGATCATCTGTAGGTTGCCCTTCCAAAATCTCTACTGCAGGAAGAAACTGCTGTCAAGCTGGTAGGATAAGACAACAGAAAGGCAGGACTCCTGGGTTCTGTAACTGGATCTGCCACTAATGTTTTTGGTGCCCAGTTGACTCAACTCTTACAGAACTGCAGAGATAGAAGTTCATTTTTGTAAATCATGTAGCAGTGTTCAGTAGCTCTTGGAGTTACGTTCAAAATAGGCTTGCAACAGGATGCTGAACACATCAATAATGACTTCTATGCTGTCGATAAGCAATACTAACAAGTTCATCGTGCCACAGTAACATCATTGTGGGAGACTTTCCCAACGTCATGTTTGTTATATAACATTCTATAAATATTTCCATTTGTATAAAAGGTGTGAGCAAATTTTAAAAGCTTCTCCTTTCACTATTTGTAACCACATTTCACAGAAAATGCTGCCACTTCTACTCCAGTTTGGCTTCAATTGCAATTCTACTGAATTTCTTTAATATTCACATACACATTCTATTCTCTCCTCCATCAGAATACTATATAGAGGCATTTAACAATATGATAAGATTTGGAAATATCTTAAATTAAAAGGAAAAACAAGAAAAATACTTATTTGAGGAAGATATTAGGCTGCTAATAACTATACAAAGAAATATAAATTGCTTTACTAGTAATTTCATGCACAGGATCAAGACTCAATATATTCTTTTTTTGGTGCAAACTTCAATAAGCTTTCAAGCTTCTACTAAAGTAAATAAGCTTTCTGACTACTAAAGTTTTGCATTATTACCCATGAGTCACAGGGGCACCTGGCTATCACCATATAACTGGAGCCTTTCTATTAGTACTCGTTTACAAAAAATGGGTCAGAATATCTATCCAGAGAAATCACACTCTTCCTTGTATGTTTATTTCAACATTGTTATGTACTTATAAGGAATTGTTAAACTAATAGTATTTTTGCCAAATTGGCTATAACATAATCCACCAACCACTGACCAACTACAGAAGAAAAATTAAACAAACATTTTGCTGTTGTTAAACTTTTTTCTATGGGTTTGAGCTTCTGAAGCCAGAGAGTCACTTGGATTATGTATACAACATTGGTAATTACATTCCTTTACTCTACAAAATGCCACGACACTCACTATTTTCCAAAATAGCTTTGCAAACAATGACAATTACTGCCCAGACATTTTCAAACACAGCAGGTTATTGGCTTAGGCAGTGATGGAAACCGTAAAAAAAGATAAATATTTTGAAACACACTGTAAATCAAATTTGTGCACTGGACTAAGAATGGATTATCTGCCTCTAAACAGCCAAAGATGTTTTAGTTTGAGGGGCTTTTTTCCATGCTTATTTACTAGAGGATAATTTAAAGTAGAATGTTCACAAACATCTGGGGATAAGAAAAAAACTGTTTTTTTTAGAGGTCGCATTACAAAAGAATATTCTGTAATGATTAATTATGTATTTACCTATATAATTGCTAAACACCAAAGTAGTCACAGTGTCTTTAATGCTTAATGAAGTACATATTTCAGTTTAAAAAATAATTAAGAACAATGCTAGGTCAGCTTGATCCAATCCTGAAAGTATTTGTAGCAGCTGTATCTCAAACCTCCATCCTGGAAATGTCTGGGCCCATACTCAACTGCATGCAAGGGAATTACTGAATAAAACTGCTCCTGAGCATGTCCTTAATGGACTCGCATCTGTATTGTAGAGGTGCAATACTCTAGTCTAACACTCTTTTAAAAGACCAGCTTTAGACCCTTCAAGATCAGAGGGTGGTATCCATTGTGAACTACAGCTGAAATTCAAGTAAATTTGATTAAATACACAAGTAGTGTTGACCTATACCAACAAATAAGCAATATTAGTACAGTAAAAAATACCATGGGCACATCCACATGAGCAGGCACTTGTGCTTTGCGGTACCTCAAAGGCTTTTGAGGCACTGCAAAACACATCCTATGCATGTGATATGGTTTTCTGTACCACATGTTTGCAGTGTGGAGCCAAATTTAGATACTGGGAAATCCCAGTATCAAAAGAAAACACACTGAATAAAAGCAGACCAGCACACACGGCAGCAGCATACCCTACCGTAAACCAGAGCCTGGCTGGCCAGAGCCACGCTCTGGCTGCCAGCCAGGTTCTGCAAGACCAGATCACCACTGTACAGCCCTGGGAGGCCCCAGGACTGCACATAAGGCTGCAGGGGACAGATTAGGTGCTGGCCCCAGACTCCCCTACCCCACCCAGGGCAATTTGCTCCAGGTCAGAGTGTGTGTGCAAGGGTACTCCCCAGGGACAAATAGCAGCGGCACAAAGATGTGCTGCTGCTATTTGTCCCTGGGCAAACGCATATATGCACTCATCTGGATGTGCTCCATTTGTCCATTTTAAAGTTACTTTTAACAGTATCATATTGTGAACATTGGAACAGATTCACACCCACAGCATGAAGAGACTGCTGTGGCATAGGAGAGGCAGTATTTCTATTGCAATCCTCTGCTGGGATTTCTATCAGAAGAGTACAGCTTCCCATGCAAGGAAAGCTGCTGGATCTTCCTAGCTGGAGCTTCACTAGCTGGCATTGAACCAGTTTTAGACAGTCTCTGTTCTCCCAAGCAAAGGGGACATGCTGAGGGCCAAAAGGAGTACTACTATACTCTGGCAATCTTTAGCTTGAAGACAGCCCCTTGAAACAGTCTGAGAGGAAGAAACATTTCACTAAGTCAGCTCATTAATTTTATAAAATGGGGAGTTAAACTTAAAATATTTATAAAACACTTGCCTTTGCTGAGAAGGATAAGAGTAACTGATACTGTTCTTAAAAAATACGATGAGCATTCCATCCCAAAAAGGAATGTAATACAAATATTGCCAACCTTGACAATTTTATAGCATACTTGAAAAACTTAGTTGTTTTTACTGAAAGATCCAACTGCTGGAGTCATGTCATTGCACAAAAATAACAGCCTTTTTTTTAAAAGTAAATTTCTAGTTTTCCTGGAAAATCAGATTGAAGTGAAACATTAAAAAAATTAGAGGCAAGTAGAAGAACCCAATTTTATTCTTCATTTTAAATAGCCAAATTCCAAATTTTGGGGGGCCCAGACTTAAGACATTTGAACACCTGGAGTGGGCAATGCCATAATGAACAATCTCTTACCAAGTGCAACAGACTCTGCCTGACAAAACATGGACCTTTACAAACCCCCTCTGAGACTATGCAGAACTGTGTGAACTTGGTGTCAAAAACAAAGTACATGTATGACCATTTGAAATGCAATATATAGTAATAAAGCCACAAGGAAAGACAACCACTGCCTTGATCAATTTAAACAGCTAGCCCCATTCAAAGTTTACCACCTTTGCTAAACAACTATTTTTAACTGAATTAGGAGAATGTTGAAGAACAGAACTAGAGGGCAAGTTCTTGAAGTCATGCGCCTCAGGAAAGCCCCACGCTGAAGTTAACAGGGAAATTATCATGAATTTCAGCTCAGATCTCCCACCTCTCTCAGAAAGGACAAACACAGTTTTCAACTGGCAGCCTTCTGGGCTGCACAGAATTTCACTGTGCTTTCACTGTGTGGGACATATTTATTGACACTATTCAGTAAGTCCCTCTTTTTAATAACTACTTGCCATTTTAGTCATTTCTGTGCACAGTGCAACAATCTCAGGGCTGCACATGGTGGCCAGTTAAACAGCATGTGGCTGACAGCCCTGGCAGTTGACATTAAAGACAGTTTCTCCTTGAGCCATTGCAGAAAAAACTGCAAAAGGTATATTCAGGGCTTAAAGTAGTGGGATAGGAAGAGGGGGTGCCCAGCTCTCCACAGCTACGGAGTGGACTCTTTTGTGTCCTACTCCCACTGCTTTCACCTTGTGTGGCTCCTCATTCCCTCCCTGACACCCACCCCTCACCTGGAGGGCTGTTGACTCCAGACCAGGGCCATCCTCAGACACCATACCACTTTTTCCACTAGGAAGAAGTACCTGGGGTCAGTCACCTCAGCAACAGTCCCACACACACCTTAGTGCATTGCATGCAGTTCCACACTTCACTGCATGCAGCTCCCTGTGTCACCAGGGCTTTGATACTAGTGGCCAAACAAACTTCTCTGAGCAACACCAGGCTCCCAGACCAGCCGCAGGGCCAGGAGGGAGAGCAGCAGCTGCCTGCACCCTGTTTCTCTTCCCCAGATTGAGTGCCCCACTCTAGCATTTTACAACTCCTAGCTTCTTACCCCTAATCTCCCCATACTTGAGTCAGGTAAAGGCACTGGCTGAGTGGAGCAGCTGCTGTCCTGCTTCCTGTGAGTTGAGCAGCCCTGTCACCTCCCTGCTTTCTTTGCTCTCACAAGCTCCCCTGGAATTCAAGGGAGGAGCAGGACTGGTATCAGGGTTGACAACCGTTCATGCATTTTGCAAAAAAAAACCAAAAAACCCTAAAAACACCTGTCCATAAAGTCTATTAAAAATTGAGCCACTTGTAAAAATACTAAGAACTGAAGCGTGTGGGGATGCCTCATAAGAAGCAAGTACTGAAGGACAGACAGAGCAGAGCTATGCCACCTGGTACCTGAGCTAGAGCACAACATCCTGCAGGAAGAATTATCTCAAGGATTTGTAACCCATATCCACTATCCCACAGCCATGTGCTGCTGATGTGTCCCTCCCTGTAACACTACTGCAGGTAGACAGACAGTCATTCTTCTTTGGGAGGGGGCGTCTGTGCTGGAATGGGGCAGGGGGCAGGTCCAGCAGAAGTAAGGTTGGGGATTGGGCATGTGAGGCAATAGAAAGTAGGTTGAAGTCAGAGACATCAGGGTGTGGGAGTTAGTAGGGAACTCTTGAGGTGGGGGCAGCATGGTATAAAATTTGCAGCCAAGCAGAGTTGCCAACCCAAGACAATTTTTTTCCTGATAATTTGCAAACTTTTTACTGGCAAACGTTTTTACTATAGTTGGTGTTAAACCCTAAATTTGAATCTATCCTTGTCTAGGACTTTGACAAAGGGTTCATAAATCAGTAAAAAGGTTTGGCGAGTGTCAGTAAAAAAAACAAACCTTGGGTCAGTAACCCTGCTGATGATCCTAACTCCAGTCACTAGACTGTAGTACTACATAACATACCACCCCAAATTACAGCTGCTATTATGACCTGGGGCACTGAGCCTTTAAGAAGCTGCAGCTGGTTGGAATTTGCTGTTGTGTTACCTGAAGACTCATTATGCAGATCTGCTGGAGAGAAGGAGATGCATCTTGCTAGATGCTTAGGCCTCCAGTGATTCCTGATCAACACATGGGATCGGGAATAAAACAAACTAAGATGTACTGTTTCCACTTGTATATTTGATTAAGGGAACAACAGGAAAAAAACAAAATAAGACCTTCAGGAGAAAAAAACAGTCTTCTTTAGCACAAGCATGCTCCATACCCTTATGCATTCAAATGGATACAGTGTCAGCAGGCATTGGTCAAAAATGTAATACTGCTCATGGGTTTTAAAGGATTAAAAAGACCTGAAGATGGGAACCACGTTGGCCCTCTTCCAGTCCTCTGGCACCACACCAGAGCACCACGAGTGCTCGTAAAGCTGCGCCAGGAGTCCTGCAATGACATCAGCCAATTCCTTTAGTACTCTAGGGTGGAGATCGTCTGGACCAGCTGACTTGAATATGTCCAATCCCTCCAGAAGCTCCCTAACTAGTTCCTCACTAACCCTTGGCCTAGGTGCACCTCCCCTGGGGCCTGAGGGGGGCCTAGCAGGGGGGTGGCTGTTCCAGTCCCTGCTTAGGAAGATGGAAGCAAAAAAATTGTTAAATATGTTGGCTTTATCATCTGGTGTGACGACCAAATTTCCTAATGTGTCCTGCAGGGGCCCCACATTACCCGGAACCTTCTTTTTACCCCCTATGTATTTAAAGAAGGACTTCTTATTGTTGTTAATCCGGGAAGCTAGTCCCAGTTCCATCTCTGCCTTGGCCTTCCTGACTGCCTCCCTACATCTCCGAGCAACTGCAGTATAGTCATCCCTGGTGATGTCCCTTCTTTTCCACTGGGTGTACGCCTCCCTTTTAGCTAGGAGACATTCTTCTGAAATCTCTCCCGAGTTCTCAAATAGTTTGACATAGGTTGTGTGATGACATTGGCCAATTCTTTCAGCACTCTTAGGTACAGTTCATCCAGTCCTGCTGACTTGATCCAGCCTCTCTAGAAGTTCCCTCATGAGATCTCTGACAACTGTTGGTGGGTGATCACCCCCACCTTGATTGTCCTGTATCTTGTCAAGCAGGGTAACACCCTTGGACTGATGGAAAACTGACACACAGTAATTGTTTAGGAGTATATAAAGAGAGACAGGCAATGGACAAACTGATTCCTAGAAAGGTACTACTTAGGGAAGCTTCCAGTACCTCAAGCACAAGCCTTGTAGAAATCAGTCTGCTCACCACATGCCTCTCCTGTACATAACAAAATAATGTTGGTAGAGAGGGAAGGCTCATATTGCCGAGGTTAGTTGAGGGTGTCCCTCCTAATTGTCCTAAATAGATATGTAGCTGTATCTTTAGTGACCTCATGACCAAGGATCCAGGGTTTCTGTTTCCCATGGAAAACCAGAAAAAACCACGGATTTCCCATTTTTATCAGAGAAAAAAGCAGATTTTCTCTTTTAGCAGAGAAACCCATGGATTTCCCCCTTTTGCAAAGAGCTCTGCAGCCTGGCTGAGTTCCAGCCTGCAATAGTTGTCTGCAAAAGGTGTGGGGAAACCCTCAACACCTTCTGGAGGAGAAGGGAGGGGGGAAGGGTGAGGCCCAACATTCACACTTACCAGAGGCTGCTTCAGGCTCATTCTTCTTGGAGGTAAGTGGGGCTTGGGGGTTGTAGGGCAGGACAGGGCTGTGGGGGAAGCTGTCTGGGGGCTGAGGGAGTCTGGGCAATCTGGCTGGGAGGAGTTTGCAGCCTCCCCACTCCCGGCTGGAGTACCTGGCTGGCTGCAAACCATCACCACTCCCAGTCAGCTGCAAATCTCCCTTCCCAGCCAAACTGCCCAGCTGAGGAGTGCCCAAACTGGCTGGGAGCTGAGGGAGCAGGGAGGCTGCAATCCCCACCTCCCTCTCAGAGTACCTGGGGGCTGCAAACCTCCCCTGCTCCCAGCCAGGGTGCCCAGGCTGGTTGGGGGCTGAAGAAGCAGGGAGGTTTGCAGCTGGTTGGGCATTGCAGCTGGGAGACAGGAGGTTTGCAGCCTCCCTGCTCCCTCAGCCCCCAGCCAGCTTGGGCACACTCTGGCCGGGTGGGGCAGGGATGGAGTTTGCAGCCAGCCGGGCACTGTGGCTGAGAGTGGGAAGGTTGCAAACCCCCACCCCTCACTAGTGTGCCCAGCCAGCTGCAAACCCTTGGTTGAAAATGCTGCACTCCCCACCCTGGTGCCCTCCCCTAGGCCCTCCAGATCACAGCGTGTGCAACTGGCACAGCATGGCCATGCAGGAAAGCTGCTCTGGCCACAATTCCTCTGTGTGCACAGGGCAGTGCAGGGTTGTGCCCCTTGCTGCTACCCCCGCCTGAAGGGGAAGTGTGGCCAGGGCAGCGTGGAGCTCACAGCAGTGGGCATCTTTCATGCATGTCCTCCTGTACGCTGCCACGCTGAGTTGCACACACTGCACTCCGGAGGGCAGCAGGGTGGGGAGCAAAATTCTGCAGCATGCACACACCTGCCCCCACCCCACACAGATCTTGGGGACACAGGTCCCCTCTACCCTCCTGGGAGTGCATGCTGCAGCTGGGAACCAGCACTACCTGAGCTTGCAGCAGCCAGGCGGGGGGTGGGAACTGGCTCCTGCTCCTGCTGCAGCAGCCTCTGCCTTCTTTTGCGGGTGGGGAGCTGTGGACCTGGGTCCCTGGCCACATAGCTCTGGCAGCTGGGGTTCCCTCCCGCAGGGCTGGGGGCAGGGGCTGTGGGTGGGGGGTAAGGGGCACAAGCAGAGATGGTGGGGGCTGGGGGACGCGTTTAATTTTAACCATGGATATGGGGATTTTTATCAGTGAATTTGCAATTTTTTATCAGAGAATTTGTTATTTTTTATCATGTAAAACCAGGATCCCTGCTCATGATAGACCTATTAACCATAAGTCACACTTGGGTGAATTTTGCATTTGGGGCCTAACCCTTCAGATGATGCCTGAATGTTTTTGGTAAACCTGAATCTTGATGGGAAATAAGATACCAAATTCATGGGTTCTGTACACTTTTTATTAAAGTTACAGCACCATTGTATTTAAGTCCATATGAATACAAAGTGGTATCTCAGAAATAGCAACCTCTATCTATAATCAGAGCTGTAGATAAAAAGGTGTGGTAACTTGGTGAATATAGTAACCACCATATAACAGGATGGAAAAGGCCCCATTCCATACTAAAGACAATTCCCGGAAGATATTTTGTTTTAGAGACTGGAATAGGATCTAGGCTTTATATATAAGATCTTCATGAATGATTATGCTGCTTAGGCTAAGAATGAAGATGAACTTCACAACACTGAAATTTAAACCGTGATCCTGCATCATTCTGGTCAGTGGAAGTTGTCACTGACTTAACTAAGCAGAAGATTTAAGCCCTCACAAAACAGACAAACCAGGAGATGCATGTCAATGGGAATTAGGGTGGTCCACAGGGATTTACATTCATCTATAATGTGAGTTGGGTACCTAACTTGTTAGGCTATTGAAAGATCCCAGCTTGGATTCTTTAGTAAAACTTACAGTTGTAACTGAAACAACTGAAATATAAATCCCTGTTTTTTGTATGCACTGTTATAGGATTCATTTCTTAATAGAATTATTTAGTTTTGAACAAGTTACAGTTAATTGCTGCATGTAATTTACAGCAGTAAAATAAAACAAAGGAACATTCAAGGAAGAAGAGTGATAAAATGCTTGTGAAGAATAATATGTTTGGAGTCAAATGTTATCTGCTAATTGACAAGATGGTTTCAACAATGTAACTCTATCTTGGGTAAATAAACCTCTAAGGAGACTTTGAGCCAGAAAACGCAAATGAGATGTTTGAGATTCCTTTTGCTGTGGAACGTCTTGTTTTTATAATGCAATTTAATGACAAACCTAGACGTGAAAAGGAATTTAAAAAATCCAGAGATTCACTGGTTCAACTTCCTCTAATTATGTTTGGGTTTCTGACGCCCTTACATTTTTCATGATGGAAAGCAACATTTTAGTTTGCTCTTAAATTTCATTTTAGTAAACCAAAATGGCAGAAACCTAGGAAAATTTATACTTTCTCTTCATCTACTACAGTATTTTAAGAAGGTAACTGTATTAATGAATCTCTATTTTCTTAGGTTTTATATTTCTTTTTACTGTTCAGAACAAACCTCCCAATTTAAAAACTGAAAATGATAAGCTTAAAATTATCATCTGTTATGCACAGCACAGTATTAACATGCAGATGCTAAAAACCATTTTAACAACCATAAATATTAAACCATACACTCAACTAAATCAACATGTTACACCCAAATGAGGCTACACAGGTGAAGGCAAAGTTTGAAAGTAGAGATGAAAGGAATGGGACAGAGGACAAGGAAGGAGACAACCTTGGGTGAATTTGTGAGAGTAGTGAGGGCCCAGTCTTGAGAACTCTGTTGTCGCACTTTCTATTACCCTTAGACTGCTTTGGGACATGTAGCTTAAATGTTCCTGATGAGCACAGATTATGGGTACTTGTACATGTGACACCCAGATGATGTACACATGATGAAAATTTCCTCTTGTGTGGCTTCATGGTATCACTCTTTACACATATGTGAGTTTTTGGCAATTTAAATGAATTTTCATTGTCACAAATGAATACCCATCCTGATGTAGTTTAGTTTACAACAATGCAACTTGAAACACTGCAGCCATTAATCTGTCACTGAATGATATGTAGTGAGCCCCTTTGTCCATTGGGTGTTGCTACAATTTTTAAGTAGTGAACCCCTTTGTCCACCAAGTGTCTCTACAATTTGGAGGTATTTGTGTGTAATGAATGTTTTAGGACACCAGATGTAGCTGCAGAGCCTGACAGGAATCAATCTTCTGCTGACCTGATGTTATTATTTTTATAAAATAAAAAATTCAAAGATACCAACCTGTCATCTCTTATTTCACTAGTGGGGTGGGTGTCCAAAGGGCCCCAGGGTGTGTTGGGGGGTTGCAAATTGTGGTGATCTCAGGCTCTTTTGGAGATCAATTAGTGCATTTTGTATATACTCTCTTCTCCATTATCAAGGATAATAAAGTGCATGGTGTACTATTATAGAAATCCTGCACAGTAAAGCATGCTATTGAATGCTGATCATCTAACTTGGGGTTAATGCTGTGAGTGGTGTCACAAAACCACTCAATGGAATAAAAATGACCTATGCTGGTGAAAGGTGTATCCTGTTCCTCTAGTTCAGGGTTTGGGGTTACTGCATGGAATTAATAATCGATTGCCTGCTTTATGTGGGCTGCAGAGTATGGTTTTATTTGCCATTAAAAGCAGTAAGTAGGTGCCTGGTCTCAGGATCATGGATACTAGCCTGCAAGAATCATAACCTTTTTTTTGGTATGCAGCCTTCTCCATCCCCAAAGCTGACCTGCAGTTCTAGGAGGGCAGATACTTTTCCTGGTTCACCCTGTTGGTATCTTATGGTAACAGCCCTGATGAACCCCTGTGCCCTTGCACCTCTAAAACTTCCCTTTTTCGCTAGCTTCAGTGTAATTGTCCCCCTAATGCCATTAATTCACTCACTGGTTTTACGTAAACCCAAAAAGCGGAGTTCTGTGAACCTGATCATGAGCCTTAAGCATGCCCACTTTATGACTAGCAGGTGAGTTCTGTCAGCAAATCATTCCCTCACTGGCTATGTCTGAATTGCTTAGCATTTCAGACCTTGTCCTGTTGGGAGTGATGTCTTGATACATGATGGGTCACTGGGCAGCCTGCTACTGCGCCATGGTATACACAGGGCTAAAGGGCATAGCAGGGCTAACACACGTCCAGAACAAACATGCCCGTAAGATACCAAAAGTTGCCACTGATGCAGACAGAGCCTCTCTCCCTGCCTTGACCCTGCCTGCCACTAGCACGTGCCCTGTGAGCACCACTGACTTGTGCCAAAACCTGCAATAGTTGCAGAGCATGTCTGCTGTCCAAACTTTGTCCAGACACAACAAGGTGGGAGAGGGGGTGAACTTCCCTTGGCCTTATCACCTCAAGACTTATAAACTGAACACACCGCTCCCCAGAGTACACCTTATTGTTCTAAGATGTTTGATTTTTGGTGGAGAATGAAGCAGACTGGGGCACAGTTGGACCTCTGCTGAAACAAAAAATCTGGTGCGGGTGCTGGGAGACCCTGAGATTGTGTGCCAGTTCATCTGCAGCCCATGGGCCAATTGGCACATCTACTTTGATGTTGCAAGGAGAACGGGCCAGCAGGGGCACAACAGGACAGCACTGCAGTGTTGGCCTAAAGCAAAGATGCTTCAGGCTGTCTTCTGCAGGGATGTCACCAGAGCACAGTGGCAGGGTACCCCACCGTGTGATGTGGCACACTAGAGATACTTCCAGCCATTAATGGAGGTACTGAATTACTATGCACAGGGACAGAGGCCTCCAGGGTGTCATTGTGTGCTGAGACATTGCCAACCACCACTGTGACTTGCCGGGCTCCAGTGGAAAAAACAGTGGAAGGGTCCCACTCATGTCATCTGCTTCCTCTGAGGTGGATAGACTATGGAACTTCACCTCCATACCTGGGGACCCTTTAAATCACCTGTCGTTTGAACTGACACCTGCAATTAGGCTGGGCTATGAGATGAAGGGGAGCGGGATGGCGTAGGACCATGCTTTAAAGACCCAGGGAGTTAGTGGGCAGTGCAGGGAGCTACAGGGCAACCCACAGCAAGGAGGCACATCAGTGGCCACAGTGGGTGGACATTTGTTTTCAGCCAGTCAGGGCCTGCTACCACCTGTGGCCAGGCACCCCTTTTTTGCTTATTTTACACCAACCATTTATCTGCTCACAAGATGCCCTGCATGTGTCTTTTCAGAGTGCTGAGCATCCTTAATTCACTCTATTTCCTGCACTTCCTGATTTTAAGCTCCGCTTGCAATGCTGCAGCCAATGATACGCAGGCTACTGAGGCAGGCTGCCGCTGATGCACAAACCAACATGATCATGAATGCCCTCAGGGACTGCAAGCATTGACTGAGACAGCTCCACCTGGCTATGGCAGATTCATGGCCATCCAGCATGAAAGGAGGCATTCTGAGACCTGGCAGGACTGCCAAAAAATGACTGGCCCCTCTCCTGCCCCTGCCAGGGAGCAGCACAGGCCAGTGTGCTCTGTCATCCACACATTCTCGGTCAAGCTTTGAAACTCCAACTTACAGCCAAATTCTTTTGCTTAGAAATTATTATTGTTTAGATTGATTTTTTTTCCGTGGCTCATACACCATTATAGTAGTTAAAAGAAATTCCTGTTGTGTAGTAATCATGCATCACTATCTTATAAAAGTTGCTTTGTGTTTTGTTTACTTTTGTTTAATTTCTGGTTTATAAATAAAAGTTTCTATTTGCTTTGTTCAATTCTTCACTTCATGTTCCCTCTGTTTAAGATGGGGTGTAGATGGGGGTGAGGATGGGTGGTTTCTGCTTGCTTGTAGAAGGGTGTGGTGAGGACTTTTGCTGGCTTGTATCGGCAATTAGTCTGCCTGACTGGTTTTGAAGTTGTTCTGATCTCGAACACTGTCAACCATCTGGTTCAACTTCTGACACCTGATAAGCTTGATGTAGTCAGAGGACCAACCCAATTAGTACTCTGAACTTGATGTACTCAGCACCCACCCAATTAGCAGTCCCTGCATTAACTAAATTCTGGGCCAGTCCACCACCACCCAGCCTTGGTTTGGTCCCTGTGTCTTTCTCTGGTCACAATAATAAAAGCTCAGGACTTGAAAGCCCCTGCTGCCCACAAGCTCCCACCTTGGGTGTGGTGGCCGGGGAATGATGGAAAGCTGCATACACGCAGAGGGAATTTGCAGCAGCCCTGATTGCTGCTCATTACTGTACCCTGAGGTACCCACATTCTGGGCAAACCCCACTGCTCAGTCCGGAGGTGGGTGTGTCCTCTTTCATTAATGCAATATGTCTGAAACAAGTCTGTTTTTCTTTGGTCTGGCTTACCTCCCCCCACCCCAACTCCACAACCCTTCCCATGTCAGCAGATAAACATGGACAAAAATTCAATTTAATTTCACCAAAACATTTATTTTACTATCATTAACTGAAACAGAACTGAAATAACACAGGAAAACAATGCCCACTCCCTCATTGCTACATAAGCACCAGTACAGCACTAACAACTAAAAACGCAGCACCCATCATTGGCTCTTGTCTACCTCCCCCCCACCTCATGCCCCTCTGTCTCACCCTCCCTTTCATCCCTAAAGTGTTGTGGCAGTATCCTTGTCCTGCTAGAGTAGGGGCACCCCTCACGTGAAGGCACAGTGGCTGTCACTGAGGATGTTGCTGTGGCGGGGTTGATCATGTATAGGGGTATCTATGAGAGTTAGCTCACGGATAGAGGTACACACAGTGGATGTCACATGGGTGGTCCTATGGGGAAGCAGCTCATGAATGGGGGCCAAAGTCATACATCTAAAGAGCTCCTGTCTAAACTTACCCTCCATTCACCAACTCCAGGAGATACTCTAAAAGCAATTACAGGCTAGATCAAGAAATTCCCTTGTGCCAGCTATGATGTACTGCTGAGCCACTGCCTCTCACTCTTCAACTTTTCTATACACCTCCCAGAGTTCATTCTTCCATTCACCTGCTGACTGCACTCATGATTCAGAGGCTGCCACCAAAGCCTCCATCAGGCTTTCTCTTGACCATCACTGCCTGTGGCAGTGTTCGTTAGGGCTGTGTGAAGCTTCAGTCTCTGATTTGATTCAGCAGAGATTCAGCCCAATTCAGCAACCAAATATCCAAATCCAAATTGAATCAGGAGACCCTTTAATCTCTCCAAATCGAATTGGAACCCTCTGAATTGATTTGGAGAGATTCGGAGAGTTTCGTTGATTTAAATCACAGCTTTAAATGTTTTGACTACATACCTCAAGGTATCAGGCAGATTGTGAATGCTGAGCTGCTGGGCCAGATGGAATGTTCCACGGGAGTGTGTGGGGGGACCCCAGCATGCTTGGAAGTGGAGACGGGAATGGACCAGAAGCACTTCCAGTCCTCTTCCAGGTCTTTTGGGGAGGTGCGGGTGACCACCCGCCCCCCAGCTCAGCAACTGGTGCCTCCTGGGTGCCCCCCATGGCTGATCACTGAACTGGAGGGTGCCGGGGGGAGGGTCCCCTGCGCGCTCGGCAGTGGACCTGGAAGCGGACCGGAAGTACTTTCAGTCCACTTCTGGGTTCACTGCTAAGCACATGGGGAGGGGGGCCCTGCACTGTTGTGGGATGCTCCATCCACCCCACCATTGCAGTATTCATGAGCCATGCCTGCTAACTTGAGGTATATAGAAAAAACATTTAAAGCTGCATCTATGGCCAAATCGCTGGTTCTCCGAATCAGCATCAAATCTTCAGATTCGGATTTGGCTGAATTGAATTGGGACAGTGATCTGAATCAATGAATAGAATCACTGTCCCTGATTTGGACTGAATCTGAATCCAAACTGAATACAGGCCATTTCGCATACCCCTAATGTTCATGCATTTGCTTAGCTCTAGTTCATGCTGGAGTCTGTGTTTCAGGTGCATGTCCCAAAATTCCAGCCGATGCAGTAGCTAGTAACAGGAATGGTGGGGGGAAAAGTATTCATAGTCAAAGATCTTGTCCGCACTCGTTGTAGTGCATGGACTATTGGCAATAACCAAACAGCATCACTGCCACATGGGGGATTAATGCAGCCACTTGCAAAGAGTGATTATGCAGGAACTCAGATGTCTCCCCAGTCCACTAAGGAGTTTATTGTACATGTCTCAGGAGCACAAATTCCTTCAGCTAAATAAATGAATGCTTCCCTCCAGAAGCAACTTTAAAAGGGGGCCCAGCATGTCCACACCAATGTAAGTGAAACACTGCACAACTGCAATCAGTGGACATAGTTGCCACTTACAAAATTAACATCCCCCCTCCTGCCTCACTGCACTTGGCCCTGGCACAAAAGTGGGGCTAGATCAACATAAGCCCGAGTTGCCCAAACTGATCTAATGCTCCTTCCCTGTAACTTACAAGCCCCAGGGCATGGATCCTCAGGCATCTCCAGCACCAACACTGATCTTTAGGTCTCAGGAATTTCTGGTGTGTTGCACAAATCCAGAGACAGTACCATTGTAGAATCTGACCCATACTCCTCCTCTACATTAAGCAGGAAAAGTATCAGGGAGACTGGGGTCTTGGTCAAGACAACTTTGTCTTGGTTCTCTCTGTCATTCACCTGCTGTGAGTACTCACCCCCCACTTCTGACTGGTTGCCTGAAGGCTGCACAGTGCATATTGCACTGCCTGCTGCAGTGGCAGGACACTCTGTGGATGCTTGTGGGCTAGGTGACGCTGTGGCAATCTGCAACCCCGTTATGTCAAAGGATTGGAGGCAAGTGTCACTTGTGTCCTTCACAAAAATGCAGGACAGCTGCTCATAGAATGGGGCTACCCTGTGTCCTGCCTCCAAATGAGAATTATGGTCCTTGGCCCAATGGAAAGCACATTTCAGGGCCTTCATCTTGCTGTGGCATCGTGCCCAGTCCCAGTTGTGGCCATGCTCCTTTTCCTCGACAATGGATGCATAGACTAGGTTATTTCATTGATTTTGCAGCTGTGCCAGAATGTTTCAGTCCCCACAAATTTCAATCAAATCTTTCAGTTCTTCCTGGGCTCAGTTGGGGCCCATGGCTATAAGATGTATTTGGCTGTTGCTCCAAGCCCAGCAGACATGGCTAGTTCTTCAACACCTCCATTGAGTGTATTTTGGGGGTCAAAATGAGTCACTGAGAGAGGGGTCACTATGCTCTGATCAGAGTCATGAGATGTTTTCTGCTCCTGACTGAGAGCAATTATATAGACATGTGTATGGAAACTTTTCAAGGAGGTCTGACTTTCCACATATGCATTGTGACTCTAGAGTTGGTGCCATCATGTGGGTTTTGGCTTCTACAACCACGATCCGCACTTCCATGAGAGAGGCATGTTGGGACGAAGTGGTCTGCATCTCTCTTCTAAAAGTAAGAGTCTGTTCTCTCACAGGTTGGCTGATCTCCAAAGGGCTTTAAACTACGTTCATCAGGGGATAGGGAAGCAGAGGATAAGGAGAACCTAGTATCAGTGAGCCACGAGCAATGCACTGGATCAGCCCAGGTAAGCACTAAGGGGCCTGACAGACGTCAGGACAGGTGGGTACTAAGGGCACCCATCAGGGGGACTTAAATGTCTTTACACTAATGCTAGGAGCATGAGGAACAAGCAGGAACTTGCACTCCTTCTTGCAAGCAACACCTTCAACCTGGACTAACTAAAACCTGGTGGGACCCTACTCACAATTGGGCAGTAGGCATTGAGGGTTACAGGTTGTACAAATGGGATAGAGTGGGAGAAAAGGGGGTGGGGATGTTGCCCTCTATGTTAAGGAACAATATACATCCTCTATAATCAAGATGGGATCAGAGGAGGGCCAAACTAAGGTATTGTGATACAAGTGGGTCAGGGGGAAAGGGACTTGGTAGTGGGGGTCTGCTATAGACCACCACACCAGGAGGATAAGCTAGACCTGAAATTCTCCAGACAGCTCTCAGAGGCCATATGGTTGACAAAGATGGTTGTCATGGATGACCTAAACTACCCTGACATCTGCTAGGGGGAGCAGTTAGCCAAATCTAACTGCTCACATAGGTTCTTAACCTGCATACAGGACCTCCACCTAATGCAGGAGGTATACGATCCCACTAGGGGAAATGCCTTGCTAGACTTGATGTTAGCTACTGGGGATGAACTGGTGGGGCATCTGCAGGTACAAGGTAACCTAGGGGATACTGACCATCAAATGATTGAATTCACTGTTCAGCAAAGGTTGGATAAACTAACCAGCAGCACTGAAGTGCTAGGCTTCAGAAAGGCTAACTTCAGTGTGCTCAGGAGATTAGTTAGTGAGGCATTAAAGCTCAAGAGCATTGGTGAAATGGGAGTCCTGGAAGGGTGGTCATTCCTCAAGGGAGCAATCCTACGGGCGCAGAAGGAGACAATTCTATTGTGCATAAAAGGGGGCAAAGGGGCCTCTTGGCTGTACAGGGAAGCCCAGGGAAGCTTAAGGGCAAAGAAAGAGGTATACAGGCTGTGAAACAGGGGGTAGCTACCAAGGAGAAGTATACCTCCCTGGCTTGCACTTGCAGGGAATCAGTTAGGATGACCAAAGCAGGATTATATCTTAGGCTGGCAACAACAATTAAGGCAACAAAAAGTCCTTCTTCAGATATATAGCGAGCAAAAGGAAGGTACAAGGTAGCATAGGACCCCTACAGGACAAACTAGGGCAACTGGTGACAAAGAGGGGGACAAAGCTGAGCTCTTCAATGAGTTCTTTGCATCTGTATTCCTAGACACAGACCAAGACAAATCTCCCAGTTGTATCATAGATAGACACAGGAGGGACACCAGCCTACCAACTGTTAGCACAGACTTAATGAAGGGGCACTTGGAGCGGTTAGATGTGTTCAGATCAGCGGGCCCAAATGAACTTAATCCAAGGGTGCTGAAGGAATTGGCCAGTGTCATAGCAGGACTGCTAGCATGGCTGTTCGAGCATTCATGGTGTTCTGGTCAGGTCCCAGAGGACTGGAAAAGGGCCAATGTGGTCCCTATTTTCAAGAAGGGGAGGAGGGAGGGACCAGGAAACTATAGGTGAGCTGGTCTCACCTCTATCCTTGGGAAAACTGGAAAAAATCATTAAGGATTACACTCATGGGAGCCCAGCAGGGGAAATAATGCTGAAAGGAAATCAGCACGGATTTATTGCAGGTTGATCCTGCCTGACTAACCTTGTTTCTCTTTATGACCAGGTCACAAAATGCTTAGACACAGGAGTTGATGTAGATGTCATCTATCTAGATTTTAAGAAGACCTTTGACATGGTATCTCATTCTGTTCTCATAAATAAACTGACAGGCTGTGATGTATGTGAACATTGGGCCTCAAGTACCTGCTCTCAAACACCTTTGCCCAGATGGTGCACATTGGGCATTCTCTGGGCTGGCATCTTTGGCTGATCAGGTGTCTTCCCCATGATTCGTGGCCCCTGCTCTCGCTTGCCACAACTTGTTGGTTCCTCAGTGGACGGGGTCAGTAGCCTGGTTCGTTCACTGGCCCGTGGCTCGCCCGACGGTCCTTCACAGGGCTCCACCATCCCTACACCCCAGCCTCACTCTACCTAGTGCACCTTGGTTCCTAGTTGGCCTTGTCCCTCTCGTGGAGCCATGTCCTTCTGCCAGCCACCCACTTTGCCTGCTAGCCAGCACAGGGCCTGGTCCCTTGGCTCCTACCCTACTTGGCCTTCCTTTTTTCTGCCAACCCATTCTCTTGGGGAAACATAGAGAAAAAACCTCCGAGGCCCTAGCCTCAGTCCCAATACCTGAGGGAAACAAGAAAACCCTCTTCTCAACCCCTTCACACATGGGGAAACATAAATCAGAGTCTTAGTGTTAACTAAACACAGGGTCATCCCCTCGCATGCCCCACCTGGCTTCTTAGCTCTGATCACCCCTACTTCAGCTCGGAGACACTCTCCCGGGTACCAGCCGTCCCTGAGGTTTCCTCCCACCCAGCTGTTGGCTTGGCCGACAATGACAGCGATACCCACCCCGACCGTGGCCACTCCGGAGCTTCCCTCGTGGTCCTTCTGGCGTGTTGCCGCTCTCACCCCGGCCAATCTAATGCTCCCACCTGGACTCCTGCAGGGTCTTCAGTTCTTCCCTGGATCCTGGTTCAGGTCCAGGGCTCCTGCCAACTGATGGTCTCCTGCTTTTGCCTCTTGGCGAGTCGCCCTGCTCCCCGCTGTCTCCATTCACTCCCGGCTTGCCAGGTCCTGTGAGACCCGAAGTAGGGCTCTCCTCTGGGCCAGCTGGGGTCCTTCCTCTCCACCTCTCTCCCCTGCCATGGCATCAGCCACCATCATTAACCACGCCAGCTGGCGCTCATAACTTACGTCACCAGCCAGTCTTAATTGAATAAATAAGCGGTTGACGTGCCGCGCAGGCTCTTCCCTCTGCCCCTGCTGGGCTGTGTCTCCTGCTGCCAGTGAGTGTCTTTCATTACTTGTACGTCCCTTCCTGGGACAATGTAGATGATTACTAGGCCTGTGCAAAGTGGCTGGTATTCACTTTGGATTCATATTTGGCTGATTTGGGCGGCAGTGATTTGATTCAATGATTCGCATCATTGTCCCAAATTGATTTGGTTGAATCTGGTTTGGAGATTTGGCTGCTGCTGAATCTCCAAATCACCCAGGCCCATCCCCCACCCACTCTCCAAGCCCCGGCAATGGCTGCCTGCCTGCCCCAGCCCCCAGCACTTTGAAAAAAAAGCCCCCACTCACTGACTGCTGCCAAGCAGGGGAGTGATCCCCACTGCCCCCCTCTTCCACATGCTGCTTAGGGGGCACAACCCCCTGCCACCTGCCCCCACTGTCCCAGCCCCCCCATGCCTGCCCCACCCACTCCAGCTCCAGCCCTTTAAGAAAAAAAACCCCAACCTTATTAGTTCCTGCCAGTGGGGGCGATCCCCACTGTCCCCCACTGCCCTATGCCACATGGGGGGTCTTCCATAAGCCCCCTGATGCCCCAAGGCCACTGCAGGAACTGGTGAGTCTTGGAGGGGGTTTCTTAAAGGGCCAGAGCTGGGGCAAGCAGGTCAGCTGTTGTACAGCTGGGGAAGTAGGGGGGGTCAGAGGGCTCGTGGCAGAGCCCCCCATGTAGCATGGGGCAGTGGGGATTGAGCTGGCAACACCTGGTGAGTTGGTGCTTTGAAAAAAAGCCCCAGGAGCTGGGGCAGGCAGGGCAGCCATGTGAGAGCTGGAGGAGCAGGCGGGGGTCAGGGGGCTGGGGGAGCAGGCAGGGGATGGGTCCTCACAGGGTTCCCCCTTTGTCCCCTCCCCCAACCTCCCACCCCCTACTTACCAGCATGGAGTCCAGCTCCAGCTGTCTGCTGCAGTGGGCAAGGACTACCTAAATGATCTCTGAATCTTTTCTGAAAATTCCAAGAGCTTCAAATTGATTCAGACCTTTTTATTGGTCCCCTGATTCAGATTTGGAGATTCGGCCACTGAATCTGGCTGAACCTCCTCTGAATTGAATCAGCACCTGAAACATGGTCAGGTGGGTGGCAAATTGGCTTAGAAGTCACACCCAGAAAGTGGTGGTGGATGGGTCAATGTCAACCTGGAAAGATGTGGGCAGTGGAGTCCTGCAAGACTCAGTCCTGGGACCAGTGCTATTCAGTGTCTTCATCAGTTACTTGGAGAAGGGCGTGGAGAGCACCACAAGAGAAGACTGAGAGGGATCTGGTGGCTGTCTATAAACTCACCAGGGAGGACCAGCAGAAAATAGGTGAGGCTCTGTTCCCCCAGGCTTCACCTTGGATAACAAGGAATAACAGCCACAAATTGATTGAGAGTAGGTTTGGGCTTAATATCAGGAGGCATTACTTTATGGTTAGGGCTGCCAGGCTCTGGAATGGGCTCCCAAGGGAGGTGGTGCTCTCCTCTACCTTGGGGGGTCTTCAAGAGGAGGTTGGATAGCTATCTGGCTCAGGTATTATGATCCCAGAACTCATTCCTGCCCAGGGTAGGGGGTCAGACTTAATGATCTGTTCAGGTCCCTTCTGACCCTAGAAACTATGAAACTATGATCAACAAGTCTAACTGCACTTTATCATGCATTAGCAGATGCATGATGAACAGGTCCAGGGAGGTGATGCTTCCCCTCTAAGCAACACTGGTTAGGCTGCACTTGGAGCACTGCTTCCAGTTTCTGGTGCCATACTTCAAAAGGGATGCAGAGAATCTTGGCGGGGTTCAGAGGAGGGCCACTCGTATGGTCACAAGCCTGCAGGCAAAGCCCTATGAGGAAAAACTGAGGGACCTAGATCTCTTCAACCTTCACAAGAGAAGGCTGAGAGGTGATCTTGTGGCTGCCTATAAGTTCATCAGAGGAGGGCAGCAGAGAGTAGGAGATGCTCTATTTACTAGGGCACCCCCTGGAGTAACTAGGAACAATGGCCACAAATTGATGGAGAGATTTAGGTTGGACATTAAAAAGAACTTCCTCACCATAAGAGTTGCCAGAATCTGGAATGGGCTTCCAAAGGAGGTGGTGCTCTCCTCTACCTTGGGCATCTTCAAGAGGAGGGTGGACAGGCACCTACATGGAGTCATCTGACCCCAGGGCTCTTTCCTGCCCAGGGCAGGGGGTGGGACTCAATGACCTGCTGAGGTCCCTTCTGATCTTAACATCTATGAATCTATGAATCATAGCTCTGCAGGTGTGAACAGTGTCTCAGTACTGGCACTCACAGAAATCTGCTCATGTGACCTTTCCTGACAGTACACTTTGGAAATCCATTGCCTTCCCCAAATTGTTTCCCAGATGCCCCATTGTCCAGAAGGGTCATTCTTAATGGCTTCCTGCTGCACACATCCAAAATTCATTGCTTAGCAGCTTGTGATAAAGCTTGAAAGGAATTGCTGCTAGCCCTTCAAGCAAACCCACCCCCTGCCCCTCTGGTAACACTGTCTGACCTATCAGTCACTAAACTGTGCTCCTGGGGATCTATTTGTTCTGAGCAGAGTGGGGGAGAAATTGGGGTTCATTCATTCAGCCTTCTGCTCAGCACCTGCCTTTTTACTGCTGTGTGCTTGACAGATTTCAGGGTAGTCCCCCAAAAAAACCTAAAACCCCAGGTTTTTACATGATAGGCAGTGATAATGGGACCTATTCAAAAATAGAACAGGAACCTCACACCTTTCTTCCTCAGTTTATACTGGGTTGGGGGTGTTTGCTGGGCTGAACTTCATGGCAGGTCTAGTCATTGTTCCGCTAAGTGCTATTATCTGCAGTCCTGAGTGGATCACAGGTTTCTAGGATCATCAGACACACCAAGTTTTTACAGGAGGGATGGTTATAGGAACCTGGTATGTGTAGGAATTGAAATGGAAAGAGCAGGGCTATTAATGCTAATCTCCCTGTTCATCAACACATAAAGCATTCAGTCATTTCAGTGTTCTGCTCAGTGCCTGCTTGTTTTCCGCTGAGTGCACATCATCAAAAACCAAGTGTAGGGAGATTTTGGACATTTGTGGCTACAATTTTACTTGTTGGTTTAGGCACAGCAATCTCTGGCATAGCTCTTGATGTGCCAATGGGATCTATTCAAAAAGAGCAAGGGGACCTCACACCCACCTTTCTTTTCCAGCTTATGCCAGGTTCAGGGGTGTTTCCTGGGGTGAAACTTTGTGGCAGGTCTAGTCATTGTTCCTCTAAGCACTATTATCTGCAGCCTTGGGTGTATCATGGGTTTCTGGGGTAATCAGACTCCCCAAGTTTTTACAGGAGGGGCAGTTACAGAACCTGAGGTATGTAGGAATTGAAATTTAAAGAGCATGGTTGTTATAATGCTAATGACCCTATTCAAAAGCCCTACCTAGTCAACCCCCTTAGCACAAGCAGGTGGTGCTCTGAGTGACACAGTAACTGTTGTTTTCTGCATAACAAGATGACTTCTCTGACTCGTGATGGAATCTGCAAGGAGAATCAGATGCTGTTGGATGCCCTAGAGGTGTCCAACTGGAGAATGGTGGCACTAGATAATGCAGAGATCTTGCTATTGAATGCAATGCAGGCTATGATGGACCTTCTACAGAGGTGCCAACACAGGGTATCCACAAGGGCTGTGTGAAATTTCACTTGCTGTTTCAATTCAACACTGTTTCATCTCATTTTGAGCTTGAAACAGTGAAATTGAATCGAAATGAAGGGCTTCGAAACAGCCTCGAAACAAAACAAGGGTAGTTGAAATGTTTTGAAAGTTTCAAAATGTTTCAAGTTTCAAAGTCAGCAGTGAGGTGTTGGGAGATAGGGGAGAACCAGAGCTGCACTTCCAACAGCAGTCGGGAGCGCAGCCCTGGCTCTCCCCATCTCCCACCACTGGGCTGCAGGAAGCTGATCACAGTGCAGGGAAACGGAACCGAGCCTGGGCTCAGTTCCCCTCCCAAGCACTGCAATGGGGCTGGGGAAAGGAACTGAGCCCAGCTGGCCCAGCCTGATCATTGGGCTGGGAACTCAGCCCAGCTGGGGTGAATTCCTTTCTCCAGTATGATGGTCAGGCTGGGGAAACGAACTCAGCCCAGCTGCATTGAGTTCATTTCCCCAGCCCCAGCCCTATCTAGTGTGGGGGATGGGAAGTCATCCCAGCTGGGCTGACTTCCCATCCCCAGCCTGATCTAGCACTGGGGAGGGGAACTGATCAATCAGGCTCAGTTCCATTCCCCGGTCCCAGGCTGCAGCATCAGCTTCCTTCCCTCATCTGGCAGGCAGATCAGGGCCCGCAGCCCCAATGTGCCTGCTAGATGAGAGAAGCTGTTTCAAGTTTCCTTGAAACGTTGAAACAAAAACAAAACAGTTTCACTGTTTCAATGAAGCAAAATGGAAAAGCTGTTTTAAATAGAAATGAAATTCAAAACAAAACACTGTTCCATGGAACCCTCAAAACTCAAGTCAAAATGGACCGGTGCTGTTTTGCACAGCCTAGTATCCACTTCTCATGCCTTGCTATACTAATCAATGGGCCATGAGGTGGAGCTGGAGAACCAAGAGGAAGCCATGGATCTCAAGGCAAACATGGTTTTGTGGCTCAATCTACAGAGCAAAGATCTTAAAGTCTGGGCCCAAACAAGCAGCTCTGACTGGTGGGAATGCATTGTACTATTGACTTGGGATGATCAGCAGTGGCTCATAGTTTCATAGTTTCATAGTAGCTAGAGTCGGAAGGGACCTAGGTAGATCATCTAGTCCGACCCCCTGCCTGAGCAGGAAAGAGCACCGGGG
>NW_017728909.1:42708886-42713250 GCF_001723895.1 Crocodylus porosus
CCGGACCAGCGGACTTGAACACGTCCAGCCTCTCCAGAAGTACCCTAACTAACTCCTCGCTAACCCCTGGCCCAGGCGTGTCTCTCAAGGGCTTCCACATGAGCAAGGACACATTTTTGTATATAGTTGTGCTGCTATCACCACACATTGAGCAGTGTCAGCACACTGGACACTGTCCAGTGTATCACCCCCATCACACCAGAAAAGAGGGTGGCTATAGCCATCATGAAACTGGCCACCCCCACCAGCCTCCACTTCATTGGGAACCAGTTCAGCATGGATCCCTGCACAGTCGGGGTGGTGGTACGTGAAGTATGCCAGCTGCTGCAGGACATTGTAGCAAACATCTTCATCTGCCTCCAATAACCCCAAGGTCGTTGTTGGAGGCTTCAAGGCCATGGGGGTCCCTAACTGCATGGGTGCATTGGACAGCACACACATCCCAGTCCTATCCTCATCTCAGGGGAGCCAGTCATTCACCAACAGGAAGGGATTTGCCTGGGTGATCCACCAGGCCACAGTTGATCACTGAGGATGCTTGACTAACATTTATACAGGCTGGGCAGGCAGCGCTCATGATGCATGTGTCTTTTGAAACTCACCGCTGCCTGGAATAATGGAGAAAGGACAATATGTGACTGGGGTCCTCAGTGCAATGATCTGTGGTGTTGCTGTGCCCTTACTTATCATAGCAGAGCAGATACCCCCTCCTGCCCTGGCTCATGAAGACATATGGAGGACAAGTTACTGACTGGCAAAAGACAGCATTCAACCTCAGCAAATGCCAGATGACTGTTGAATGCACCATTAGCTGTCTGAAAATATGGTGGAGGTCACTGTACTACAGGCTCAAGGTGGAGCCAGAAAATATTATGGCATTCATTGTGGTAGCCTGCATGCTCCACAATATTTGTAAGACCAAGGGGGAGGTTTTCAGAGACTCCTGGTCTGAGGAAGTGGAGGAGGTAGTGGCCAGACAGAGACTTGGGCAGGCAGGGCATGGTGCCACCTATGATCAGCATGCAAATGTTGGTCAGGGAGCCATTGTTCAGAACTGTCTCACCACACTTTCTGGCTGCTGATCTGTAGGTCACTGATCAATCAGCGCTGAACACTAAACCATCCAGCAGTTACCTTTGAGTGTTTCTATAAATAACATTTTAAATTTCATTGCAAAACTTTGGACTCTTAAGTACATCATCTCTAGTGGGGGGGGTCCAGGCTGTAGTGACAGTGTGGGACAGGACAGGGTGTGGGGGAGCCAGAGAGGGCTGAAGTCTAAAGGTTTTCCTTTCTTTGCAGCAAGGATATTAAAATACATTACCTATCCCTGGTCACATTAACTCAATACCCTGTATGCACAGATCATCACCTCTGCTATCAGACCAGCAGGAAAGTTTTCAAAGTTTGAAAGTGGCCACCCTGCTAAGACACAGTTGGCAGGAACCCCCTCCCCCCCCACACACACACAGCCCCCAAGCTCACACTCTATTGCAGCTTACACATGAACTTCTTGAGCCAGGGGAGAGCGGGGGAGAGAGGGGAGGAGCCACCCCTCAGAGCACTCCTGAGACTGTTCCCTCTGTGCATGATCCTGCTCCTTCCCTGAGGGCTCCCCTTCTGGCAGAGGATCCTTCCCACCCCATGTTAAGGGACTGGGCATTTGTTTCCTCTAGATGCCCTACCCAGCTGCTGCCTCCCCACAGCATGGGCTCCCCCTCTCCCTCCCTCCCACTGGCCATCCTGAATACAGCCCAGTGCTGGTGTGTGGCTGCTGCACACAGGGACACCCCCCACCCCACCATCCCCTGCCTGACATCTGCTCTGAGCCTGCCGTTCCCTCCTCCATGCTAGCTAGCCGCTGAGACCCTGTGGCAGCTGCCATCTTGCCCAAGCTGTGCCATGGGGGCAGCCAGGGACCTGGGCCTCCAGCCCTCCTCTTGATCCTGTGGTGAAAATCAGTGCTGTGGCAGCTGCCCTTCACTGCCCAGTCTCCCTGATGTGCCCCCCTCCCCCAGACACAGCTCCAGGGGCAGCACAGACTTGGCTTTTACTTTTTTACAAGCATCTTTGACCCTCTTCACCTGTGGGAGGCAGCTGTGAACTGAAGGCACAGGCATCTCATTCCCACTTTGGGAACGAAGCCCCCCCCCCCAGCAGCTGTGTGAATGTGCTCACCACTAAATCCTGGTCTGAGACTGGAGCAGCTCTTGTGTGGGATTCCCACAGGTCTCTGGACATGGTAGGCAAGTGGCTGCTTGCTCCTCTATATGCTGGTGTGGGGGATCCCTAAAGCAATGATTGTTATAGGCAATGCAGCTTGGGCTGAATCAGTAAATCAGTGTCCCCCAACAGTAATCTGAGTTCCAGGCATCTTCTGGGATTTGGACCCCCTGTGAGATAATACAGGGAGCACATTATCAGACTTCCAATTAGTACATTACAACACTATAATATGTGTGAGAACATATATTTAAGAAATTCATGGGGTGCAGATTTGTGCACATAAGTGATAGGATAATTTCAGTGCTCTGCTTATAGGGGTGGTTGAGTGAAATAAAAAAACAGATTTACACATGAAATAAAGTTTACTTGATAACACAGAAATAGGGGGAAAAGACAAGAATAAAAATAAAGATAGAAATGAAAAGAATAAATAAGAATAAAAAAATTAAAAATATTGGTAAAAAAGTGTAAAAAACTAATTAATTAATTCAATTATACTTAATTAAATTATATAAAGTAATGAAATAGTACCACTTTGGGTCATCAGGACATATCAGCATTCTGTGAGCTACAAGCACCCCCTGCTGTAATTTAATATGAAGAGATCAGCAGGGTGGATTATGTGGCACCCCCTGCAATAATTTACTACTGTGAATAGTGCACAAAGTATTTAATGAGATTTAAGAGCAATGATGCGTACACAAAGATGGAAAAATAAAACCCACCATTTCAATTTAAGCGGCATAGAATGGAACCCTGAAGTCATAGACTGCAACCCTGAAGGACTAAACCCCCACCACATGTATAAGTGCCCTACGTAGCAGGCTCAAATTTGGAGATGCTAGGACATCTAGAACTGCAGACAATACATAACAGATAACAATTAACCCCTTGAACTTCACCCAGGAGATTACTGTAAACAATGAAGAGTATTTATATAAAACAGAAGTTTGATAGTTACATCCTAGGTTAGATGGATTTTTCTGGTGATCTTCATAGTTAAATCCAAGCATACTGTGCTGCAAAAGTAGAGACTGAGATAACTGAAGTTAGGTGTTCTTTCAAGAGGAAGAGATACAGGGCCTATTCTTTTTTCAGTAACATGCAGTCTATTGGCCAGCTGAAAAGGGAAAAATAATTTCTAAATCCTTGTTAACTGAGAAGCTCTGAACAGGTATCAATTTGATAGCAAAGTTTGTTGGAGTTTAAGAAATTCAAACTATTCTAATTATGATTCTTTTCTACATCCCCCAAAAACTGACTATGTAACTAAACGATAGAAATTCTTCTGTTACTGAGTGTATAACCAACATGCTTACTGAAAAATAAATCTAGTATTATTTTTTCGACAATGCCCTTTTCAATAAAAGTTGCTTATACTTAAATAAAACAGGAATGCACCATGTATAAACTTACAGAATACTTATGTCACTTTAAGGCCTATTAGCTTAAGTGCCTTGGTTTTATGAAGTCTTGGTCATGCTAAATGACTGCAGATTTAAAATGTATGTGGATCTAGTTTGATTAAAACAGCAATGCTGGGCCAGATTTTGATCTCAAAGGTTGTATCTACCTGAGATGTGTTAATATGCATTAGCCTAACTAAATGTGCATTACGGGCATGCATCTACACATGCACACCCTTAATGCACATTAAAAATGGTGGAACTAAGCCAATCATGCCTAAATTTGACACTTGCAAAAGAAGGTATCAAATTTAGATATGATTAGTTAAAGTGCATTAATGTATTCACGCATGTGTAGAAGTGACCTGGCACTAACTTTAATGCCAGGTCTGCCCACTGACTAGCGGCACATGGCAGGGCTGCAGGGACTTGGCACTAACTTTAGTGCCAAGTCTCTGTACTTGTATACACCTGCCAAAAATCACCTAATGTGCATTAGCTTAATGCACATTATATTTAGTCATACTTAAATGAATAGGGGTTTCATAGTTTCATAGTTTGTAGGGTCGGAAGGGACCTGAGCAGATCATCTAGTCCTACCCCCTGCCATGGCAGGAAAGAGTACTGGGGTCAAAGACCCCAGCTAGATGTTCATCTAACCTCCTCTTAAACACCCCCAGGGTAGGAGCCTGCACCACTTCTCTTGGAAGCTGGTTCCAGACCCTAGCCGCC
>NW_017728909.1:42713350-42860004 GCF_001723895.1 Crocodylus porosus
TTGACCCCAGTACTCTTTCCTGCCATGGCAGGGGGTCAGACTTGATGATCTGCTCAGGTCCCTTCCAACCCTACTAACTATGAAATTATGAAACTATGAATGTGTAGATGCACCCAAAAGCACCCGTTTAACTCCAGAATAACTTGCTGAAGTGTTCTTGCTCCTGATTGGCACTGTGCAACTAATCCATCCATTTTTTTAACTTTAGCTTTAAAGAACTGTACCTTTTGCAAATCCCAGTCCTGTGGTTCTTCTTTGGAGGCGCATCTCAGTATAGGCAGCTTCTACATCGTTTATTTTAGAAAGTAAACACATTACATGTAGTTTTGTTTAGAAAATTAATTAAAATAAATTCATTCCATTTTAAGAATCATGGATGTTTGAGAATAGGTGACAACTGTAAGAAGCAGTAAGGCAATGTTCAGGTATACAATTCAGAAAAAAATAATTTTGCTTAGAAGTTCTTTTAGCAGAAATGTTTCAGTGGAAATAAAATTTGCAGCATTTCCATATTAACACAATGTTATGAATGTTATCATCTGTAAATAACAAATATTATTTTTAAGAGAGGGTTTTGATCGAATTATACCATTTTTTTCATCTGAATAACGGTCCAGATAACAAAGTTCCAAACTTTCTTCACATAAAAGGAGGTCTGCAAAATCCAGAAGCAACAGCCTTTGTTCCACTAGAGAACTGATTTAGGACATGTTGACCTTAATTGCAAATGACAAATTATGTTCTGAAATGACTTTTCAGTCAGTTTGAAGGGTAAAATTATGTTGCACTGAGGGCATTGTAAAAAAAAATGTAATTGAGTATAAAGACCCAGATGTTAATTGGTTGGTGGAGCCAAGCACAATGCCAAAAACTCTGTTGCACTGAGCACTGAAGAAATCTATTCTCTGGGGACCTTTGCTGAGCTCCTAGGAGCCACAATGGATTTGATTCCTCTGGAATAATGCTGAAATAGTGGTCATCACAACCACAACCAGTGGACATTTTCTGATTGTACACACAGGGTCCTCCAGGGAGCATAAATACTTGTGTTCTTTACACTGGCCTATTCAATGAAAATGTTGGCTACGTGTATCAAGGGCAGGGTAGTGCAGCATCTACCCTAAGGCACAGTGGGTATGTCTACATGAGATGCTAGCTGCACAGTAGTCCAATAACACTGCACAGTAGGTTGACAGGCAATAACTGTGCTAATACACTACTGTACAGTAAGCATTACTAAAAACCTGTGCACTGGTGCTACTGCTAAGTAGCATTAGTTACTCTGCGTTGATTTAGTATTTGTTTAACCAAGTACTAAACTTAATGCGCAACAACTATGGTACATTAATGAACATGTAGATGTGCCCAGTGGGCATGCAAATAAGCACCTATATTTTGAGCAACACTATTTCCTACTGTGGGCATGAGCACTCCCTTGTGCACTTACCACACATATAGTTCTGTAGTGAAACCTGCTATGTGGTTGGCTGAGTCCTTACTAATTTGTTTCAGATTCCATCCTGATTATGGCATGCTGCATGAAGCCTCTTACAGTGAATTGTTCAACATGTTGATTGTAAGACCACACAGCAGCAATGATCTCCTTTCGACCTGTTTGGTATTTGTGGTAGAGGGAAGCCAGCCAGATGGGGTTTTACTTTTCACTGGGTGACAGTCACAGCTCAATCACAAGACTGTCAGTATGCAGAAATTGCTACCCTATACAGATCCCTTATGGTCCTTCTACACATCAATGACTTCAGTTCCAAGAATGGTTTTAGTCCAAAGGCCACGGAAGTTGGAGTCAAAATCCATGGGAGAGATTCAGATGAGAGTCTTCCTGAATGTGAAAAATTAAAGATTGATAACTCTGAGCAAGATAGAGTCTATTATGGGATTGAATAATATTTGTACAAACCAAGAGAAATCAGAAAAGGGAAGGAATATCTTACAGGAAGTAATCAGAGATAAGTGTAGTTTTTCAATAGCAGGCAAAAATTAGACAGTCTTTCAGGAGAGATGGCCTCCATAGAGGAGAAAAGAGCAGAAGGATTGTGGAGAATCTTGAAACTAGGGTTGGCCTCAGAGTAAAGTACAGGATCTGGAAGAATGCATTTAGGAAGATTTTAAGAAATGCAGTGAACAGAGGATTTGAAAGTGATAGATTCTACATTTTAAGAAGACTGGAAGCATTGAAGCATAAGTTTACCACATGCAGTTTGTTGTTATGTTTGTGCAATAATGATCCAAACACAAGTCATCTGGTGAAAAGCAGTAGTATTATTGTTATAATTCTGGAATATGAGCAATAGTGGACAGTGCATCAAGTAAGAACTTGTACTGTGAAAAACTGAGAAGAAAATCCACATTACTCTGGAATACACGGAGAGATGTATTATTAGACTATATATGATTGACAGTCTCTTCCATCTTTACTTTTTGACCTGGAAAATAGTAGCATCTTCATATTAGATAGATGATAGCATTATTATCTCTAAAATACAGAACTGTTTCTAGGGTCCTTAAAACTGAAGAGAAGTCAACATAGAAGAAAGATCAGGGAAGAGTAATAAAGTGCTTAACCAGCTGAGTTAAAAATGTTTACATTTTCTGTATTTTCTTTGACATCTAATAATAGCTATAAATCAGTCATTTGCGCTAAAAACTGAAGTTAGCCTTAGCAATCATCCTAAGAAAAGCTGAGCAGAGAGCAGGAAACTGCTCTCATATTCAAAGGCTCCAGTACACAAATAGTTTTACAAGAGCAGATGAGTCTCAGGAGTGATGACCTTGGTTATCAAATCTTCTGAAATAGTTTCATTTCTGATGTCTCAAAAGATTATGGCAAATTTTCATAAAACTCTAAATACTAATGCTAGAGAGGCATTTTATTATTGACTGACTGGTAATAAAATTATGCCAAAATGTACAGGATGTTCTGCTGCCTATTAACTGCATTCCTGATTTGATCTGCTTCAACATTTATTGCTTAATCTATTTCTTTAATAATTTACATGATGATACTCTTTCACATTTTCCCTCTGTTTATTGTTATACTTATATATGACAAACATTGCTGTAGCCAGTGACAGGATTCTGAGACAACATATAAACGTTATGGAAAATAAAACACTGAAATGCATTTGATGAAATGAATTTGTGCTTGTAGAATTCTAGCATTTTTATATTAAGAAACAGAAAACTGTACCATATGAATCATTCTTAAAAGCTGCAGTTTTATTTTACTAAAATATCTATGTTAAAAACAAATCTGTGCCTGGTGTGGAATTTCACTGCATCAAGTGTTACAATATTTTTGTTTTTATTACAAGCAGGAGAATGCATGTAGAACAAGTGTTAGGAAACATGACAATAAATTAGAATATAATTTACAAAAGCAAAAATAATAATAATAAAGTAACAGTGTACCACATTAATACTGAGTATAAAATAATAAGCAACTAATCACAATAATACAAAGGTAATTTCAGTCTGTATTATTAAGGATATCTATGTGACATTCACTCCATTAATAAAATTCCTAATGAAATGGACTATTTCTGGGTGTATACACCATGAGGGCTTTATCTATAAATTTTTTTCCTTTTAGTTTGATCTGCCTCATTTGATGGTATTGTTGAATGGAAGTCCCGACACCAGATTGCTCTTTGCATTTAGTACTCTACTATTCGATTTGCCAATAGTCTATACGCCAATAGTCCTATTGTCACTATTTAGGAACATAACATTATTTAGCTTAGATTACATAGGTGGCTACAGTGTAGCAGCAGCAATGAACTGTGCTGTAGAAACCAATGATGTTTCTTTTCCTTTCAGTTAAGTTTTATTTTCATGTCTTAGTCTGAAGTGTTGGTTAGTTTGTAAATCCAAATACATTCTGTGCTTTGTTCCCTTTAACAATGCAATTCTATGTTGCTCCAGGGAGTTCCTTAAATTCCAACCTCAGTGCTGTTTTATGTTGCAGAGTAAACATTAGACTCCCTAGTGTTTTAGCACCAGTTAGAGAGCAAAATGTGTCTGTGGAAACACTCCTTGCAATTTTAATGTCTTAAGTGAGGTAAAAAAAATCTTTTTTTAAAACACTCAAAAGAAACACTTTCTTGTTGGTTGAAAAGACACATTAGCTAATAAACACAATCATGCCCTGGAGAAAAAAAGACCCTGATATAAAGAGGTCTCTCGCTTGGAGAATGCCATGGTAACACCTTTCCCTTTTATTGTATTTTGACTTAGCCAAGGCATGCTAGCACCATGGTGTTCTCTGAAAAGGATGTATAAAGGTCATTCACTCACTGGCTAAAATGTATATACTGCCCTTTATCCATGGGTGCTTGTACATGTGACTACCATGATGTACATGTGACAAAAATGTTCCTTTGTGTGGCTTAATGGTGTTACACATTACAAATACAAGAGGGGTTTTTTTGCGGGGGGGGACATATGAGTTTGCATTGTTACAAACTAAGTTACATCCTGATGTAGTTCAGTTTGCACTGTTGCAACTTGGAACAGTGACCATTAGTGAGCTCATGCCCTGGCTGTGGGAGAGGCAGACAAGCTCCACAGAAAAAAATGATCAGGCCTCTTGCCACTTCTGCCTTTGACAGGCTCCTGCAGCCAGCAGGATGACTGGGGCAGCTGGGGAACAGCACAGCGAAGTGACAGGAGGGTGGCTGGAGAAGGTGGCAGGGATGGTGCATGAGGTGTGCCGCCACTCGGGAGGACTGCTCACTTCCCTGAGCCTGCCCAGGCTTCCAGTGCCCTGTGCACCATCCCCACTGCCTTCTCTGGCCATCAGCACACCCATCCACCCTCCTGCCACATCCCTGCATTGCCTCAGGAGCAAGCCAGCCCATTCCCAGGTGGCCCTAGGTGTTCTGCAGGTCACAGGAGCCTGCTGAAGGCAGAAGCAGTGAGGGCTCAATCCTTTTTTTCTGCAGAGCCTGCTCACCTCTCCCATGGCCGGGGGGTGAGCTGACATTAATGGCACAGATTAATGACCCCCTAGCTGCAAGAGAGGCAGACAGGCTCTGCCAAAAAAAAAAAAAAGATTGGACTCCTCGCTGCTTCTGCCTTCAGCAGGCCCCTGCAGCCACCAGGCCAATAATATATATATAGTGATGGGGAAAAACCCCTCACCATTTCAATTAAAAACTCACCATTTCAATTTAGGGGGCATAGAATGCAACCCTGAGGACTAAAACCCCATCACATATACAAGCACCACATGTGTACAACTCCTGGCACTTTTTTAAGTTTTATTTTATTTTCTTGGCGCCAGTATCAGTGGGAGCTGTGTACATGGGACTGAAAACAACAGCTGGCCCAGTATGAGCCATACCAAGTCAAATGAAAATTAATTCCACTGGTCACAGGTATATGGAAGTGAAAATACTGGCAAGAGGTAGCAGATGACAGGAATTTGATGGTTGTGAATAAGCGGGCAACACAAAATCCCATATATAGATTGTCAATTCTATTTGCTTTTCATAGTACAAAATCCTGTTAAGAATATCTGTTTTTTCTTCTTAATTCACATTAGTACATCGTGTGCAACACATTTGGCTTATTATTTGTTAAATACACTGACACACAGAGATATCATGTGATTTTTTTTTTCAAATTATTCATTTCACGGAAAGAGTACTTCTTTTAAAAGTGCCATTTCAATTTTAGTGTTAACACAAGATTTTTTCACATAATTTTAATTGCACTACAACAAAGGAGGCATAGCTGGACACAAAAGCACATACATCAAGTACCTGCTGCAAACTGCAAGTGTTCAAGTACAATATATTAATATAAACAAGTATCCACTTTCCTTATCTCCTTGTTGAGTCTCTTATCAAGAGGTGATGGGGAGGAGGAGCCTAACTTTAAGATTTACTCACACTAGATTTTGGAAATGACTTGCCCAAGTAGTTCCGTTTCACATTTAAATTAAATTCAAAGTATTGATAAAAAGTATTCGGTGAATATTAAAACTATGATAATATGACCTAAAAGAGCTTATAAATCTTTTATTCTTTGGTTGTAATCCTTCTCCCCTCTGCTGTAGTCTCCGAAACTGTGCATTCACATGATCTTTCTCATAAATAAATGCCCTTCTATTATATCAAAAGAAGGAACATCTGGAACTCATTGCAACTGTCAGCAAAGTTTGCAGAGGGTCTGCCTTATTTTTATATAGTAGGTTTATCTTTTGCACTGGAACTTCTTGGTGATAGTGAGTAAAAAGCAATGTGTAAAACACAACTAGATATCAGTAAAACTGAGGCCTCTTTATGGCTAGTGATGTAAACAATAGTGAACTGGAGTCAAAATGTGAACCTTAGGCACCCTGTGCAGTGGTAGTGAAGTACTTGGCAATATGTTCTTCACCCAATTGGAGTCTGGCTTCACCATTGTATTGAAATGTTTTTCCCTTTTAGTGGAAATCTTAGCTTCACTTGTACAATGGCAAGATGGCTATAAACCTGTAGCATGGATTTCATTTCATAGCACACTTGTATGTCATGCACCACTGCAATAACTGTTGCACCTCTTAAAACTAAGTCCCTCATGGTTGTTCTGTTTAGTATAGCTTTATTTATGGCTCACAGCAGCGTTCAGGAAATATGAATTATTCCTAAGGGAATTAGCTGTAATGAAAGAAAAATACAATTTTCTTTACTTCTGATTTATAATTGCTCCTTAAATAACATTTCTAAGCTCATTTTATAATTTAAGTTTTGGTGCTGTGTAGTGAGATAAAATAGATAAAATTTTTAAGCTATGTCTTAAGATTTTTGATTCTTCATTACTTCCATAGTAGACCAGGTCATAACAGCTACATTTTGAACAGTTTTAAATACAAATGGATTCAGTGTCATTGCTAAGTCCATAATAAAAATTATTTTAATGGTCCAAGGAGGTAAACAGACTACTGGATTTAGTCAAAAGAACACAAATGTTCCACAGTAAGCTATTCTAGATGTGTTGTGTGGATCTTTCCAATTTGGCATGCCCTCCTTATACTGTGTCCAGCACTTTGGATGAATAAATCCCACTTCATAGAAGTTAAAATAACATTGAAATCCTGTCAGCTGGGGCTGACCAGTGGTTACGTTTTCCACAGGGTAATGCATTTGCAAGGACGTCAATCTCATTCCACTGTGTGGCTCTCTTTGATGGACACATTTCCACAATGATATAACAAGGCACTCTCTCTCTCACTTTCTGTGGGTCAGTGTCCTTGGCAGGTCTTACAGCACATCTGTCTGAAGTATGCTCGGCTGCAGAACTTGAACTTCAGCACCAGTGGGCAATAAGCCACTTTGTTCACATCTTTGCACTCTAATGATTGAGGGCATAAAAGAGTGGGGGAAAAAAAATCAGAAATGCAAATTTACAGTACAAAATTACATTTCTTGAGATTGAGCATGATATTACCATGCCTATCCACCTTGTCTTCTATGTTGCTGTTCTTTCCACTACAGCCTAGTAGAATTTTAAATATATATTTTAAAAGTAATAAAAATGTTTGCAAGGCTTCTCTCCCAGATGTTTATAAATGTGTGCACTTTGTCTTGAAAGAATTACCATTTATTGGGACAAATGATCACTTTAGATAGCTAGGAAATATGAGTCATTGTTCTTGTTATAATTTTATAGCTTCTTTCTCAGGAGTTATTTTATTAATCTGCGAAAGGTTATCCAAAATATAATACAAGTTGAATTGTTGAGTATTATGTCTGTGCATTTATAGGAATCTGTGAAACAGAATGTACACTAGAGACAGCAGCACCAGAGAAGATGAAAAATGCTAGAAAGATGCAGTAACTGCATAGTACAGTGGGTTTTACTGTAGCTTTAGCCCCATACATGAAACATTGTTTCATGCAAAGGCAAATTTATTTTTACACTTCTAACTATCACACAAAAGCTTTTTCATAGTTATCACTTTCCTCTTAATTTGGCCTTCCCAGAGAAGCAACCACTATTAGATCGGGCTGACAGGGGCCTCTGAGGCAAGAAAAATTGCTCTGCTGTAGGGAGGAAAGATTCCTTCCTTTGCACCTAGTGCTATGCCCTGAAACTGTACTGACTACTCAGACTTGATGCTTGACAGAGGATTTGCCCCTCAGTAAACACCTTCTTTCAAGCTGGTATTTAAATGGGACTTTGGCGAAGAGCCTGGCGTCATGTGTAGGGAAATGGAATAGATGTTCAGGGAGGAAAAGCAGAACCCACAAGTTTGCACTGCAAAAATGAGGTGGAAAATAAATAATCAGGCTTGATTTCTCAGAAGTTAAACTGAAATCAGTGTTTTAAGTTCTTGATTTCACATGCAACTATTTGATACTGCTCAATCCCTGATTACTCACTTTGCCAAATTAAAACAGCCATAAAGAAAAGGTAAGGAAAGCGTTTAATGAGGTATAGGAATTAACAACATATTGAACACTATCATGTCACTTGTCCCAACTTAATAGCAAGACGTGGTGACCAGGAACTGGGGTCCTATTCTACAACTTGAACACAATGAGCCCCTGGAAGCAAATGCAGAACATAATAGACAAACTTAATTACTGTTTTCACACAATCAGGTGTCCTTACATCCTTAGAAAGCAACCACTTTCTACACAATGGGCGTGTCTACATGAGACTCCTTAATGCTCAGTGGACTGTTCTACTGCGCATTAGCACGTCACGGCAAAAACCATGCTAATGCACAACAAAATTAGTCTACTGTGCATTAAATGTTACCAAAAAAAGTTTTCCTTTCCTACTGTGCATTAGTGCAGCTGCTGTGCCTTTATCTAGTACCTGATATTAAAGATACTAAACTTAACACGCACTAGCAAAAACATATTAATGAACATGTAGATGTGGCCACAGACCCCCATCAAAATATTTGCCCTACAAAACCATAATTACAAATGCTTAATATGGAAGTTGGTTATCTTGTAAAGGGGCAGTATAGAAAATGGTTGTGTATAGAAGGGCAATGTGTGACACAAGTCTGTCATCCTTGTAACATACTTGGTCATTAAGCCCAACTGGAAACCCCTGTGTGTGGCTGGGAAGCCATGTGATAGGAAGGCATGGGGCTTTGGGGCACATAAACCCAGTGACTAAGTCCAAGCAGACAGTCTGGGCCTACATGTTGCAGGGAGAGGAGCTCCCAACAGAGAAGGGCTGCTGAAGACAGATGAGCAGGCACCCAGGTCATGCAGGATGAAAGGTCTCCAAGGGAGGCATGGTTTGCAGGCACTGTTAACCCAGAGTGTGGAAGATGTTTAGTTTGTGAAGCAGCTTGCTTGTGTTTATATTATGTTTTGAGCTTGATACCTGAGGACCAGACTGTGGCTATGAGGAAAGTATGGAGGGGTTCCTGGTGGGGCACTCTGTGACAGGCAGCCCAGCGTGGGGTCAGAGATCCAGAGGACTGAGGCTGACACAGTGGGAGCAGCCCAGGCTAGTGTCAGGGCCCCAGAGGGCTGAGGACCAGGGACACAGAGAACGAGACAGGGCCAGGGGTCCAAAGCATGTGAATATGAGATAGGGCTGGGGCACAGGAGCCAAGGTCTGGGGCAGTGGACCTGGGCTGCTGGGTGCAGGCAGAATAAAAGGGCCAAGGCCAAGAAACCCAAGGCCCAAACAAAGGTTTGGGGCCTGAGAGCCAAAAGCTGCATTAGGGCCAGGGGCCTCCACCCAATGAACATGGAGTAACGTGTGCAAGGCATGGGTGTGAGTGCAGGGGAGGACAGAGGCCACAAATATACCCAATAAGGCAACTGGTAACCTGAGGCCCTGATGGGGCCAAGAGGGCCACAACTTAGTGCACAAAGACAAGACTGGAGCCAGGCGGGTGCAAGAGGTACCAGCTGGCTAAAGTAAACAAAGCTTACTCTGGGACCCTGGAGCATCCTCCCATAACACCAGTATATTTCCAACAAGGTGTGGCAGGTGAGGAAAATGGAGGGTACCTGTAGCAGGGCACTGAGGTGCCTGCTACTTGTAGAGCAGCAAGTAAGGAGCCCAGCTGTGGGTTGCCAGGGAGACAGGTGGGAGTCAGCTGACCGGAAGAGGCAGGGCCTTGCTCCTATATAGCTTCCAGGCTGAGGCATGAGGACACGCCCACTGTGTAGAAAGTGGTTGCTTTCTAAGGATGTAAGGAAACCTGTTAAGGTGTCTGGTAAGGTGTCAAGATACATGCTTGACTATGAGGTACCTTTTCCCCCTTGTTTTTATGGGCTTTTATCTAGCATTTAATTTGTATAGTTTACTAACATGCTGGTATAGTAATTTTCACTTGTTCACATCTAGGTTTCTTGCATATTAATTTCCTAATATTACAATTCATCATTTGGTATGACAGTTGTCTTGGGGCTGGGGGGAAGATAAGAAGTGGGCCTGTGGAGAACTAAAATGCAGATTCCTGAACAGAGAATACATTTATCTATCAACAAACACTTAGAGGGGCAGGGAAATCAGAGGGGGATCTTGGTGGACCAAGAGACCCCACATGTTATATGTGGTGCTAAAAAAGTAGCATTACAGAGAAGCTCCTGTACAGAAGCATCCAGGAACACTTCTATAGCACTTCAGCCATTTTTGTAGTGCTATGGGGAGATGCACACCTGTGCCCTCCACTTCTGTAGTGCTACAGGGGAGTACATAGCACTACAAATAAAATGTCTCACCATGGCTTTGAACAAAACACTTTGGAACTTTTTTGCAGCCACTGTGTTAAATATCAGTTTTGAAATAGATATGGTGGTTGATGAAGTAGCCTATCCTGCATTGGACAGCCAAAGGAAGGTTTAGCAGAGCCATTTTTATTCCAAGTAGGAGTGATAGCCACAAAAATCACTGTTACTTAATCAGTCTGATTCCAGTGGTTCCAGTAAACCACATATATTAACCTCTCCTTTCCTGAACTCTATGACCAGAATGGAGCATACTATGAAATTATGTGTTACATAACAGCAATAAATACAAAATGACACAGTGCCCTCAGTTACTGAGGCTTCAAAGACACACCACATAAACTACATGGAAAATTGAAACTACATGAAAGAGAATAAAATAGCATTTCAGACAGGGTTTCAGGTGACCTTGCACAGTCTGGATTCAGCTGCCATATGTACTCAGAAAATAAAATCATTCTAAATAGGTTTTCAAATGCCGTGATACTTGTCTGCAATTCACTTCCAACAGCAAATGTAATGTTACTCTATTCAGTGGCAGTCTGTCAAAATCTGGCCTACAGTACACTAACTCTCCAATGAAGGGTTTGCTGAAACAAAGAACTAAAGCTGAATGTGACAAGATGCGTCACCACTTTCTTTGCTCACCTCTTATTCTGAAATTTTGACATTATAAAATAAAAACTACCTCAAAGCTTTATACCAAAACAATTGTGGCAAAGGCTATTAGTAACACACACTAAATTGCAGTGATACTCATTATGGATCAGTTGTATAGTGGGTATATAGCCAAAGTTAAAACATTCTTGTTTAGAAACAAAACATTATTTTAAAAGATTTTTTTAAAGTCTTATTACAAACAACTAGAATTGTCTGCTTAGCTCAGTCTACTTGGAAAGGAATGCAAAGGAGTTGATCTTTATGAAACGAAAGGCTTTCATGTAATAAAGTCTTGAGATTAGTTAGCTCTTGCAGATTAGTTAGTTTTTTGAAATCCTAAAAGCTGTCACCTCCAGCATGCTGAAAGAAATTTGCCTGACCATTTACTTCAAGGTTGACATTATAATAACACAAGCAATTTGCTCAGGTAGGCTTCATGGGCAGAAGCCATTTCACAAGTTAATTCAAGAACATTCAGCTTCTGTCATGTTTAAGAGGATTTATTTAAGATCAAGGGCCATGTCAACACATGGCATGGCCATTTGGGTCCCTGGGAACAACTAGCCACGGCGCACCTTGTGCCTGGCTAGTTGTCCTCAGGGAATGCCAGTGCAAGCATGCTGTGGTGCGCAACACTGGGCTGGCCCCCGCCACCTTACCTGGGGTTCTGATGGCCTCCTGGGGCTGCAGCTGCAGTGATTCTGCTACATGGAGCCTGGCTGGCGGTCATGTGCAGCTCCAGGTAGCCCAGCTCCGCTTCTGAGTGGCACATGCTGCCCAGGTGTGTGCTGCTCTGCTTTTATTCTCCACATGTTTTTTTGCCCCTGGATATCAAGGGGTCAAACCACCTGTGTACTGCTCCCTTGCACTGTGGAGAACACCTGAATGTGTGGTATGTGGTGCTGCAGACGTGTCATCGCATGGCCACACTTGTCTTGATGTGACCAAGAAGAGCAAGGAGAAAATGTACAATTCATGCTCTTTATTTTAAAACTGTGTAGTTTATACTGCATATAGTTATCAGATGTATATCAATACTGAGTTAGATGTAATAAGCACCTGAAAAATTTAGAGAGAAACTTATTTAGCAGTCAAAAACTAGTTTTGTGCCTTTAGAATCTTGGATCTTTGATTTTTCATAGTTTGTGGCCAAATTTTGCTCATTTGTGTATGTGTTCCTAATGTGTTGTCCTAGAGTAGGCAAACAAGGGACTACCTACCCTGTTCAGAATCATATACATTATGGCGCATCCACACATGCAGACATGCGCCTCTGCAGCAGCTCAAATAGGAGCAGCACAAATTTGAGATGGGAATTTTTGCCTCAGCACACATACCTGGAGACGCACTTTGATGTGGGACAAGTTGTGCCACTTGGGGCAAAATAACCCTGATGGAACTGCAGCCAGGAGGAGCTAAAGCTTGGGGCCAACACCTGCGCTGGCTCCAGCAGTATAAAAATCTGCTCTGGTGAGCAGCTCAGGGCTAGTTGTCCTCAGGAGCTTCTGAGGTCTGGCCACTTGGTATCTCGTGACAACTACCCCTTGTGCTAGCAGGGCAGTCCTAACCTGGAGTGGCCCCTGCACCCTCTACCCACTGCAGCAGTTTGGCAGTGGGGGCTGCTACCTGGCTGTGATCTGCTGCCGCCTGTGACAGCATCCGCCCCCTTGAAGCTGCAGCCCCATGGTTGCGCCCCTGCCAGACCCAGATGGAGCATCCCCCACCCCCTGCCATCTGGGCAGTTATTGCCCAGAAGATGTAATCCTTGTGGTGGCCCGCTTTGAACTATCAAAGCATGTCCTCTCAGCCCTAATGGGCCAAATTACCTCAGAGGCATCACTGCCTGTGCCACTTGTGGGACTAGCCCAGCTCAGTAACATGCAGTACAGGGCCATAGAGCTTCAGGCAGCCCCAGGACCACTCAGGCTGTAACTTAGGACCTGGCCCAGCTCGCTGGGACCACGCGTCATACCAGGAGCAGCAGCTGCTGCCATTGTGGCACATGGGGCCTCCTGGCACAGATCCCTGTGTGGTGCAGGACAGCAGGGTGCAGCACAGCTCAGCCCCAGCTGCCTGGCACCCAGCACTGCCCGTGCCATATCATGCAAACCCCACTGGGCTCAGCACGGGGCTGTGTGCCTTCAGGCAGGTCCAGGCCACTTGGGCTGTCATCCAGGGCCCCACGCCCATTACGGGGACTATCTGTCACACTGGGCTGGATCCTGTGTGCACGGAAGCGGCTTGGTCTGACAGCGTGCGGGGCCCATGCATGCAGGACCTGGCCTGGCATGACAGGTGGTCCCCGTGAGCAGAGCAGGGCCCGAAGTGACAACCTGAGCAGCCCAGAGCTGCATGAAAGCTCACACAGCCACATTGAGCAAGGCAGGGCCCATGCAATGTGGCACAGACAGTGCCAGGTGCCAGGAAGCTGGGGCCAAACCCCATATGGGGGCTGTGCTAGGAGGCCCCAAGCACCCTGATGGCCATTGATACTGCCAGTGAACTGTGGGCCATGCAGGGGGGCTTGTGGGCCTTGCAGAGGGCAGGCAAGGGACCCACTCCTCCCAAGGTGCTCCCCCATGGTCTCCCACACCCTCACAGCACCCTGCTCCATCTCCCCCACCTCTTACTTACCTGGAATGCAGCTCAGGTCCAAGTCGCTGCAGCCTGAACCACTCCTTGCCCTGCATGTTCTGCAGCATGCTGCAGCATCAGGGAAAGGGGCAGGCATAGAGACACTCTGGCCAGCTACCAGAGCATCTCTTTGGAGGATCTGGGCTTCTGGATATTCAGGTATCAAATTTTGAGCCCATACTGCAAATATGCAGCACGGGGAAGGTTATTTTGTCCCCAGTGTGCCTCTTGCTACATCTCAAACTGCTTTGAGATGCAGCAACAGGCACACGCAGGCTCATCTGGACGTGCCCCATGAGTTTATCTGATGCTATAAAATAGCTCTGGAAGTAACTTTATATGTCAATCTTCACCATCCACTTTCATATATCATAAGTCTCCACTGAATACAAAGTCCTGTACTTAGGACAAAACAATACCATGTACTTGCACAGGCTGGGGACTGATTGGCTAAGCAGCAGCTCTGCAAAAAAGGACCTGGGGGTTACAGTGCACAAGAAGCTAAATATGAGTCAACAATGTGCCTTTGTTGAGAAGAAAGCTAATGGCACACTAGGCTGCATTAGTAGGAGCATTACCACCAGGTTGGGGGAAGTGATTTTTCCCCTCTATTTGGCACTGGTGAGGTCATATCTGGAGTACTGTGTCCAGTTTTGAGCTCTCTATTTCAGAAAGGATGTATACAAGTTGGAGAGAGTCCAGTAGAGCAATAAAATGATTAGGGGGTTGGGGCACTTATGAATAGGGGACTTATGAAGAAAGGCTGAGGGAACTGGGTTTATTTAGTCTGGAGAAGAGAAGACTGAGAGGGGATTTAATAGCAGCCTTCAAGTACCAGAAGGCTGGTTTCAAAGAGGATGGAGCTAGACTGTTCTCAGTGGTGGCAGATAACACAAGGAGCAATGGTCTCATGTTGCAGCAAGTGACATTTAAGTTAGATATTAGGAAAAACTTTATCACAAGGAAGGTAGTAAAGCACTGAAACAAGACCCAGAGACACAGAATCTCCATCTTTGGAGGTTTTTAAGACCTGGGTAGACAAAGCCTTGGCTGGTTATGATCTAGTTGGGGGTGGTCCTGCTTTGAGCAGGGGGGTTGAACTAGATGACCTCTTAAAGTCCCTTCCAACTCTATTTTTCTATGATTCTAATACCTTTAATGTCAGCCAAGAGCAGAAATGTGACCCTTGGTGGCAATGTAACTATTTAAGCATTTAGTTGAGAGAAAAGTTAGAAATATGAACTATCTTCATTAAAAAGAAATTTTAACATCTTTTCTTTGTCTTATTTTTCTTAGAAGATCATGATATTTTCCTGGTGCTAGTACTGAGTTATTATGTAATAATAAGGAAAAACTGTATGAAATTATTTCCTAGAAATTAAGAGGTGATAGAAAAGGACTAAGTTAGGGTCATTAATAAGGAGCTATTTTTTGTTACTTGGCCTGGACAAAAAACACCCGTTTATAAGCTCATAATCATTAGCAGGCAGAATTTATTTTTATATTGCTACTTTCATTAACATCAGTTGGCCAAAAATAACGTTAAGACACTACCCTATCTAAATAGGAATTAAAAATGCTAAAATAAGAATAGCAAAGTTAGTTGTAAGGATACTTTTCAAACAGTATGAGATTATAAATAGAAGCTTCTGAAATGTGAATTCTTAGAGACAATATAAGATGCCCACTGAAGCTCAGAGAATCACACAGGATCATGACTGAGTTTTTTTTGGGAAGATTTAAATTTGCTCCACTAGTCCCACAAAAGTCTCTATTTGACTAGCTTTCATGCTAATTTTGAATCTGTAAAGTCAACCTGAATGGCTACAGCAACTGTTTACTGTCTTTCAACTAGATATAAGTATTAGAGTAAATGCATGCATTGTTATATAGTAAAAACCTGAATGCCAAAAAAGAAAGACTACAGTGTACTTGAGCTTTCCACATTAAAAAGCAGACCATTGTCCAATACAAGTAGGATGATAAACCCCAATTTTGTTAGAAAACACCAGTAAAATATATTGCATGCTGTTTGTTAAAACATACTCTTAATATAGTAAGAAACATCAAGTTTGCACAATCAAGCATTTAAAAGTTAGAAAATGCCAGAATTAAAGCTGTCCGTGAAACTTTAATTTCACCCCCTTGTGTGCATGTATTATGATACAGGCTTCAATTACACGATCACATACTGTTTTGGGCCTCACAGGACCCAGACTTCATTCAGTGTAAAGAATGGAATGTGCTCACTTGATGAGCAGCTATTCAATATTGTTTTTGTCTCACTGTTCAGTGTGTGGCCCCATGCTTTATTTAATGCATACTATTCAAAACCTGATCTGAAGACAGGATTCTTAATTTCCTCACAGGCTTTTCTGTGCCACTCATCACTATAGAATTGGAGTCCTTCATAAACAGAAATACGTTCATTTTCACACTAGTTCTATGAGCGGATTATTATCCCCATTTTACAGAAAGGGAGCAGAAGCATAAGGTCAGAAGTATCCACTGATTTGGGGCACTCAATCTGAAATGCCTAAAGACTGACTCTTTAGATTATTTAGCATTATATAAGGCTCTATAGGTTCAAAGCACAGCTCCTCTTGACTTCAGCTGCAGCTGTACAAGTCAGACCCTAGGATTTAAAGTCAGTTAACAAAAGGATAAGGAAATTAAAGACCACCTGTGAAAGTTAAGTTTTAAGTAACTTGCCCAGGAATCCTATGGCACCAGCAAGACTAGATTTCAATCTCCCACGGCAGCTTATAGATTCATAGATTCATAGACATTAGGGACTGGAAGGGACCTCATAAGATCATTGAGTCCAGCTCCCCTGCCATAAGCAGGATGTCTGCTGGGGTCAAATTATTCCCGCAAGATAAGCATCCAAATGCCATTTGAATGAGTCCAGTGTAGGTGCTTGCACCACCTCTTGGGGGAGTCTGTTCCAGACCCTGGACACTCAAACCGTAAAGAAGCGTTTCCTTATGTCCAGTCAAAATTGGCCTTCCAGAAGTTTGTGGCCGTTAGACCTTGTTATCCCCTGGGGGGCCCTGAGAAACAACTGTTCTCCCAGCTCCTGGTGCACGCCCCTTACATACTTATAGGCTATCACCTTCTTAATCATAAAGATCGTAAAGTTGTCCTTTTTCTTCATGCAATCCCCTGCCGTATTCACTACGCACCTTCAGCAACAAAAGAAGCAGGTATTCTATAGCTCAGGGGCAGGCAAAACACACCATTCTATCCAACCTACAGGTCCCCTAAAAAATTCCAAAAATTACCTGCCCCTGGCTGCCTGTCAAAGATGACATGGTGCCAGTGGCAGGAGGACCCAGGGGAAGCTGGCAGCAGAACCTAGGGGAAGCAGGAGGCAGCAGCAAGGTCCGCCCAGCCCCGCCCCACCCCACCGCCCAAATGGAAGCCTCTGCCTAGCAGAGGCTAGTGACCCTGGGGCTGTTCCCCACCCCTCCCTCCTGGACTGCAACTCAGTTAACAAAGGTGGGGCAGGGGAGGGAGGGGAGGACCAACAGCAGCTGCCTCAGTCCTCAGGGCTGGGCCAGCTCCTGCTGCATCCTGCTGTCCTGGTGCTACAGCTGGGAACTGCATGGTGCTGGAGTGGACAGTGCGCAGATGGGGGTAGGAGAGGGGGGAAGAGAACCGGTAGCAGTGGGTGGGAAAACAGGGAAACGGTGGTGGCAGCAGTGACAGGTGAGGGGAAGTGGCAGTGGGTGGGAGCACAGGGCCTGTGTTGGTGTTCTGGGGCCAGGGCGGGACGGCAGGATTGTTGGGCCTGTGCTGGCAGGGGCTCTATGGAGCCAGGCTGGTATGCACCAGCAGGGAGCAGAGGGAGCTGATCTGGCTCCATAGACCTCCTGCCAGCCTGGGCCCCATGCTCCTTCAACCCCACTCTGGGCCCCCACCGGCTGTGGCCCCGGGGCACCAGCACAGGCCCCATGCTCCCGCCCACTGCCACTCCACTCCCCCCCTTCACCTGCCACTGCTGCCACTGTCATTTCCCTCCTTTCCCACCTGTCACCTCTGCTTCTCCCCACAACCCGCCTGCATGCCCAGGCACCATGCGGTTCCCAGCTGTATCTTCAGGACTTCAGGATGCAGCAGGAGCTATCCAGGCCCAGCCCCCATAATTCCTGGTTGCTTGTGTGTGATGCCAGCTGGGCTGGGCCAGCTTCTGCTGCAGTCTGCCTTCCCTACCATGCAACTGGGAAGTGCATAGTGCTGGGGTAGTATAGGGAGCAGGAAGTGGCAGTGAACAGAAAGGTAGGGAAATTGTAGGAGAAGGGCAGTGGTGGCAGATGGAGCGGGGGGAGGTGGCAGTGGAGGAGAGCACAGGGCTCACGCCAATGCCCCCGGGCCAGGGGCAGCAGGAGTGCTGGGCCCAGGCTGGCAGAGGCAGTGGCAGGGGCTCCACCTGAGCACCCTGAGGCCTTACGGCCCAGTGCTGCCACTGGTTGCAGGGACTGTGGGGATCCACACCCACCATGCACACCCCACACCCCCTCACACATTCTAGCCACCCTCCCCCTCCACACACGCCACAACCCCCCTGTCCACCCTCTCCACACACACTCACTTCCCCCCACAAACCCCATACCTACCCACACCCATATCCACACACAGCCACATGCTCCCCCACCTATGTGCTTACACACCCCCAAGCCCCATATACACCCAAACCCCACACCTATCAACCCCTCCCACAAACCCTCCACACCCTATATGCACACATACCCATACATCCACAGCCCCCCACAAGCCTATACCCACCCACCCATATCCCCTACACTCCCCCCACATTATACAAGAGTAAGTATTCATTTAAGCTATTATACAATCACCTCTATGTACAGTATAGAAACACAAGTAAATGAAGAAAAAAATATTTTTTGAAATCAAATTAATGAATGTTGTAGTAGATGTTTGATTTTTTTACTATAATTTGGTATTTTTCTGGTTCCGAGATGGCAAACCTCCTTTCTGAAAGAAGTACTTCTGAGGGCAAAGGGAAGGAATTTTGGTGGCAAAAGTCAGGGGTTAGGGGACAGGACTTCCAGTCCCAAGAAGGCAAGGAACCTGTCTAGGGGCGAAGCTACCCATGTGGCCCTCAACAGCTTACCAAAACTTGGTAATCGGCCCTCCAATCAAAATAATCGCCTGCGTCTGCTATAGCTGATAATCTCTAAGGAACCTTCATTCATCCTCAGAATAGGATAATTCTGTGCATTGATGTAGCAGGGATCCTATGTTAAGAACATGATCATGAAATAAAATGCTAAGAAAACCCTGTAATGTTCCATGTGGAGACAAGAGCTTTATCAAACCAGATCCCTTCCCCACCCTAACTGTCTCTATTCTGTCTTTCCCCATCCCAAGCTTTTTATCTATTCTAATTTTCTTTACTTAGCTCACCCCAGTTTCATCCCCTCAAGCTTTTTATCACAGTTTCCTTTCTAAGGAGGTCATCGTCTAATTTTTGGACTCCCCAGTTCCTCCCAATGTGATCTCACAGTCCTGAAGTCCTTCCCATCATTTCCAGTTCCCCGTTTACTAACTACTTATCTGACCTGTTTGTCCCCCACTGTGTTGTTTCCCCAATCATCTCAATCCTATTCACCATCCTCAATAGGTCCAGGTTCCAGTCTCTTTTCCCAAGTTCCTTATGCTAATCACAGTGCCCTCATTTCCTGCTCCTAGCTCCTGTTTATTCATACAGCCCATTCCCTCTCTCCCCTCTCATCACAGGTATTCATCAGGTCTTTTTTCCTTCCTTCTTGCTACCTCCCCTCTGCCACCTGCCCTCAGTCCCAGTTTCTTTGCCCATCTGGTCCCTGGTTTCCCTTATCTCCACTCTCCTCTTAGATCCCAGTTTCCTCAGCTGCTAGTCCCGGCCTCCTTGTGCAGTCAGTCCCAGTTTTCACCTCTGATTCCTAGCTTCCATTGTTTTTGCTTAACCACACACAACCTCTACCCAATCCCAACTCTCACTCTAAGTGTCCATGCCCTTCCTTTGCCACCCTCCAGTCCTAGTTTCTGCCCTCTTCCAAGCTCTTTTTCTCAATGTAGTCTGTACAAGTCAAAAGTATACACTGAGGCTCCCTCTACACATTACAGTTACTGCACAATTAACTAGTTAATTGAGCAATTACCTGGATACCAGCTACACATGCAAAGTAGTTATTGCACAATAAAAAGCCAACCAGTTATAAAGTAAGACCTCAAAAAATGTGTACTAACTTTATAACTGGTTACTGTGGAATGTTAATTTGCATGCGTAGCAGGGTCTTCATAGATTCGTAGATTGTAAGGCTGGAAGGGACCTCAGATGATCATCAGGTCCAGCCCCCTGCACCAAGCAGGAAAGACAACTGGGGTCAAGTGACCCCAGAAAGTGACTGTCCAGTCTCCTCTTGAAGATTTCCAGAGGTGACTGCACCACCTCTAGAGGGAGCTTATGCCACAGTCTGGACACCCTGACTGTGAAGAAGTTTTTCCTAATGTTGAGTCTGAAACGGGCTTCCAGGAGTTTGTGGCCATTCATAGGTGCCTTGTGTCCAGTTGACACCACCTGGTGGCTGATCCTGCTGACTGGAGGGGGTGGTCCCCACAGACGATCTCATTCACCATAAAAGTGGCCACACTGCTTCCGGAACTCCTACAGCCAGTTCCAGAAGTGGTGCGGCCACTTTTGCTTGTGGCCCTGCCCCTTGGCCAGCACTCGCGGGGTGGGGGGGAGCACTGGTGCTCCCACCTGCTCCCTGCCCACTCGTAAAACAGGGAACATGGCCTGACAGGGGGTGAACTGCAACGCTCGGGGGTGCACATGCACTCCTATGCACTGCCTACACTTCACCCCTGTGACCATTACTACTGGTTTTCCTCAAGGGTGCCCTGGTGAACAGCTGTTCACTGAGCCCTTGATGTACTCCCTTAATGTAGGAGTAAGCTGCTACCAAGTCCCCTCTCAGCTTTCTCTTTTTCAAGCTGAAGAATCCCAGGTCCCTCAGCTTTTCTTGTATGACTTGCTGTGCAAGTCTCTGATCATACAGGTGGCTCTTTGCTGGACTCTCTCAAGTTTGTCCATGTCCTTCTTAAAGTGCAGTGCCCAGAACTGGATGCAGAACTCCAGCTGTGGTCTCAGCAATGCCAAGTAGAGCTGAAGAATCACTTCCGTGGTTTTGCTGAAGATGCATCTATTGATACATGCCAGTGTATTATTTGCCCTGCTGGCTACAGTGTCGCATTTCCCGCTCATATTCATACTGTGCTTTATCATAACTCCCAGGTCCCTTTCGTTCATGGTGCTGGTCAGTGTGACACTGCCAAGTCTGTAGGTAAGCAGGGGATTGCTTGTCCCCAGGTGGAACACTTTACATTTCTTGACACTGAACTTCATCTGGTTCTGATGCACGCAATTGCTAGCCTGTCAAGTCCACCTGTATCTGTAGCCTATCTTCAAGCATAACTTGGTGTCGTCTGTGAACTTAGCCAGTGAGCTCTTCACCCCCATATCTAAATCATTGATAAAGATGCTGAAAAGTACTGGACCAATCACCAACCCCTGTGAGACACTGCTGGCCACTTCTCACCAGGACAACATGGGCCCATTCATTAGGACTCGCTGAGTCCTATTCCACAGCCAGTTTTCCACCCACCTGACTATCTCAGAGTCAAGTCCAGGACACTGGAGATGCATAGGGGCTACATAAGGGGACATGAGATTGGCCATGCACCTCCCGGAAGTGCCAGTCATGAAACTGGAAGTGCTGGTGAAAGTGTACTTCTGGTTTTGCCACTGGTGGTTCTGGCCTCAATGATCAGCCACTGGGGGACCCCCCACCCTGGTCAGTGATCTGGTGCCCCCCAGACACCAGAGGGGAGGCACCAGTTGCCCATGGGCCCATAGTGGGGGAGAGGATGATTGAGAACACAGGAAAGGCATTCTTATTTTTCACATTCTCTGATCAGCATCTGACACAGTCCACAAGAGCCTGAAGCTACAATTGAAGGGAAGGTTTTGTTTGGCCTTGGACTGGAGCATGCTTCAATGATAATGGAATCTATCTGCTAAAACTGAAGAAGTCTCCAGTGAGCATGTGCAAACTGTGATGTTTCAAAAGATTATAATTCAGCCAAATTTGGGTAGGTATTCACAAAAATGGCAAAAGGAACAGGCCTAATACAAATGCCACTTCTCTGCTAAATATCAAGCTCCTGCTTCACCCCCTGAGGCTACCACTACTTTTCAGAAAGAGGTTGCCAGGACTTTTTAACTTTCCAGAATTTTTAACTTAAAAAAACAACATGCAATTCCCTGATCTCATTCTCAGAAATGGCTTCACCTTTTTCACTGAAAACTTAAAAATAATACAGACTGACACATACCAAGGCAAACTGCAGTCATTTAAGATCTGCTAAAGCAATGGGAAATTGGGTGCAATAATGGGAAGCATTCAGCAATCTTAATAAGCAGTACTTTCCTCCCAGCACATAATATATTCCCTGACAAATGTAAATTAAACTGAAGCTAAGGCTAAGAGAACATATGACTAAATTAGAGTAAAAGTAATTATAAGAATATTGTAATTATTCCAAAACAAGCACTAAAGCCCAGGGATCTAGAGAGAACATTTTTAAAGTGTATTTTTGTACTTATTATGGTTCTATTTTAACATACTTAAATGATAGAGATTACACTAAATTTAAGACTTATATGTTTTATTTTTTTTAATCATCCTTGCATCTCTAATGTTGTTCCTATATTATACCATATAAAGTTTTGTCTCACTGTTTTAAAATTAGCAAAGACATTTAATTTTTTAAAATAATTTGCATCTTTGTTTTATATTTTCAAGTCAATGACAAAATTCTGTAGGATTAATGAAGGTAGGCATTCACCCATGGTCTCTGCCCCAACAACCCTGTCTTTGTCAGTAAATTAGACAATGCCATAGAAAAAATGCATTAAAAGTACATGAAACTGTGAAATGCACTTTAGCCATATGGCATCATGAAGATCAGTGAGACTGTTTTACACTTGGACTTTAAAATCAAAATTTCCATAAAACCAACAGTTACCATGCTATGGTATCTGAGACTGCTCAGTAACTCCTTCTACTTACAATAGAGGAAAAATAAGCTTTTTCAGTAGGTAATGTTAAATAACTTTTTAATGAAGTCTGCTGTGGGAGACCAATATTTGTCATCTCCAGATCAGAATTGGTCAAATAGCAGGGAAAAAAAGCTTGTGAATTATTTGTTAATTGAGTAAAGTGGGAAAGGGGAATACAAAAAAATTCAACAAAAAGCAATATTCATTACTATTATTCATGAAGATCTATTCTTTTCAGGAATTGAATGTACAAAGAAGCCAAACTTACCTTCCGTGTTGGAAATGGGAGTACTGTCACATTTGCTTTCACACTGTTGCATTGATGGAGGTCGAAGAGTTTCTGGACACTCACTCGATGCTTGTCCAGTGTATGAGAGGCACTGCACCGTTCGCATTTGTTGTCCTAACCCACATTGTGCAGAACACTAAGAATAAGGGACATAGGAAGAAAGAAGCAAAAACAACCTAGATCAAACTCTAGAACAAGATAACAGGAAAATGAACATGGAAGGGCTATATGTGAAATGGAAAGCCTGTCAATTAAGGATGTGTGCTCACGAATAAACTTAGGACCATGCCTTAATGAACTTCTTTAGTTCCTTCACTTAAGAGTTGAAGCACCTAAAATGTAGCCATCTTGCCACAAAAGGATATCCTAATTGACAGGTTAGGTGTATAGACTTTTTATACAGTGAATGAGGTGGCATACATGCCTCTAAGGCTAGGGACAGAAGTTGTACATAAACTGGTTTAAGTGATCAGACACTGGTTTAAACCTATAACAGAACAAAAGTTCAGTGTACATACACCAGTTTCAAAGTGGCTGAAACTGGTTTAAGATAAACCTGGTTGAATGTAGTAACAAGTTTAACTGATTTGGGTCAACCCAATTTATGAAATTTCTGTCCCAGACCCCTTCCTGGTTCAAGTTAAATCACAGTCCCCCAGCATACCAGCATGCTTTGCAGCCCTGGACTGAGTTGTGCTGTCTGTTCGAGAGAACAGCATTGGCCACACCCCTCTGTTCCCTAGCTGGAGCAGTGAGGGCTGGCTCACAAGGGGTTGTGGGTGAGAAACCTGGCTGGGGACTGCAGCTCTGGGAGGAGGAGGCAGCCCCTGCCACACTTTTCCCACTGGAGTGGAGAGGGCAGGGGGCAAGAGCCTGAGGGGGACTGCCCCCCACCGGCAAACCCTGGCTGGAGTCTGGGGTTTAAGAGGGGCTTTAAAATCTGCTTCCCCAGCTCAGTGTGCTGGCCATGCCCCCTACTCTTTGGCACAAGAAATGTGGGCTGTGGGATCTCCACTCTAACACCTTAGACCACCTGCTCATTCCCCAGGAAGGGCTCTTTGAATATCTGGCTGTAAGGAGACACTCTGCCCTCATGATTATGTAAGATTTATGCAAGGCTTTCTCTTGCCTTCTTGGTTTACATTTAAGTTAAACTAAGTCATGTGTGCTCTCACTGTGTTTCACTGGGTTGTATCTTAGCTTAGGCAAAGATTTTTCATTTATCTTTACTGTGTGCTTGAAGTTGCAAATTTCTGTGTTCAATACATGCTCGCTTCAAAGAAAGGACTATTCTTGTTCAAGCTTTTATGAAGTGAATGTCACTCATTTTTTCCCTACAGACCCCCTCCTCAGCCTGGCAGCCTTAAGCAGGGTGGAGGGACAGGGCTGAAGCCTGGCAGGCACTGCCCCCGTCCCAGGCAGACTCAATCTGGGGTGCCCTGTGGGCCATGGAAGGGATTTAAAAACTCCCACTCTCCAGCATGCTAGCCCCAGGCTAGGGCCTGGCCATGCCCCCTCTGCTGGAGCAGGGAGGGGGTAAAAGCTTTGGAGATTCAGTCCCTTCCCTTTGGCAGTGGCTGTCAGGCTGGGAGGTATGCTCTAGTGTCCCCCAGCTTCTGACCTGAGCCACTGCAGGCATGTAGCTGCATTTCCTGAATCAAAAGTGAATGTCTGTTCACTTCCTTCTCAGTTTAATGTCTGCAGCTTAAACTAACCTGCAAAGCCTGAATCAATTCGGCCTCGGGCTTTTTGACTTCCTGTACTTAGCCTAAAGGGCAATGCAGATTGCTGAGTTGCTTAGCAGGAAGGCACTTAAAGTAAGCCAATAGGAATGCAAGGCCTAGAGGTGGATCTAAACTTCTGGACCTTCTTGAAGTTTAAGTATCAGACTCAGGGTTGCAAGCGAGGATTGTTTAATCATTTTACATTAGACAGGCATTGGTTAAAAACAAAATAACTCTAGTAGCAGAAGCTAGAACCACTACTTCCTCATTACAGGAGAAGGGCCCTAACTACCATGCTACAGACATTCTCTCTTTTATTTGCTCCCCTTCTGCCCCATGAATCTTGCACTTTTGCACACCAAGTGGACCACCTACACAGATGGGTGAAGTTTTTCACCAGTCTCATCCAGAGCACAATGGTTACGGCACTTGCACAGAAAATGCGATCTCTGGGTTTGAGGTTAGTCAGACTGAGGTGGATAAGTGGCAAAAGTACCTATTTACTTCCTGGATAAATGCTTTTGCCATTACGGTACTGGGCAAAAGAGGAATGGCATTTTCTACTGAATTTTATTCATGCTTCTGACAGTAGCTTGGTATGGTTTGTCTCATTGCTGAGGAATCAAGGAGTTTATGCAAATTTGGATCACAACAGACCTGTGGTAGGAATGAAGCACTAAGATGATGGGTCTGGATTACTTTAAAGCATGCACAGCAGCCCAAGTCTGGGTGACTTAGGATCTTGTAAGGCTAAAGTGGAGGCACCTAATCATTCTTGGAGGGCTGTGCGAAGCTTTGGTCACTGATTCAATTCAGCAGAGATTCGGCCCAATTCAGCAGCCTAATCTCTGAATCTGAATTGAATCAGGAGATCCTTTAATCTCTCCAAATCAGATCAGAACCCTCCGAAATGATTCAGAGAGATTTGGAGAGATTCAATGATTCGGACATAAGACACAGCTTTAAATGTATTTTCTACATACCTCAGGGTACCAGTTGACTCGTGAAGGCTGAGATGCTTGGGCAAATGAAGCATCCCATGGGAGCATGCGGGGGGTTCCCAGCATGCTCAGCAGCAGACCTGGAAGTGGACCAGAAGTACTTCCAGTCCACTTGCATGTCTGCCGTAGAGTGCGCGGGGGACCCCCCCACACCCCGGCTCTGTGACTGGTGCCTCCTGGGTTCCAGGGGGCACACAGGGTCCACCTGTGGTTGATCGCTGAGCCAGTGGGATGCAGGGTAGGGGTGGCCCGTGCGCTCAGCAGCAGACTTGGAAGTGGACCGTAAGTACTTCTGGTCTACTTCCTGGTCCACTGCAAGGCACGCTGGGGACCCCCGTGCACTCCCATTGGATGCTCCATCCACCCCAGCAACTCATCATTCATGAGCTGCCTGGTACCTTGAGGTATGTAGAAAAAAACATTTAAAGCTGTGTATATGACCGAATCGCTGATTCTCTGAATCACCACCAAATCTTCCAATTAGGATTCGGTTGAACTGAATTGAAACAGTGATCCAAATCAATTAATCGAATCACTGTGCCCTGATTCAGGCCAAATCTCTGAATCTGAATCAAATATGGCCCGTTTTGCACACCCCTAGTAGCCACAGAGTCAAGTACACATGAATAATTCTATGCAATTTACGTGCCTAAATCCTGGCTAACTCCTGTTTAAGCACCTTAGGAGATTGATTAGCATCACAGGCACGAACCCTGAGAAGTTAGAAAAATCCTTGGAGAAAAGGGTATTGGCTCCACTAAAAGATAGCAAATATAGCACTTTTCCATCCCACCCCTTTTTTTGGCTAACACAGAAAAGGACATTCATAAGACAGTTTACAATTTTGCAGTACATCCAAGCATCTGGTTTACACAGGAAATGAAGAACAATGCCATGCTAGCCGCCTGAACCAATTCAGAGTTGAGTGCAAGAGAGTATAATTTACACTACCTGGCACATCATATGAATTTAAGCAAATATCTTAATTTGGAATCTTCTAAAACTTGCTTGTTTACCTCAAAGAAAAAATTGCAAAGGAAAGAAGCATTTAAATCTCCCTATTATCTTGAGAGACTTCTGACTTTTGAGATAGCAGTGCTGAAATATTAGAAATATTTCAAATCTGCTCAATCTCCTAAACCAGGGACATGTAAAAAAACAAAGAAAAAAACCCCACCCACCACCCACCCCCAGACCCTAAAACAGAAAAATCACATTAGTTGCTGCATAAAACTAATGACCTATTCATTGGTTTCTGTGGGGTTCAGTAATAAATGATGTCCTCTTTTTAAAAAGGAGGTATTTAGGGCTCAGATGGGGTAAAACAGCCAATGGGAATACAGCTGATATAGCCATGCTGCAAAAAGGAAAGGGGATTTATCCTCCATGAAGAAGTCACTGCTTATATTCATTGTCCCCTTTTCCCACTGATCCCCTAGATTCACAATATTTGGAGGATTTGCTCAATTCCAAAACCTAACAATGCCTTTTCTATGTAAGGCATGATGATCAGACTGCAGGTGAGTCATAAACTACTCATGGAGCTCAGAAGATCAAGCTCACCCTTAATAAAAAACAATGGATGAGGGGTGGGTAAAATATGGTCCTCGGGCTGTATCCAGCCTGCCTGTTGATTCTATGTGGCTCACTGGCCACAGCTGGAAACCTGAGGAGAAAGCTCTGTGCCATTCCACTCTGCCATAGCTGGGGCCAAGGCTGGGCCAGGTCACGCAGCATGCAGACTCCTCCCACTCCCCATATTCATTCCCCACCCCTGTTGGTACTGTAGCTATGCAGTCCTGGCACTGTGGCCACTGGACCCGCACAGGATGGGAAGGACGCAGTGTGCCAAATCACTGGCCCCACCTACCCACTATACTGAGCTGCTGCTGCCACAGCACCACTAGTCTGTGCTGCCCATTGTGGATGGAGGGACTCAGCCCAGGGCAGCCACCCCCAAGTTTCCTGGTGTGGTCTGGTAGTGGCAATGGCTCATCACAGCAGGCAGGTGGGTGGGATGGCTACAAGGGCCTGGATGCTGGCAGCCATTGTGCCACAGGGGAAATGGATGCACGGGGCAGAGGAGTCTGCGTGGTGTGCAAGTCAGCCTGGTTGTGGCAGAGTGGAGCAGCATGGGTCACAGCCCTCCCTCCCTCAGGCTCCTGGCAGTGGCTGGTGGCCAGATAGGACCAATTGACATCTCCCCTCCCCGCCCCATCCACCCCTGTTCCACTGCCCCCCTATCCCTCAACACCTCATCAAAACTTGTTAAGTAGCCATCCAGCCCAAATAATTGCCCACCCCTGTTATAGATCATACCTTAAATTGCTAAATCATGATCAAGGAGAGAATACATTGTAGTAAATTCAGCATAAACAGGTGTATTCATTTGCCTTACTTGACAATGTCTACTTCCAGTGTTGTGACAGCAGAGACCACTGCAATCACAGTTCTATGTTATAGGTAAGCATATGTCAACTTAGTCAGCATAGTAATTTTGCTAAAATAATACTATGGCTTTACACTTTTAATCTTTCAGTCTCTCAACTGAGAAGTCCAATACTTTTTAAATATTCATAAGGCCTAGCTACACCGTGACATAGTCTATATACTTGCTAGCTATTTTACATACAGGTAACCAGAGGCACAGAACCAAAGTGAGACATACAACTTTGCAGAATCAGCCAGAGGAAAATTCAGATTTAGACTCAGAAGTTCTAAGTCCCAAATTTGCTGCTCTAGCAACTAGACAATACTCATTGTAAAACACACAGTTCAAAATTGGTGATCAATAGTAAAAGCAGAGAACAAGAAACAGACCGTTACATCTTACCTGTCCCCAGTCTCCAGTAACCCAACGAGGAGGTGGACATCGGCCTAAACTACAACGGATGCGGACTGGAGGCTTGCTTTCCTCTTGGCATTGTGCAGCTGAAAATGTTTTTGAAAGGTCACTGCTTTTGCACAGAACAATTCGATGCTTGAATCCTGGACCGCATTTTGGAGTGCACTGGAAAAACGTGCAACCAAGTTTATAACAGCAATTTGACAAGATAGTAAACATTTTGGAAATACTCTTATGAAAATTCATCTTTTTGCATTTTCCCACAAGATCTAATGACAGTATCCTCTGTCTATATGCAGATCAGATGCTCACCTATATACATAGATGAGACACTAACATGTATGAATTAAATGTGTGCTTTGTATGGAGTATTTTAAAAATGCTCAGACACACCAGGCATTTTTACACATGCTCTGGGGGTGGCAGGGAGGGCTTTAATTAGAGTGGCTTGTCACTCTTATTTGACAAGCTTTAGTTAAAGCACCCCCGCTGCCATTTTGACGTGTGGGGACACTAATACACGAGACATGGAGGCTGCTAGACCTTGCTAATTAGTATGCATGTAATTACAGTGCGTCAGAGCAGCCTCCCTACACATGTATGGACACCCACAATTCTTTATAAATGAGGGGGCTAGAGATTGCTTTCTTCATTATACCTTTCTTATAGATTTCTTTTCCTGCCCTTGATTTCAATGTACTGCAATAAATTACAAACAGTTTGACATGTGATTCTCTAGCTTTTCTGCTGGGTAACTATTTCTCCACATATTGTTTTGCATTATTATTAATAATACATACTTTACTTCATGAAGCAAGTTAAATATTTTGAGAATCTGAGTCTGAGGCAGAGAGACTTAATTTGCCCTGCATATACTTTTGCCATATTAAAAAAGCCATAAGGTTATATTTAAGAAATACACCCTGTTGCAAAGTGAGCAAACTACAGAAAGGGTTTCATTGCCAGTAAATATTTCTGAATATGTAGTTCAGAGATTAATGTAAAATTCTTTGGCATATAACAAACCTCAGCACTAAAGCTTCCATTGACATTCTATGTAGATTAGTGAAATATTGGAACTGTAGGGCAATGTATCAAAATGCAACATAAGAAAATTTTCAACATATGGAAATATGGATATTAGTGGACTGTATAGACATGAGATTCTTGTTCAAGTAGAAAATATCTCTTCTATTATGTATGATTTTCTTTCCTTCCCTTTTTCAAACTGGTACTATATACTCTCAAATATAATCTTTCTTCTTTCCTTCTTTGTTGTCTGCTAGTTCTAATAATAAGTGGGATAATAATAAAGCAGGAACTGGATTAAAGAAAGTCTGAAGTCTATCCAGCCTTTTCTCCTCTTTCTTTCCATTCTTCTCTTGCTCTTTTTTCCTTCCCTGTTTTGTTACTGTCCATTACCTGTTGCTAGCATCAGTAGAACAGCGAAACAGGGAGAGGACAGGGAAGCAGATAATAAGGTGAGGGAGACAAAAGGCATCAGAACTTCAAAATTCCACATAGTGCAGTGATAGGTTCCTAATATCTCATATATCCTAATAAGGTATATGTCCATCTCACTCCTGCAAGCTTTTGAGTAAGAGATTTGGAAGAGTGTTTCTAAATGTACACATATGGATTCTCCTAAACCTGGCAAAAGACCAAAACTCCTTTTTTTGTGCACCACTCAAGAACTGCAAGCAAAATTCATGGGTAAATAACCAAAGGACTCCCAAATATAAACAGGGCAGTAAATATCAAAGGGCAGAGAGAAACGTATAAGGCCTAGGATCCACAAAGAGACATAAGCGCTCTGACATTAAGTAGTCACAAAGGGACATATAAACTGAGACCTGTATCTATTCAGTACTTAATTTTCAGATTATGACGCCTGTACCCACAGTCTTCAGTTAGATGCCTAGCCACTTGATACAGTACATATGCAGAAATTGGCTCTTTGGAATAAGATGACCAACACCAGGATGCTTAAGTTAGCCAGTAGAGAAATGCCAAGGACAAGGACAGCGGTTCCTCTTAAAGCCCACCCTCGCTGGGGCTCCAGAGCCATACTCTGGACTGAAAAAAGACGACATCATTTATTTGGGCTTCTAGCTTAACATTTCAAAGTATGCCTACTCTTTCTTTCAAATATCACAGGAACATAGGACAGAAAGGGAGTTCCTGAGTCATTAAGTCCAGTCCTCTGTTCTCACAGGCACCAGATCATATAATCACTTTCATGAATGTATCAACTCCCCACTCCTCTTATTGTAAGGCCGTTGCAGAACCTGATTGCTCTAATGATTAGAAACCTTCTTCTAATTTCCTAGATTTATTCATGGTGAGCTTATACCCATCTGTTCTTGTGCCAACATTCTCCTTTTGTTTAAATAGTTCTTCTCCCTCCCTCGTGCTTATTCCCTGATGTATTTACAGAAAGCAATCATATCCCTCTCGGCCTTCATTTTGCTAGACTAAACAAGCCAAGCTCTTCTAGTCTTGATTCATATTGAAAGGCTGTCCATTTCCATGATTGTCCCAGGAGGCCTTCTCTGCATCTGTTTCATTTTAAGTTCATCTTTCTTGAACACAGGTAACCAGAATTGTGGACTATGTTTCACATGAGGTCTCCACAGCGCCATACACAATGGTATAAATACTTCATTATCTCTAGTGAAATACTTCTCCTGATGTGCCTTAGGAAGTATTCCAACTTCATACTTAGAGTTTTGATATCACTGGGGAACCTTTGTCTGTCCTAAGGGTTCAAACCTATGTTGCCTACTTCCCAGGAAAAAGTGTTAAGCACCAAACTATAAGACATTCTGCTATGTGGGTGGGTTTAAGGAAAGGTATTCTGAACCTCTCCTACTGAAGCTGCTACACTCTGTAGGAAATAATTAAAGATTCATGAGACAGAGAATGCAAGAGTGAGCTTGACTCTCTAGGGCACTCTGCTGGGAGAGAGGAGCCTTGTATATGAGCCTCTACTCCAAAGGCTGTTTTTATATTTTTATCCAATGACAATTTAATGTAAAACATATAAACAGGCCTTAGACCAGGGATTAAACCCAGGCATCCCCCTCATAGGTGAATTACTAACTCAGTCAATTCACTTTTATATACTCTCTCTCATCCACTGAATCTCTGTAAGTATTCAGTACAAAGTAGAACATCGTGAGCAAAAGGAGTCCCTGCCACCTCTGAATAGCCTATAGCCAGGTGATCAGGGCACTTTCTTAAGGGGCTGGAATCATGGGTTAGAATCCCCAGAGGTAGAGGAGGGAATTAATCCCAGGTCTCCCAAATCCTGCACATGTATGCTACCAACTGAGCTATTACATAAAAAGGGGATACTATCTCTTCTTTGGCAATTCTAGAGACCACCCAAGAAAGTGGCATTCTTAGGTGGTCTCTAAGAACACTTACCAGCTAGAACCTATCAGCTGATATAAGTAGGAGAAAACCCAGTTTGTGGATCTCAGTGAGATTTGGCTGTGAGAATGGCATTCAGCTGGTGAGCCCAGTCAAGGCTAAGGCACATCTGGGAATCTGGGAATACACAGAATCAAAACTTGAAGTAATTAATGAACATCAGTATAAAAAAAACACATGCCTAGTGGGGTTAAGTGCCTTCAAGGTAAAGCAAGAGTTAAGGGGGCCTTTTAAGGATTGCAATTTTGGCCTTGGGTTCCTAAAGGCTGCCCAAGTCCCAATTTAGGCACCCAAGTTCTTTTTGTGGATCTGTGCCGAAGTCCTTATCTGAGAAACATGCAGTTGTAGCTACTGGTACTAGGAAAAAATAACATCCTTTAGAAGGAAACATTTTATGGAAAAATAGCCAAAATTCCACAAAATAAGATGAACTACACCCTGTCCCCAGAAATGAAAATGAAGTAAGGAAATAATCAAGTTGCCTACAATAATACTGAATCACCAAAAACCAAAGGCATTGCTAGAATTTAACAAAAAGCATAGGTCTCCAAAGCAAAAGAAAGAAAAATGCCCATATAAACAAAAACAGGAAATAAAGTTTCCTTTTACTACATGCACTCAGAGTTTTTGACTCATTCAACAGAAGGAGGCAACCATGACTAAGGGGGATATGAATGCAAAGGAAGAAATGCTTGTGTAAAAATTCTGATAAGTATCCTCCCAAGAAATCCTTATTGCAATTTTGGTTGTTTTGAGTTTACCACCTTGAGATACTTTGAATACACATGAAAGACAACCACAAGTTATTTTTTTTAAATTTCCGTATATGATTCTTTGCTTTGTCTAAATACCTTCAGATTATCCCATCAACCTAAATATATATTAACTCTTTCTACCTTTTAAAATTGCATTTTGTAAATTACCTCCAGTTTCCTATTACTGATGGCGTGAATGGAGGGTGCTTAAGAGAGGCGGGGAAAGTTTTATGATAATTTCTTCACATAGTAAAACTGCTTTTCTTTGTTCAGCAGTGTCAGAGTGATATTGAAGCCATGATGGTCCAAAAATAATGCAAGACACAAGGACTTCTTAGGGTGAGATCTTTTAGTGGATGAACTGTTTCTTCTAATTTCTTAAAAACCTTGTCAGAAAACCCATCAAGATCAGTGGTTTGACAGAGGTCTGAAACTATTTGGGGTGAGGAAATTCCTATTTCAAGACATAACACACATAAACATTCAGAAGGCTAGATATAAAAGCCATGACAATCTACTGAAGCTGCACATATTACTAGTCCTAGTTATAATGGACTAGCTAGAATATACAGAGGAGACAGTCAAAGGTGCATATTAAATGCAACATACTATATGGCTCGATAATTTATCTCACATATTCCTATTATATTGCTATAGTGTCTGGAGGCCCACTCAGAATCAGGACCCAGTTGTTCTAGACACTGGTTCCAACAGCCTTAAATATGTATCCATGCTATGTAAGTGACAGAGGAAAGAGTTTTCTATCTATCTCCTCACTCACTTGCTTCCATCCTCTAAACATCCCCTTTCCTGCTTCCCTTTTCAACTCACCCTCTTCCCCCAAATCATGGATAAATCTTTAAATAGATAGTATACACTTGTCTTATCTGTAAAGGAGAGTGGGGAGCCCAGTTTAGATGGCTCCTACTTTTTGCTTCTCTGCCCTAACCCTACCATGCTACTTCTGGTCATCTGTTTGAAGTCCAGGGGTGAGGATCTGCCCCCCCAGTCTGTAAGAATGGCAGGCCAATACTGGGAGCAAGAAATGCAGCGTAATACATGTTTTATAAAATGACTGCATAATTTTACAGTTTTTAAAAACCTGATTCTATATAAAGAGAATTTGGAACAGGGAACTTACAGTGTTCGGTATGTAAACCAAATGCCTTCTTAGGTAATAGACACTGATAGCATCACCATGAAGGGTCAATTATATCCCACAGTTCTTTGCACACTGCCACACAAATAATATGGATTGCATTATGAAATTTAGTGTTCAATGAGATGGACCACAGCAGCTCCACGGTAGCACACAGAACCATACTTTAATACTTTACGACTCGAAGTGGCATACGTGTGGCAAAGAGAATCTGGAGATGGTGTGGAACTAGTGGAGCTGTTCTACACCAGTCCCAAATGGCCTCTTCCATAGGTGGGTGCTTGAAGAACTTCCCCAGCCTTATTTCCAAACGCTGGAACAGTTAATTGGAGCTAAAGACAATTTTGAGTAAAAGATCTGGGCAGCTAAACACCCGCTATCTGACTTCACAGTTTGCAAGATATTAGAATGAATTTGAAGGAAAGAATAATTAAGATATAAAAATAAATAGAAAATGGGATAAAATACAACATGGATTTACTGGAAGTAGATTGTGTGAGGTTAACTCAAGGTATTCCTTCAGTAAAATAAATGATTTTTAGATATGGGAAATGCAATAGAAGCATCTCTCACACTGTTACCTGGGAAATTATTAGAGTAACTGGGGAAAACAATAATTAGAAAAAGAATTGTAAAATGGGTAAGAAACTGGAGAGATCACAACAGAATATCTTGGAAGGGGAAGTATTAGGTTGGAGGGAGGTATTTACTAGAGTTCCTCAAGAATCAGTCTTGGGGCACATTTGATTTAATATATTAATTAACTTTTGGGAGAAACAATAGGAATGTGTTAGCAAAGTTTAAAGATACCATAAAGTTAGGAGGAGTTATTAATATAGAAGGAGCTCTGACACACAGGAAAAACAGATTGACCTTTGAGTACTGGAAGAATAGAAACAAGATGAAATGTTATAGTACACAATGCCAGGCTATGCATTTAGAAATTAATAACATGATTTTCTGCTATAATACAGGAACTCATCAATAAGAAATGACCCAGAAGGATCTGTGGGTAGTGGTTGATCACAAGATGAATGAGTCACTAGTGTGATACAGCTGTGAAACAGGCAAATACAGTTCAAGAACTGTTTGAGAGGGAATATACTTGCTCTCTATAAACAAAACAGAGTAGTGGGTAAACACCTGAGAGGTAGAAGAAATATTTAGGCTAAAGGATGAAGTTGGTACAAGAATTGGCCATGAACTGGCCATAAATATATTTAGAAGGTTTTTAACTGTTGGAACAGTGCCATTCTGGAACAGCTTCCTTATAGGAGTAATGTGAAAAAATATATTATCTAAAATTGTCTGGGACTGGACATAAAGACCTAGGTGAGTCCCTTCTACTTCTATATTCATAACTTAAAGAAATCTTGAGGCTTCTCAAATATAAGTTGGGGACTAAATCAGAACAGGAATATCAAGAGTTCTGAAACACAGGAGTCACAGAAGATACACAGCCATCTTTACTCCCTTCCAGGTGGTGCTTGTGTGTGCACTTTTATAATTCAATTCAAAACAAGGACAAGTCAACTTCTGTTTTCCTTGCATTGCTTCACATCATGGTACTGGTTCATCCACCCATAATTACGCTAATATATTAAGAGATAGGGCCATATATATTAAAAGTTATGTAAGGGCTAGTAATCTCTTTTTCATAAACCAGGAGTACTAGGGATCAATTCTTAGTTTCATTTCTCATGTCTCCAAGATAAACTCTAAATTCTATGTCTCTAAATTCTATAAATTTAAATCTAATTCTATAAATATATCTAAATTCTGTAACATCTATGTGTCTTCCTGTTTACTGGAGGAAAAAATGGCATTTTTTGGTACACTAAAAATCATTATATCCTCTTTTCTGCTATATTTTCATACAGAAGCCCCTAGAAATTAGAATCTCTTTCTATACCTATATAACTACACTTCAATGGTCCAAATTAGATGGGTACCCTCATGGACTCCTGCTTTTGGAGCCTCATTTTTGGACAGCAAACAGCAATAGGAAATGCATATATATTCACTGGAAGGAACTCATGACTTCCTCATTGTCAATGTATTAAAATGCTAATCCGTGAAATCTCCTTACTTCTGACCAGTCCAAAGCAACCCACTGAGGTGGACAAGACTGATTGTTACAGGGTTCTTTTTCAATAGGCCTGTGTGTTAAACAGTTGGCATTGTCCAGTGTCTCCTCCTCAGAAGGTCCAATCTTTCTGATACAGAGAACAGTCCGTGAACGCATTCCACCATCACAGGTCTTACTACATTCTGACCAATCTCCTATAAACCATCTGCAAAAAGAAAAAAATTGGAAACATTGCATTTCACAAATGTAACAGATTTAAGCACACAGATTCTGAACAGTTTCCATGAATAATCTTAAATTATTGCCAGTAACACAATCTTCTCAATGAAAAAATATAGGTACTGACACAGTCTTTTCACTATACATTTTAATTAAAAGTAATTATTTTATCATAAGCAGCATTGCAACCATTATCTCCAATAATAGTGACATTCTGCATTTTTCAAGAGGTTCGTTGTAAGACCGGAAGTCAAGAAATGTGATTCTCCATTGTCCTGGACATTGTGTATCAATCACACTAAAGTGAGTGGGAAGTGAATCTAATATCAATATTCTGGCTTAGAAGAATTCTACAAAAACTTTGTATTTATTTTTCATCAGTCTAAATGTCTATACAATGTGCAGAACAACAGAAAATCAAACCCAGGTACTATGAGTTCTATAACTGATTTTGCCACACACTTGCTATGTGATCTTGGGAAAGTCATTTACCTCTCTCCTGGTTTGGTGTCCAGATATAAAATTGAGTATTCATTCACATATGACACACATCTTTTTCCCCAAAAAATAGCTGCTGGAAACTGTGGGGGTGGAAGCAGACTGTGGGAGCCAAACTGCTCAGCTCTTTTTCAGCTGGGTGGGCAGCCAGTGGTCCCTGCTGAGTAAGCGGAGAGACCACCCAGCTTTAAGAAGTGGGGATGGGCAGTTGGGCTGAACCAGCAGATTCAGCTGCTGAACTCAAATTGGGTGGGCACTACATCCTGTAGGGGGTTAACAGAGCAGCCACAGGTTTTTAATTCCACCTTCCTACTGCAGTTGCCTGTGTTTTCCCTCCAACAATACAATGCTTATTGCTATTTTCAAGGAAAGATCTTTTTTTTTCATTCCACCTTCTAAAAACAAGAGGCATGTCTTATATGGGGATGTGTGGTACTTGAGAATATGGGATAGATTTTGTGTGGCTTAATTCATGAAAGGTTACAAAACACTTTAAAATATCTTCATAGATACATGATTTCCAGATATTAGAAATGCAAACAGTGTTAATCAAAATTCATTGTATCAGCAACAACCCCCAAAATATTTTTCAAAACTTAATCATTGCAGCAGATCTGCTGGTGGAAACTCAGGGTATTAGTGTACAAAAAGAGATGTTAGGAGCTATGGAATACTACATGGCCAATTCATGCTACTTGGTGCTGCTGGAGAGTGGGATGAAGCAACTAGAATGTATTGACAAATCTGCATCTGTAAAAGCTACACTAAACTGGATATAAATATTGAGAACACATGACAAAAAAGAACATTAAAAAATATTGCAGGGATGCTGTAGTTACCCTCAAAACAAGGTCTACAAATCTAGAAACTTCAGTGATAGGTGAAGCTTAGATCAAAACACAACAAGGTATGAAAAGATACTATTGGAGCATTCAAACAATTCTATGTTCAATTGGTGATGACTGAAGAAACAAATGGGGGGGAGAATCTAATTTATTTTTAAAAATCAGGTTAATTCAATCTGGTACCAGAAGCACTCTATTATACAAGTTGAGTTTGCAATAATATAAGCACTCATAACATTCCTGACATGAAATTTACTTAAAATCTCTGGTATATACTGTCAACCTTACCTCCATCTTAAGGGCAAAACTCAAATCAGACCTAATTACAGTAGTTACAACTGGTATTTCCATCATAACCTAATTTCCTACAATGAATAATCAGTTCTCTACAGGTCAGTTTGTCTGAAATAACAAAAAGTTTGATCAACTTTCAGCAATACTTGCTTTCAAAGTTTTATTTGTAAAACAGACACTTGCTCTTGTTTTTATTTGAGTATGCCTGCCAAGCGTACAAATTATTATTTTATTTGATCTTTCATACATAAAAAAGACTTGAAACGATCAGCTCCATTTTTGGTAATAAGAAAATTAATATACACCCAGGCTGACAACCTTGAGACCAATTTGTTCTCCCTAATTCAGTGTGAAATACCAGAGTTACTCATTTCCAAAAAATGAAGATTTTAATAAAAACAACATCTGAGTTATAAATGGGGCAGCATCAGCAGCACAAGCTGTGATTTCATTAGATTGGACATACTAAGCAGCGTTGGGTCTGATCAAGACGACCTCCAAGGAAAACCCAGATGCTGCAGGAAGTGGTTTTGATGATTTAGTAGCTGGCATTTTTCCTTATGAGTCATTACTAAACCCATGCTCCAGCATACTTTTAGATGACAGTAACTATACTAATGGAGGGATAATCTTTTGAAGAAAACACACTGAAGATTCTGACCGCTTGTGTTCATTAAAATACTCAAGGCACTTATGAATTTTACTAGGCTACTCATATTACCAAATCTACTCTTTCCAACTTGCAAGACAACATTCTATTTACCCACCCACTGACATACAATATCCTGGAAATCTTGTCCTAAAACATTTTTCAATGTTCTTAGTCAGTATCGAACAGCTACCATATTGTGTCTCAAAGGCAGCAAATTTTCAGTGGTAACTGAACTAGATTCTGTGTCTTATATGCAAATTTTTATGGTGCTTTGGGCTCTGAAAGGAGGGGGTTAAGGTAAAATATCACAACTATTTTTATTACAGTAAGTGCATGCCATCAAACACATTATTCTTATTACAGATGGATTCAAGCTACAAAATTCATGTAACAGTAAATGATAGAATTCTTAGGTGCTTAGGCACCTGGGTCATATTAACAAAGGACATGCCACAATGGGGAGGAGGAATCCTGAGATAGCATAACACTAACACAATAATGTTCTTTCCCACTACTATTTCAGTGACCATGATAGAGCAAAAAGGGTGTAGCCAGGGCATACCTGCATTCCAGAGATCCTTGGTTGCCAGAGAAGGCCATTGCAGACAAGTGCAATTCAGAACCCTTTGAGGCTGCTTTGGTTGCATGGAGGGCCAAATCAACCTGTATTCAGTCCTCAGAGTAGATGGAATTGGCATAAATATATAAAATTATCTTTGCACTACCCTCAGCTGCTGCAGGAATAGTAACAGGGAAGCCTAAGGATCTGAGCCAAGAACTTTGTGCAAAATTTGGATGCTAAAAGATGTTTGGATTTTAAAAACACCTGCCAAACTGGAGTGTGTTCTGATCTGAGGTTTTAGTGTGGGCCTGTCTCTAGGTCTTGTTCCAGTGAATCTGTTGGCTTGTCTTTTAATACAGTACATCATGTACACAAGAATTTGAATGTTTGGCAGAATATTTGCTATCAAAGATTGCTTAGTGTTGCAATGCAAATTCTCACCATAACATGAAAGAGACAGTATGGCGATTTAACATTGCAAAGTAATGTACAGAAACTTTCAGAAGAAAGGGAAATAATAAATAAGCATGGTATAAAGGAAAAGGAAGGAAAGAGGCAATACTTACGCATGTAGAGGAGCCTCTACCTATCTCAGATGAAAGTGTTCCTTCTTCTCTAACCTGATTTCTCATTCTTTAGAAACTTAATACAATTTTCATTGTCCACACCCAAAATTCTGAACTAGTTACAGGCTCCAATTCTACACTAGTGGAAGCCAATACCCAGCTACTATAGTTCTGTATATAAGCATAAAGCAATATAGCAAAAACAGTACAAAATTCAGGCTGCATTCCTTCTTCCTTATATGCTGTTCTCTCTCATCAAGGACTTCTGAATAGACTTCTGTAAGTTCCTATATGAAATCATACTATAATTCCCCCTTTTGTAAAGCTATTTACCGTAACTTCTCTTTTGTCAAATTTATTTGAGGTACAAAAATAAAACATGAATACCATAACTGATAACATTTATGGGCAGAGTGCCAAAAACATCGGCAACCTCAACTTGTAAGATGCTGGCGTGCCAGGGGTGGACAGTGAGGGAGCTGCAAGGCGCCTGATGCTTAATGCAGCCTCGGCCCCTTCCCCGCCATCCAACTCGGGGCGTGCATGCATCCATTGCCAGCAACAAGCTGAGCCAGGGCTCTGCAGACCCCGGTTCACCCACTTGCAGCTTCCCACCACCTGCCATGTTTGGTCTTTGCTCTGGGCAGGCTCCTGCTGCCTGCCACTGAGTCTGGGCTGCTTGCAGCAAGCGGTGCTGCTGCTGCAGGCAGCTGCACTAGGGGCCATGGAGCCCTGGCCTAGCTTATTACTAGTGGCAGGTGCACATGCACCTCGAGGTGAATGGCAGAGAAGGAGCTGGGGCTATGCTGCCATATAAGGATCGGGCCCCCGGTACCTCCCCCACCATCTACCTATCCAAAATGCCTTCACATGCCACACACTCAGGCATGTGTGCCAGGGCTGGCTACCCCTGGTCTACATTTATCACACAGACAACTAGAAAAGGACAGATACAGTAGACCCCAAGATTGCAGAGCTAGTAGATCTAACTTTGAAACCAGGAAAGATATTGTAACATATTTTCATCCAATCAATTTGGAGCACCTAGAGAGTAACAGGTGATAAATAACAGACAACATAGAGTTATCAAGAGTAAGTCAAGACCTAAATCAACCTGATCTCATTCTACAACAAAATGACAAGTTTTGTTGATAGGGAGAAAGCACTGTATATGATACATCTTGAATTTAGTTGGACTGGTAACATTCTCACCCATTCTCATAAGCAGGGATCTGGGTTCTCCTTTCACCATGGAAAAAATGCAGTAAAACCTGGATTTTCAAATTTTAAGGTGAAAAACCTGGATTTTCTCCTTTAAAGGAGAAAAACATTGGAAATGATAGGTTTCCCCTTGCAGGCTGGCAGAGTTCCAGCCTGCAAGGGGTTGAGGGGGAGCAGGAGGAAGGCAGTTAGTCAGGGGGCACCATGTGCATGTACACATACACCTGGCTGCCAGCAAGCCTGGAAAGCAGCTCCCCATGGTAAGTGGGCAGGGGGGAAGGAATTGAGCTCCCCATAGTGGAGGAGGGAGGGATGGAATTGGGTAGGGCTAGGACTGGGGCTGCTGCCCAGCCAGGGTGCTGCATGGTGCCCAGGGCCAGAATGCATGGCCACAGGGCCAGGACAGAGAGCAGGACGGGGCTGCAGGTAGGATGAGGGTTGGTTCCCTGCTGCTATGTGTGCTCCGGAGGGAATTGGGGGCATGTGCCCCCCAGATTTGTACATGGGGCAGGTGCACACTGCCCGCTGCGAGATCAGGCTCCCTGCCCTGCCACCTTTCCTCTGGGGCTTCTGCAGCCCAATGAGTGGGACTCAGCACAGCATGGCAGAGTAGGGTGGAGAATTTCAGTGCTACTGCAAGCCCCATGCCACCATGGTGAGATACCCCCTGCCCACCCAGCAACACCAGGAGTAGCAGCATGGAGTTGTGCCCCTGCTGCTGGGCAGGAAGAGGGCACCTCACCATGGCAATGTGGGGCTCCCACTGATGGCACTGAGCTTCCCCACCCAGTCCTGCTCTGACCTGCTGCACCAGGTCTCACCCACCAGGCCGCAGAGCCGCCACGGGAGGGCAGCTGGGCAGGGAGTTCCAAGCCCAGAGCAGGAAGCCCGTACCTGCCCCCCCTCCCCATGGGCTCATCTCTGACCATGCCACCTGTGCGGGAGGGGGACCTGGGCTCCAGGTTCCACACTCACTGTGCCACAGCAGCCGTTGCCTCCCGCAGGCAGCACCCAGGGCTCTGGTGCTGCTGGGGGGACAGGGGGCTATGGCCCCAGGTCTCTGACCCTGTCACCCTGGCAGCTGGGGGCCCTCTCTGGCAGGGCTGCGGGGCTGGAGGACTGTGGGTGGGGAGTGAGGGGCCTGCATTCTGGTGAGCAAAGGGGGCAGGGGGAGCTCTGGTTTTCCATGATAAAAAACCCAAAATCAAATGCCAACATTTATTAGTATTTAGAATTTATTTTATTATAGTGATTGAGGCACTGGTAGGCTTCTAAACTGCTTTAAAATTGTAAATATATCAATAAAACATTGTGTTCAACTGAAACATATATGTATATAGTGGCATTTCACTTAAATCATGGATTATGGGGGGTTTAATCAAAGAACTTGCAATTTTTATTAGAGATTTTGCAATTTTTAAACACAGAAAACCAAGATCCCTGATAAATAAGCTATAGAAATACAGTCTAATGACGCTATTATGGGGAGGATAGAAATAGTTGGATAAATGGATTTCAACAAGTAGTCATCATTGGTCAATGTCAAACTGGGAAGAGGCATTATATGGAGTTCTCAAGGCATCTGTTCTCTGTTCTGGGTCCAATGGGGTTCACTGTCTTGATTAATGACTTGGAAGACAGAATTGGTTATAACCTTAGTAGATCTGTGGATGACACAAAGCTGTGTAGGGTTTTAGACATTTTAAGGGATAGGATTAAGATTTAAAATTAACTTAATAAATCAGAAAAATGGTCTGAAATACACGGACTGAAATACAACAAATACAAGTTCAAAGTACTACTACACATAGAAAGAAAAAAGCACATGAATACAAAATAAGGAAATATGATAAGGCGGTATTTCCTTACTTTGGAAAAGGATGTACTGCAGAAAAGGATCTGGGAGTTATAGTGGATAGCAAGTAAAATATGAATGAACAATGCAATATTGTTGCAAACAAGTAATAGTATGCTTGGATGAATTAACAGGAAAGTTGCATACAAGTCATAGGTTGTGATTCTTCCAAACTATTCAGTGCTGGTGAAGCCTCATATGGAGTACTGTGTCCAGCTTTGGACACTGCACTTCAAGAAACACTGGAAAAAATTGGAAAGAATCTAAGAGAGCAACAAAAATTAGAAGGCTACAAAATAAAACATATGAGGACTAGTTGAAGGAATTTGGTCTTATTAAACTAGAGAATATAAGACTGAAAGGTGATCTAATTACAATCTTAAAATACAAAAAGGATTATTATAAAGAGGATGACAGTTGATTGTTCTTTGGGTCTAGAAGGGACAGGTTAAGAAATAATGGAAATAAATTCTAAGATGGCAGATTTAAGTTAGATATTATAAAAAATTTTCTAAATATGAGGGTGGTTTAACCATTGGAACAGATTATCTAGAGAACCTATGGAATCTCTATCATTCAAAGCTTTCAAACGGAGATTACAGAAACATTTCTCAGTGTGGTGCTCATATTCTTAGCTCTGCTAAACAAATGAATGGTGTGGAGCTAGTCCATAGACTTGATCAGTCCCCACACTGCCCCCACATGCCTGGATCAGGCCCCAGAGCCCTGCATCACTTCCACCCAGCTGGAGTCTAATCCTGTCTGGGTGTGGGTAGAGTGGGGTCCCAGAACCCAATCCAGGCCAGGGGGAGGCAGCACAGGGCTCTATACTGCCCCTACCCAGACAGGATCAGGCTGGGGGGGTAAGAGGGTTGTGCCTCCATCCAGCAGGGATTGGATTCTGGTGGCCCTGCACTGTTCCCACCCAGCCAGATACTGCCCTGCATGCCCAATAGCACACAGGGCTATGGTCGGTGGGACTTCCCACAGCACTCATTCATCTGGCCCCAACAGGATCCATAGGAAACCTCAAGGGCTGGATTACATGGCTCTGGGGCCAAATCTGGTCTGTAGGCTGGGAGTTGAATGCCCCTGGTTTAGATGAATAATCTTGCCTTAAGCAAAGAGTTTGATTAGATGACCTCCTGAGTTCCTTCCAATCCTATTTTTCTATGATGAAGACCAAATCTTTCACCCCTTATTTCTATACAAAATATTATATGTACTCTGCAGATGGTTTGATGGTGGTGTGACTGTAAGTCTTTGTAGCAACTACAGAAGATGGTTTGAACTTGACTGTTCTGTGGTGTTTTGAGATCATATTCTGTTATCATTTGGCCATTGTCCTGTGTTCCTTTCATGTCCTACTGATCAAATATTACAGGAGCTTATCTTTCACCTTCCTTCATGCTCATGCTTTTACCTTGTCAGAGAAGGCAACTATTTTTGCACTTTGGATGAAAGGTATGCCTAGCCAGTGCTATGTTACATGAATATCAGCTTGTTTGTGTAACAGAAGTAGTAAGTTTTCTAGAACACCCTGAAAAAAATAGTTTGATCTTGGTAATCCCCTGTCTGAAGAATAAATACAGTGCCCATCTTTAAGAAAGGGAAGAAGAAGGACCTGGGGAATTACAGACTAGTCAGTCTGACATTGATACTTGGAAAAAATTGTGAAGCAGGTCCTCAAGCACATAGAGGAGAACAAGGTAATCAGAAACAGCCAGCATGGATTCATCAAGAGCAAGAAAGTCATGCCTGACCAACCTGATTTCCTTTTATGATAAGGTGACAGGCTTTGTGAATGGGGGGAGAGCACTGAAGATAAGAAAATCCACCCTAGACAAAAGTGCTGTAGGGTGGATACTGGTTGTACTATTATACTCATCAAAAGTAGTCCTCAATGGCTCCAAATCTAGTTGAGGGAGGTATCAAGTAGGGTTCTCTAGGGGTCTGTCCTGGGTTTGGTTTTGTTTAACATCCTCATGAATGATTTGGATGATGAGACTGAGTGCACACTTAGCAGATATGTAGATGATACCAAGTTGGGTAGAACTACAGACACTCTGGAGGGTAGGACTAGGACCCAAAATGACCTGGATAAACTGGAAAAATGGTCTGCAATCCATCATATGAGATTCAGCAAGGACAAATGCATAGTCCTGCACTTGGAATAACTGCATGCATAAATATAGATTGGGGAATGATTGGCTACGCTGCAGTAATGCAGAGAAGGACCAGGGGGCTTACAGCAGACCATAAGCAGGTTGGACAGGCACTTGGTTGCAATAGTTTCATCCAAGATGATCCTGCCTCAAGTAGGGAGCTGAACTAGATGACCCTGTGAGGTCCCTTCCAGACTTCTGGGAACTAGACATTGTTGCAAGCTACTACTATGACCATCATAGACACACACAAAAAAGGAAGCATTTTAGCAGGTATGTTTCCTATGATCCTAAATTGTGAGAGGTCTTTAGCTTTATAGTCACAACAGGCTTTGGCTCCTGCCTGTGTCTGTCTTTTTAGTTGTGACTCTCTTCCACCACCATAGCTGGCTGTACTAATGCTGGGGCTATAGACTTCAAAGCTGTTTGTTGTCTTGACATCAAGCAAGTACCAAGCAGCATTGTAGGCCTGCAGTGGAAGAGTTTCTCCATTAATGAAAGAATATTTTTACAGCTTTCTTTAATGGAATATCATCTGACTGGCCATGGTGATGCCATGAAATGACTGAATTCCTATTCCCGAGTAAACTCAGTGCAAGTAAACTGAGATCTGTTGTTTGTAACTACACAGGTTTGGAAAACATACCTGCTAAAATGCGTCATTGTTATGTCTATGATGGTCACTGTGGTGGCCTGCGACAGTGTCTACTTCCCAGAAGTCTAAATAGTAGTGCAATAATGAAGTAATCTGGTTTGTGGTGAGAAGGTCTGTTCCTACTTTTCTCAAGGCCTGTTGGGAAGGCGTGTCAATTTTCATAGTTTCTTCCTATTGCCTGGCCTGCATTTCCCTTTATATTACAACTGTCACCAAGCTCCAGATCTCTTTGGTTATATTAGGCAGTACATGGAATCTTTAGCTTTCCAGAGACATTCTTCTGTTATGGAATAGTTCTGACATATTTTTGAGAGAATTTCTGTTCTCAATGACCTAGGTATTTTGATTGTGTTATAGTATAACTTTAAATAGGCTTTGTTGCTCACAATTTTGCTTTCTTCCCTTGCACAAATCTGTGTCACCTGGCACAATAATTGATACCCAACTTTATATTTGGCATTTAATTTTCTGTTTGCCTGTGTGGTTCTTGTTTTGCATCTGATGCTAGTGTAAGCTTTATAAACCATTTATTTTTCCTGTTTTGCATTGTATTAATGACATAACTGTGCAAACTCTCATCCTCTGAGTCGTGGCTTACTTCTTTAACAAGCTTCAGTTTTTAATCTGCTTTTCTTCTTTGAAAACTTTGGCACAATGATTCGCATACGGGGCATTTTCCATTATCATGTGTATCCCCACAAAATCACAGGTCTTCCTTTGCATGTTGTTTGTTTCCTCTGATTTAGATTTGTGTATCTGCTTTTACAAAAATGTTGGTGTATTTATCCTTGTAATGTAATGCCTTCTCTGTGCTATTTGATGTATTATCTCTGTCTGCTCTGCTTACATTCTGCATTTGGATGTGAGCTTTACTGCTAGCTTTGCACACATCTGTAACAGCTGACAGTTAGTGTGGGCTCCCTGAACATTCTCATACATGCTACAACATCTTCTGTCCCTATTACAACGCTAGCACAAACTCGTTCACCTTTTAAGATTTAAAAATCACGTGAATCAGCTATGTTGTATAGTTTGGCAAGTCTATTGCTTCTCCGTCATATTGTTTTACACTTGTTACAAAGATAATTTTTACATATGACGTGGGTTGAAAACACTTTTGGAACGCTTCTAGGATTTTGTGTGGGCCAGCTGCTGACATGTGCACATACTGTTGAAGCATGAGGCAAGGTTTACCCAATACACTAATAGTGATGAGCTTTTTTGTGTCCATTTGTCTCCAGTTCCGTCGCAATTTAATAGTTTTCCTACTGCCATCTAAAGAAGGTCCAGTTGCTACATGTACCCCTTTCATGTCCATTTGCCAGACAGGAATCTGGCAGGCCACCTATTTTTCCCAACCCTCCACCCCCACCCACCTCACAATTCTTCTGATTTCACACACCTCACTTCTGAAGAAATACTCGGTGTATAAGCTTTAAAAATTAAAGCCAAGACACTACAATATTCTGGCTATATCCCTCCAAATCAAGTACTTAATGAAAGTAAACTTAACCCTATTATACATGCTCACACTGTAGTGCTCCTGTTTGGGAATTTGACTACTATAACATCCAGAGTCTTGCAGGTTCAATCCCACAATAAATCTCTGACCCAGTGGCATAACAAGCTGAGCTGGTGCCTGGGGCAAACCCTGTGCAGGAGTGGGGCACATGGTTCCCAATGCACGGAAGGGGCTGTGAGCTGTGAAAGTGGTGGGGGAAAGGAGGCACAGGGCACACAGGTTCTGAGAGCAGGGAGAAGTGGAGGGCATCTGAGAGGTGGGGGGCATAGGAAGGTAGAGGAGGTGGGGCAGTAGCCCGGGAGCTTCTAAACAGTCCCCACTGGGCTGCAAGTGTGCTCTGCCCACCCAGCTATTGCTCTTAAAGGAACAGCAGGTGGGGACTGCTTCAGAGTTCCCGAACTCTGCAGGGGTGGTAGGTGATTCCAGAACCCCTCCTAACTTAGTGCCCAGGGAGGTGTCCCTCTCACCCACCCCTACTTATACTACTGCTCTGACTTTCTCCTTGTCAGCCTTATGCCTTATTTCATTTTGAGGGCTCCAACTGCAATTACACTTTCTCGGGCTTTTAGATAGTTGAGGCCTCCCCCATTCAGCTGTACACTCCTTTGTCAGAACTGCAGGATCTTAATGTGATAAAATTACTGCAACAAACAGAAGCAAGGAACACTGAACAGCAGCCATAGCTACAATCAGGAAGAACCACGCTGGAGCAGCACAGGTGACAGAGAGGAATAAGCTGTAAACCAAAAGAGAAAATCCTAATGGAAAGGGTAAGTAAAGAAACTGTAGGGATTGCCCACTAATTGAGAGGGCTAGGGCAAAATAATAAGAACTGGAACAGTAATGCATCTTCCACCAGCACTAGACAAAAGAGTGGTGAACAGCAGAGACTCCATATGAAACAAAAAAAAAAAGCAACCAAATCTGCTGGCAGGATGAGTTGGAGCTTACCTAGCACTTGATTGGTAACATAGGTGAATTGAGCCGTGCGCCAGAGGAAGAAATGAGGGAATATTTATCCACAAGCCTGATAGAGGAAGACCTGCCAAGTCTTGCTTCAGGCAGCATGGAAAACTTTGCCTGAAGCAAGACTGTGTGAGGCCAGTGTGAGGCCTTTGCTGTCAGTTTTGGGGTGGAGAAGCAAGTAGTTGTTCAACTTCATTCAGTCCTTGGCGCAAAGGAGGGAGGCAGATAAGATGCTACCGAGTTTCACTGAAGATCTGCAGTGACAAAGAGACAGTGTGGGGCAGTGAAACTGAGCACCAGACTAGTTTATGAGATGGGATCTGAACAGGAAATAAACAAAGCCAGAGGGCCATCCAAGTACATTATAGGCTTGTACCTACTTGTCCTTGTGGCAGGGCACTGGTTGCGCCAGCCACTTTAAGGGCCTGGAGCTGGCAGTCACCAGGTACCTGAGGAGGGCAGCCATTTTGGATCTGGGGCTGCCCATATAAACAGAGCAATTCTGCTGTTGGAGGTGAGGCAACAACATTGCCTGGTTGGAGGGCTGCTGATATCATCTGGAGGCAAGGGAGGAGCTGTACAGGATGGTAAGGAGGCTGCTGGTCCTGGGTACGACTTAAAACTGCACCCTGCCGGGAGTAGGTGGCCTGGTGGGGCTCCCAGTGGTGCGGGAGCCCCCAGGAAATGCCAGGCCAGTTACCACCCCGGTGAAAGGTAGGTTGGGGCGCCTTAACACCTAGTCCCCACAACTAGGTGGGTTACCCCTTGTTTTGGAGAGCCCAGAAAATGGACCCTTGGAGAGAGGAAAGGGACATAGACTCAATGCTTGTCTGAACTTCCCCTGACTGGCCCATGCTGGGGCCAGGATCGGAAGGGTCAAAGGGCCAGGGGCCCACCGTGAGGAACACCCAAGAGCTGAGGACCTGGGGTTCTGACTGGCCTGGAGGTGGGTCAGGACTAGTGAGCTGGAGGACCTGGTGGGGGGACCCCCCTGGAAGGGGAAGCGGGTAAAGGAGCTATGCTGCCCAATATGAAGGCGGATGAGATAGCCTAATGAGAGGATTCCAGGTTGGGGTTCAATCAGAAAGATTCTGGCACCCAGAGTGGGGGCCGGTGATAGTGAGAACAACGTGATGCCATCTGCGAGGCTTGGGCTGCAGTGCAGGGGAGGAAAGGAGCCCTCATCTGATTGCATTCAGCCCATAGAACCAGTCTGTCAAGGTCATCCTGGATCCTTACCCTATCTGATGTGCCTGCATTTCCTCACAGCTTAGTGTCAGCCACAAACTTAATCATTGTGCTTTCCACTCCCTCATCCAAGTCATAGATAAAGAAGTTAAAGAGCATGGGCCTAAACACTGATCCCTGGGGGACACCACTGGAGACAGCCCTCCATGTTGAGGCCATCCCATTGATTACAACTCTCTGGGATCAGCCTCTGACTCACTTGATAACCCACCTCAGATGGACATGATGTCTATAATGCAAATTTAGGCACATATTGGAAACCAAGCTTCCCTGAGCCTTCAGGCAAGTGGGATAGAGACAGACATTCAGAAAGCTGAAGCCTGGATTGATTCAATATTTGCAGGTTAGTCTAACCTCTGTAGATTGAACCAATCTGCAAGTGAATAGACATTCACTTTTGATACAGGAAATGCAGGCACATGCCTGCAGTTGCTCAGGCCAGAAGCTGGGAGCACTAGAGCATGCCTTCAGCAGCAGAGAAACTGTGCTGGGGGGTGGGGGGGATGTGGTCAGTCCCAGAAGTAGCCTCAAGTGAACTGGCCAGGGAAGGGGTTTACTTTTCCCCTCCCTGTCCCACCAGCATGGACCCTAGCTTGGGTCTGCCAGGTTCTCCCCCCTTTTTGCTGTAGTGGCCAGGGGCAGAGGCATGGCCAGAAGCCTGCCAGAATGGCTTCCTGAGGCAAAGGGGGAAGGGAGGAGGCTTATTCCCCCCTCCACTTCCTCTGCTCCTAGGAGACTGCAGCCAGAGTCTGCCAGCCCTGACTGCTACATCTGCCAATCATTCCCTGCATGGGGCAAGTGCTGGGATAAGCCAGATGCCAAAGGAGGGGGGAAATAAACTCCCTCCCTGCCCCCTTCACCTAAGGGGGGCCATGCCCCCATCCCTGCTGCTGGAGCAGCAATGGGGAAGGAACTCTGGCAGGGGCAGTAGCCCCTGTGATGGTATCCCAGGAGCACAACACCCTTCCCAGCAGGGGTGGGGGGAAGCTGTGCTGTGGGTAGTAGAACGGGCAGAGCTCCTGCTGACTGCACAGGGTAAACAGAGGCACTGGGGCTTTGAGAGGTGGCCATAGCCCCCCAAATCCCTCTAGTATGCTGCCACCACTTGTCCCACACAATCTGTGGCAGCTCTGCCCACCCTGCTCCAGCCCACAGTGCAGCCCCACTCTAGGAAGAGATTTGCACTCCCAGGAGACCATCACAGGGGCTGCTGCCCCATCAGGATCCCTCCTTCCTTGCCAATCCACTGGCAGGGTTGGGGGCATGGTCAGAGGCCAGCCAGCATGGCCCCCTTAGGTGAAGGGGACAGGGAAGGGGTTCATTTCCCCTCCCTCTGGCATCTGGTGAAGGGGCCAGGAAGGGGGCTTCTTCCACTGCTTGCCCCACACAAGAAGCAATCAGTGGAGGTAGCAGTTGGGGCTAGCAGACCCTGGCTGCAGTCCCCTGGGGGCAGAGGGGGTGAATGGGGCCTGGTCCCTTTGCTTTAGGGGGCCATGCCAGCTGGTGTCTGGCCATGCCCCTGCCTCTGCCCCTTCTGCTGCAGCAGTGAGTGGGGAGTGCCAGCTCGGGTCCATACCAGTGGGACGGGGAGTGGGGAATTAAACCCCCTCCCTGCCCAGTTCACTTGGGGCTACTGCTAGGGCTGGCCACACCTCCTGCTGGGTCGGGGGAAGGAATGCATGACAGAGGCTGCTCTCCCTTGGCCAGGCAGACCCCAGCTGGGGTCCTGGGAGGGAGACATGGGGGGTAATAAACCTCCTCCCTGCCCCTTTCACCTCAGGGGGCCATGCCAGCTGGCACCTGGCCACACCTCTGGCACCCCTGCAGCAATGTGGGGGGGACCCTGACACAGGCTGCTGCCACCCAGCCAGGCAACCCCTGGCTGGGGTCCATGCAGCTGGGACAGGGGATAGAGTGGAGAATTAAACCTCCATCTCTGTTCACTTCATGCTGCTGCCAGGGCTGGCCATGCCCCCACTGCTGAAATAGTAAGCAGAAAAATGCCTGGCAGGGCCAGCTGTGCCCTTGCCTGGCACACCCCAGCTGGGGTCTGTGCTGGTGGGGCAGGGGCGGGAGGCAAGGGAATAAATGTCTTCCCTGTCCCCTTTGTCTTAGTAGGGCCAGCATCAGGCTGCACCCCTGCCCCTGCTCTGGATAGGGAGCAGAGGGACAGAGCCAGCCCTGCTTTGCTGGAGCAGAGAGCACAGCCCAACTCAGGACTGTAGAGCATGCTGGGATGCTGGGGGACTCTGGTTTAACTTAAACCAGGATCTGGGAAAGAAATTCCATAAACCAGTTTGACCTCAATCAGTTAAGTCTGATACTACATTCAACCAGGTTTATATCAAACTGGCTTCAGACATTTTGAAACTGGTTTACATTTGCACTGAACTTATGTTCTGTTACAGGTTTAAACCAGTTTCTGCTCACTTAGACTGGTTTATGTGTAACTTCTGTCCCTAGCCCTGGTGTTGAGGCCAGAATACCCGACATAAAAATAGCATTGAAAGCCTCAGAGAAGCTATTAGAGGTAGATCAGATTCCAAAATAAGAGTACAGATGAGTGACTTGCGTACATGGCAGACTGAATGATCTTGTTCATAACTGACCCTCAACATAAGGAGAGCAATTCAAAAGGGAAAAACTGCAGACAAGCCTTGGGTAAATTAAAGAAGGGTAGGAAAAAGGGAAAATAATCAACTCATGCTGTGGATATCAGATTCCCACCTAGAGATTTACCAGGGATGTTCATCAAGAAACCTAAAAAACAGCACAAGAAAGCTGGACCAAAAGGGAAGAGAAGGAACCTCAATGGATAGACAACGTTTTTGGTAGACTATAGATAAAATGTTGCATTAACAAAAAATACTGTAAGGCTTTATTGGGGGTCTTTGTAAAAAGACAGAAGCCTTTGATTACCCCTGTAGACTTCAAAATACATAACCTCAGGAGTATCACTCTTGAATCTTTAAGCATATAGCAACTTACTCATAACACTAATGGATAATTTACTAACTTTTGAAGGCCAGTTTCTCTAGAACCATTATAGTGTTCCTGGACATCTAGAACTATGAAGATCTCCTCACTGCAATGATAGTAGCTATAGTCCTTTTTTTGCTGTCTCACACAACAGTCCCAGTTGCATCCAATATTTTATTACACGAAATGAAATTCTGGCAGTGAGGTGGCTTGAAAATATAATGGATGTGGGGCAGAATTCTGTTTCTCTTTGAGCAGGTTTCTATCCATCTACCTGGCTGTTTCTGGCCCTTGCTTTACGCTGTGGGCAAGTAAGCCAGCATGTACACTGAACACATACAGTAGGACCATGTGTTGGCTGACCATGTGCTCGGCTATGTGTACTCAGCTAAATCCCGCCCCCCACCCCCAAATGACCAGGGGAATGGTGACCTTTCTGCATCTTGGCCCCAACCACTGACTGGTTAACGCACTTGCACAGAAAGCTGGAAACCCAGATCCTAGGGGGACTGAATTTGTATCTCTCCAAGCTCCTGGCACAGTGCTCTAATCAACATAGCAAAACTGAAGCATGTTCCAGCAACTTTTGAAGCTGAGCTGTTTATACTGGTTATAGTGCAGTAGCATTTAGTAGTCACTGAATGGAAGGCAGTGACCAGGGAAGTTTCTGCCCCATTGGGAGCAAGACTCCAGGCTAGAACACAAGCCTCCCTTCTGCTAGAGCAGCAGCTCACTGAGCCATACTCCTTCTACCTTATGCTCCTCCTCCTGACCCCACATACTCCCTTCTCTTGGCTCCCCAGAATGCCAATTTCAAAAGAATACCAGAGAGGTCTCTGGGTAGTGTCTGACCTGTGATGTGATGATTAGACCCCGTTTCTAGCCAATTAGAGAGAGGTAGCTTCAAACACTCTTTGTGGGAAAGGGGAATATCTCCAGCTTCACGGACAATTGTTAGGATCTTGGGGCTAAAACAGGAGAGGGTCCTCCTCCCAAGTCTCACACCTGATAGCCATGAGTTTCTGGTCACTTATATTTTCTGGCCTCAGATGAAGGTACCTGCCCAGAAAGGGTGGACATATGTGGCCATGTAGACTCCCATGCCAGCACGTGACTATTGTGTATGCCCAGTCTACGCGCATATACACACTGCAGGGGTTAAAGCATTGCTTCCTGCATATAAGGGTCAAAAATGTCACTTGCACAGCTAAAAAGCTGTCATTTGGCTGCATAAAGTATTCTACCCTGAGTCGAATACCTGGAGGATTTTATTTCTTTTGGCAGCTGCCCATCCAGAGCACAGCCCTACTAAGCATGCCCAACAGCAATACTGGATCACAAATTGTGCATAAATGACAAAAATCACAGTTATACAGCTATGCATGCACTATTTAAGCATATAAAGTGAAACCCAGTATATTCTGTAAGAGTCCACAATGTTTAGAATATGCCCTAAGGGAAAAGACCCAGTAAAAGGAAACCTAGCTAAATGGCTTGTTTGTTTGTTTTTTAAATAAATCAAATGGGCAAAAATACCTTCAATCCTAAGCACCCTCACACTAATGAAAAAGGTGCTAAGCTAAAACTTTTGTTGTGCAAAGCAAGGGATATGGGCAGTAAGAAGGAACTGAGTTATGCTCTAGGCCACCTGCCTTCATGTACAAGTAATGATAGTGCATTTTGCGTTGGCATAGCCATAGGGAATAAGATCCCATATATACAAAGACTGGAATAGACAATCAATCAAATAACTGCTGTTTGTATAGTAGGAGGATAACCCACTATATCTGAATGTCTGAGGGTCAGCAATGTAATGTATTTCACTTGTGCCAACATCTGAGTTTCAGGTGAGCGTAGTTTACAGAGCGTAGGAGTGACTGACAGTATTCTTTACTGTGTGGTACAGCTTATTTATCAGATGTGTTAGGGGATACAGGAGCCATTGCATGAGGATTTTTGCTATATTAAACTTTGCTGGATATTCCTTCTGATGTACCCGATGCTTAGTTTTGTATATCTAAAAATGTCCAACAGTAATACTTCCAGTACTGGATGATATCTGTACTAGCACAGAGTAAAGATCTGTCTGTGGTATTGGATTACAAATGATAGGTTATCACCAGTCTCAAATTGAGCACTGTTGGTGAAGAGACAAGTGGCTATATTACTCCAACTGTTTCCACCGAAAGTTTTTACTTGTCTCAAAATCATGAAAGGGAGCTATTGCATATGAGCTGTAATTATTTTCCAAGTGAAATATTTCAGCTGTTTCTAAACAGTTTTCAAGTAAAATTCATTTCTTTTGAGGGCTAGCTCCTTGCCAAATTATGTTTTAAACAAATGAGCTGCTATTGTTTTACTTTATTTTTTAACTAAATTGTCAGTAAAATGTAGAGGATCTTCAAACACTAAAACAAAATAGACTTAACCACTTAGAACTTAACCCTACAAGGCCCTTTGTTTCTCTGAAGGCTTCTGAACAGTTCAGATACAGACAAGTTCATTCCATTAATTTGTTAAAGAAGGTTATTCCTAGTATATAGTTGAACGAGGCTAAAAAGTTATATTTCTACTTTCATGCTTTTGAACATTTTATCTTAAATTTTAACTTGATACAATTTGATAGCGAACTTTTAGCTTGCAATATAAACATTAACTGGGCATTTCAACTGTATAAGAATTAATATAAAGAGACTGAAATTAGAGTTTCCTCCTCATTTCAAGATTCCCCTGTGCTGTCATTGGTTCCTTATGGATGCTCCTTGTTTTTATTTTTAAGCAATCCTCCCTATGCTTTACACTTCTACCTCCAAGAAACTGTTACAGTACCATCTTTTTGAGCAGGAGTGGCTGAGCTGTATTAGCTGTTCAAAAGGCTTATAATTACTGCACTATAACCAAAAGGGAACCTGTGTATGTCAAAACATACTACCTCCACACTCACTTGGTTTCTACTGATTTCAGGTGCAAAAGGCCATAACAATAAATTTAATAGAGGTCTACTACATGATAAAGTAGGCCCAAAACTACCAGCTCAGGAAATTAGATTTTATGCCATGTTTAGCCAGAATTAAGTACTACACAATATTTTTGTACTAGTAAAATAATTGCCTTGGTGGTTAATAAATACACTTCCACTTCTCCCTAGTACTTACTCAGGTGGGCAAGGCTCAGTGTTGCAGGTTCTTTGGTTTTCTGGTGGCTTACTCTCAGGGTCACAGTAATTGTTCTGTACAATGGAGTTGTCATCCAGCCTTTTACACACTGCCTCTTGTTTCTGTGTACCTTGAAAAGAAATTGGACACCGCTGATTAGTAATGGCTACTCTTTTTCTACTTACTGGCTGTGTCTACACGAGATGCTGACTGTGCAGTTATTACTGCACAGTCATTTAGTAGTTGTATATCCAAGTACTAAATTACTATGCAGTAACTAACATCACTGTTCAGTAGCATCCCCACGCAGTTTCCTGGTAACGCCAACTGCATAGTAGCTCATTATTACTGCACAGTAACGTCACATCACATTTTGTGCCACGTGACACTACTGCACAGTACTAACAAGCTACTGTGTAGTAGTAACAAGCTACTTTGCAGTAAGCTGCTTGTGTAGATGTGGCCACTGATCAGTAAAATTATGCTTCATTTACTAGCCATAAATGTTACAGTTCAACTCAAAAAAATATACCAATAAAAAAAATTGACCAAATATGACCACAAAATATCTTTCAATTTACTGTAATCTAAGGCAACCACACTGTAAAGAGAATTCCAAATAATTGCTGTATTCTAAAACAAAGAGAATATATTTATAGGTTTAGTAACAGATTGTTTTTATTTGCATATTGCATGAAATCTATTTCCCATCTTTTTCCTCCCCCAGCAAAAAACTCCAATTCCAAGCAAAATACCAACAGCTAGACTGTGGTCACATTTCAGTGCAGAATTATTGTTTATATGTTTTGGGCATAGTGTAGGATGAAATGCCTTATTTTTAAACATTACATTCAATAAACATTGTTTCACTTAAATTATAAAACTGGAATCCATTCTGAGAGATGCAGCTTGTGCCTTTGAAAGCTCATCATGCCTGACATTCCCAGTTCCTCTTTAATTACATTGATTAGCAAAGGCAGTAAGAAAGTGGTCATTAGTCTTCCAAAACCAATAGTAAACTATTGTCCAAAAGGAATATTTTAAGATAACTAGACTTTACTATTTAAACACCAGAATTCACAAGTGTAAATAAATCTGTTGGGACTGAAGTAACATTTTCATCTGATAATCCTTTAGACCATGGACATAAATGTGGTACATGCTTGTTGAAAATTTATATTCAATATGCTCCCTTCCCCCACTTTTTTATAACAAGCATGTTGATTTCTTTCCTAGAGTTAAAAGAGGATAACGACCAAACGTATAAGTAGTTCTTTTATGTAGTGTCAATGTAATAATGGGATTATTTGTGAGCAGGTTGCAGGACTGGGAGCATAACTTGAAACAAAAGCAAAGTTAAAAAATGTGTGGTTTGTTTTTTTCCTAAATTGTGAACTATCACAAAATAAATAGGAGTTAACACAATGTGGCTTTGAATTATCAACCAATTTTTTTTTCAGAGCTGTCTTCCCAGCTTTACATGTTCCTTTGCCCTTGAAGACAAGGGATTTACAGGAGATGGACTCTGACAGCGGTAAAATGAAGAATGAAGAAAAGAGAAGTGCACAGTGTTGTTTCAGCAAGTACATCATTTTAAATAGATCTTTAAAACAAAGAATACTCAGGAATTCCAAATTATCCCGCAGGAGGAAAACAAAATCAGTGTTAACAACATCCCCTTAAACAACAGTTTTGGTTAACCATGAAGTCCACCAACTCTTTCCCTGTGATGGAACTTAAAGGAAAATAGTGTGATACCATGTTAACTTAATCTGAAATATGATCATTAAACATGGGAAACTATCACCTCAAATGCTAGGCACCTAATTCGTTTTCTGACCCCAAGATAGTCATTAAAACACTGTCAGATTTCTTTTCACACCTCCTGGTTATTTTACTTAAGATGTGTGAGTTCTAAACACTTCCCTCCTCTCCCTCCCCCAATATTAGCCACAAGAAGCTGAAGGAAAACCCATCAGGCCCACCAAGCTTGTGAGGCCAATGAGCCATCAAGTCAGTCAAAATAATACACCTCAGAGCTTCAGGAGGCATTATTTATGGTCTGCGAGGACCCAAGGGCCTTACAACTAAATTTAAAACTTTCCTCAAATTATTTTTAAAATACTTTTCTTGTTTTAAACTAGCCAAATAAATTATCTAATCACTTCTTATTCATGGAGGCCCAAATCAACAAAGGGACATAGGTATAGAAACGCTCAGTGTTGTTTTGACTGACTTCTGGGCACACAGCTCTGGTACTGAAATTCACATATCCAAGTTAGACATAATTTTTTTATGGCAGCACAAATTGATAGGCAGTAATTATATCCCTTCCCAGCTTTCATTTTGCTAAACAAACCAAGCTCTTTCAGAATCCTCTCAGCTGATTGGCTCTCCATTCCCTTACTTAACCTAGTACTTCCCTAATTACTTCATCTTTCTTGAACATGGATGATCAGAATTGCACAAGATATTCTAGATGAGGTCTTACTAGTACTGTGACTCTAAATACGGATGCTGTGGCACCCTGGGGTGCCTTGAGACCTTTTCAAGGATGGCACAGGATGACATACAATGTTAGCACTGTTATGTGTGCAAATATGATTCACAGGATAAACCCAGGGGGCATGTGCAGATGAGCGTGGCTGTATGGTATGTAGCACCACAAACATGTCTCCAGCGCCACATACTATACAGTCTGGTGGTCTCTGTGCTGCAAGGGTGTGCTGCCCACGTGTGTGCGACTCCAGGTTTTTTTCCCCCGCAGATTTTTTTGACCCCTGGTTATCCAGGGGTTAAAAAAAAAAAACATAGAAAAAAGAACTGGAACAATGCATGCTCAGGCAACGCACACTGCTGAAAAGCAGTCGGGCTGCCCAGAGCTGTACTCTGGCTGCTGGGCAGGCTCTGCCCAGCAGGATCACCACAGCTGCGGCCCCGGGAAGCCCCCAGAACCCCAGGTAAGGCTGGTGGGGCCAGCACAGTGCTGGCCCCAGCCTCCCCTGCTGCCCCCGGGGTAACTTGCCATGCGCCAAAGCGCACATGGCACAGGCTTTCCCTACGGACTATTAGGTGCAGTGCAAGGTGTACCGCTGCTAGATGTCCCCAGGGAATCAAATGTCCAGGCATGTCTGTATGCACCCAGAGATTTCAAATAGGAATCCACAGTGTTAAAGACATTCTGACATGTTGTGGTCTTTCTGGGTTCTCAGCAACAGAAACACTCTATTATTTTTCTATAGTCAAAAAATAAGTGAATATTAAAACCCAGCATTTTCCAAGGGGTGCCTTGTATCTAAGGAGGGGTGCCATGTGTCTAATGAGGAGTTTAAAATGGCTGAGAATCATTTCTCTGCTAGAAATAACCAGCTTTATACATCATAGAATTGCAGTTGCATTTTTCATACTGCTACATCCCATGATCAGCTAGAGCACTTTCTCCTCATCATTTCCAGCTTAGTTCTGAACATGTAGCAAAAATTTTTGGCTGCTTACAGACATAAACACTCCCCGCCCAAATAGTGCTTTGCTTTAAACTCAGTTCACTCCCATCCTGAGCTCAGCAAATGCCCAGAAAAGGCATCTTTTTAGTTTGACCCAGCTTGCCCAATGTCTGTAGACCGGGCCCTTCACTGAGGCTTTTTTGGAGCTTTTATCTAATAGCTGATTGATTCAGCTATTAGACAAAAGTGCTAAAAAGCCCTGCTGAAGTTGTGACCTATACAGACACTGAAGAGTTGGGTTGAACTGATGCTCTGCCTATTTCAGTAAAGCGCATTTTTTCACATCTGTCAGCAGTCCTTCTTATCAGTCCTAAACACATGATCTTGGATTTTGTGCTATTAAATTTCATCCTAGTTCTGTTGTACAGGAGTTAAGGTCATACAGTCAACAGATATGCATAACTGGAACCAGATCTGCCAAGTCTGTCACCTAAGCAAGAGGGACATTTTTCTACTCAACCCCCACTGTGGGTAACTGTAAGTTCTTCATAGCACCAATGTGAGCACTAATGCTAATTGCCCTCTTTCTCCTAGAGTTGCTAGTTAACAGTTACTAGATGGCAAATAGACCAACATTTAATCCTTTCAATTTCTGACCACATCGTTCTTCTCAGAACTGGAGAGTGCTACTCTAGAGATGACTTTATCCTCAATGGGCATGTCCAGACGAGCACAGTCATGAGGTATGTGGTGCTGCAAACATGTTTTCAGCACCACGTACTGCACAATCCAGTGTCCTCTGTGCTGCCAGCGTGTGCTACTCCAGGATTTTTTTCCTACAGGTTTTATTTACCCCTAGATATCCAGGGTTCAAAAAAATCCACAGGAGAAAAAAAATGGAGCAGCACAAACAGGCAATGCACGCTGCTGAAAAACAGAGCCCAGCTGTCCAGAGTGGCACTGTGGCTGCCAACCAGGCTCTGCCTGGTGGGATCAACATGGCTGCAGCCCCAGGAGGCCCTCAGGACCCCAGGTAAGGCTGCTGCAGCCAGCACAGTGCTAGCCCCACCCTTCTCTACTGACTCCAGGGTAACTTGCCATGCGCCAAAGTGCGTGTGGCACAGGCGGTCCCTGGGGACAAGTAGCTGTGGCACAAGGTGCACCACTGTTGGTTGTCCCTGGGTAACCAATCATCTACACAAGTCTGGATGCACCCAACAAGTATAATTTTTAAAAGTAGTATTAAAATATTTTTAATTAAAATGGGACTTTTTTGTTCTATAAATTCATGCATTGAAGGTCTTTATGAAGTTACATTGCATTTTTTGAACAGTACTGATACATTCCTACTGAAGATCAGTAGACTCCTCCAAATTTCCCTCTAGCATCATATTCATCTCCCTAGGGCTTCCAGCTGAAACTTGGCAGCTATGAAATTCATTTCTGAAGAGTTTGTAGTAGGAAAGCACTTTAACCACAGTGAACACAAAGCTTTACTGTGCTCAGCTTTCAGTTCAATTTTAAACCACCAGGGTTGCTAAGTCCAATATAGGTAAAGTTTCATAAAGCAAACAAGACAGTGCTCACCACTGTCCATTCATACAATGAAGAATCTTTAATCTATACCAGGCAGACAACCCAGATGAGGACTTCCTGGCCAAAAAATATGTTGATCCAGTGTTAAATAAGCTACTTAGTAGCACCTTGCAGTACAGAGTATATTTTACGACTCAAAAATGAAGACATGGATTACGGAAAGTTTAAATCATTGCCACAAAATTGAAGTGCTACTTAAAATACTGTCTTTAAACTTTTAATTTTAGAACAACAACAAACAACTGGAGAAAGTTGTCAGTACTGTGGGTTTAGGTAACAGACATGGTCTAGTTTATCCCTGTGGACCTTATGGAGTCTTTTTAAATAATCAATTCTTCCCTGAGAATATGGCTTTTCTTCAAATAATCTGAAAAACATTGCAAACCCATGGGGGAATAATTGCAACCAGTTAGACAGAAACACTATGCTTTCAAATCTACAGATTTATAGTATATAATAAAAGACATAAAATGTCCTTATGACTGGTCAGTGCAAGTGTAATAGAAAATAAAACACTAGTGGTTTAGTGACCATATTCCCTGTAGATTTGGAGATGTTTTGCAGATTTCAGTTTCCAAATAGTCTGCATGACTTTCAGTGGCCAAATTTAAAATTATATGGGGCACATTTTATTCTTAAATTAAAATTGCAGGCATGTACATGCTATATCTATTTTTAAAAACAACCCCCAAAAATTGTGGTTTGTGATTGTAACAGTTGATTATAAAGATGCCAATACCAATACATGGCGAGTTTTGCATCACTAAAACTAGTGCATGCTGGTTAACCCAGACATACTTTCTGAGCTCACTCATCAGATCACAAGATATTCATCACAGAACTAAAGTTACATTTTCCTTGATGAGGGCAAGTATATTTTATTTGTCCAGAGACAGTTTTACAATCTTCTGGGAGCACAGAAGAAAATTAGTGGGCACCATTTTATCATGAAAGGAAAGCAGCCGGTTATTTATTTTTAAAAATGTTTTGATTGAAAACTTCATCTGAAAAAATCCAATTTTCCTTCAGGTTATCTGTAATGAAATGCCTCAACTAAAGACTAATATTCAGCACATTATGATAGAAAATGTTATTGTGTTTCCTTTCCTACTTAGCTTCCACTTGACTTCTTGATAAATTAAAAAGGCTGGAAAGTTGTGAAATATTTCTTTGCATACTACTGGCTAGAGGCAAATTACTTCCTCATAGAGCAAGGGAGGCACTAGGGCAGGAATTATGAACCTTGCTAAAATCCCTGGACAGTCACAGACTTCCTATTTGAGAGTTAAGAAGCATCATTTAAGAAAAAAGTAGAAAAAGAATTAAACTACAACTCAATAATCTAAATAGGATGTACTTTCCTTCCCATTTTCTCTATTTGCCATTTCTTTATTCCTATCTCTCCTACCATTACTCCCCTTATCTCCCTATGTATCCATATTTCTGTGGGAGTTTTTTATGTTCTCTTGGCTTCCTTTTCATGCTGCTCTACCTTTTTTCTTTTTCTAGTTCATCCTTATTTCTGTTCTTTAATCCTTGGGTTCCATTTTCCATTCCTACTAGTTATTTTTTCACTCATTTTCATCCTTCCTTGAAGGCTGTACTTGTATACCACATTCTGTTGCTTTCCATTTATTCTCCTGTATTCTTGTTTCTATTTACCATATGTTCTCACACATAACACACTCCAGCACACCTTGTTCTTAAAAAGCATGATGGATTTTTTGTCGTTTTGGCTGCATGGAGCAGGGACAGACCTGAATCCTTCAGCTCCCTCACCCTACCTTTCCTGCTTAACCAAACCTGAACCCCTATAATGTTGAAAAGAGTCAAAAAGTCTCCAAGTTTGTGAAACATGAGAAGCCCCAGGAGCAGCTAGCAGGCAGCAAAATTGCCCTTAAAAAGAGCAATCTTATCTTAATTAGTAGAACATCAAGACCATTAAAAAGGAGAGATGATCACTGATACCTAGGGAGTGAAAAACAATGAGCCATTAAAGTCTACTGGCTCCCTCAGCTGCCCAATTAGTAATGTCAAAGCTGCTACATTGTGGAGAAGAAGTCGAAACAAGGTATCTTGGGCAAAAAATCAGTTTCCTTGCTTAAGACATGCACCTCATTCTTGGGGGGATGATTTTGGGGGAAAAGATGTTGCATGCAAGAACATATGGCATATATTTATCTCACCTCAACAACATTGTTTGTGAGCCCCCCACCTAATGCATTTGATTTTTTTGGACTGTCCTTCCGTCAGTTTATAGAGACCCATTGTCCTAGATGCCTGATAAAAATTAAGACATTTTTAAGCATATCTAACCCCTGTTGTGCCTGGTAATGGGGGCAGGCAATGCACGTGTTCTGCCCAAGCATACCTGCTTCACAGACCTAGACAAGCTATTCATTTTCATGTAGAAAGCTTCTTACTACAAATCTAGCTAAGCACAGATTTTACCGTATGCAAATAACATCTCTGTTTAGAAGATAACACTAACTTCTATGTTTCCCCTGGGTTTTGATTTGAATTCAAGTTTAAGGATAAGTTTTTACTAGTATCAATGACAGAAGTTTAAGTGAGGCAGCCCTTGCCCCATTCTCTGCCCTAGCCCAGCCCAAATCCCTCCCTCACTGCAGGGGCATTGATCTGCCCCGCCCCCCCACTACAATAGACTTACCAGCTGGAAGCAGCTGTGTCCAGCATGGTAACCAATCCACCATCTATAACATTGTATCTATGGGAAAATTGGTTCCGAGTTACAATGTTTGTACTTAAGACACAGTTGTCAGGAACCAATTATGTTCTAAGTCTGAGGACTGCCTGTCTTCAGCATCCCCGTGCTTCAAAATGGCAGTAGAGACACTTTAACTAAAGCTCCTTGAACAAGCTTTATTTAAACCATTTAAACCCCGCCACCATTCTGAAGCACGGGACTCTGTATACATGAGATGCAGGTGCTTTAATTAGAGTGGCTCTCATAGCCACTCTAATTAAAGCATCTCCCCCCCACACCCGTGTAGTATGTGTAAAGATGCCCAGTAATGGTATAAGAATCCAGAGTCTCTGTTGAGACCATACTTAACAACATTCAATCTGTGGATGATTTCTTGTTCCCCAATTCTGCTTTCAAGTTGTTTCTTAAAATTCTGGATTCTTATCCTACCTGCACCCGACGCTATACCACAGTATGCAGTAGATATACCCTTGGAAAAGTGTGGCTAGCTTTCTACCTTTGCCACACATTTTTTATTTTTGTGCACTGCATCTCTTATTCAATCAAAAGGGAAAAAGTGTTCCAAAAATAATCAGAATTAATTGGAATCCCATTTTTTGTGAAGTTCCAATCCCAAGTTTGAAATTCAATAGGTTTGAGCACAGACAACATTCAAATAAATATTCTACATCCTGAAGAAAATGTGGAAGAAATCTGCATTATTTTTATGAAATATTATATGTGATTTAGTTTGCCTAGTCAAATGCTGCTTCTTGCCTGACCTCAGGGTAACATTTCTTTCCAAAGACGTATGTTCAGAGTTGGGAATAGGTGATCAATGGAATAACATGTATGCCTGGGGTGGGTAAGTGGACTATCAAGACTCATTAATTATTGAGGAAGTCTACTGAAGAAGTTCAGTAGATATGCTAGCCAAACAACTGATTCTGTCAAGTGAACTGGTAACTGAACAAGGATCACCTAGCAGAATTCTAATCTCCTGACAAGGGTAATTAATGGATCACCTGACAAAAGGGTCTGGAGGTTATAAAAACTCTGGGCATGGAGTAATTAAGCTAGGGATATTTTGGAGGTAAACATTGACTCTAGAGGCCTACACAAATCTACATTAAAAGAACATTATCAAGGTTCCCCAAAAGTGAGGAAGAGCCAGAATTAAAGATGTCTGTGCAATCTTAATTTGCCCATTTTCTGTATGCATGTTATAATACAATCTAATAATACAATTAAATTACAATTTAAATAATATTTTTCCAAATTCCTTGCTTCATTCACTGCACAGAATCATGATGCTCAAACAAATGAGGAGCCACTCAGTACTGTTTTATCTTCATTTCTAAACATGTGACCTTATGCCTTATTAAATGCACACTATTAAATCCTTGTTAAAATACAGAATTCTGAATTTTTCCATGAACTGTAAACTGGATCCCATCATTATAAAGTTCAAGGGTTTTGAAAGACATTACTTAATCTTCATAATACTTGAGTTGAGGGCTGGTAAGAATGCACTTTTTCAATGGAAGGCAAAAATAAAGAAGTTAAAGTCAAAAGTTTCCATTCACTTGGAATGCCCATTTTTAGATATTTGAGTCCTGATTTTTCAGGGTACTTGGTATTATACAGGATATTAAATATTGAAAGAACAGCTCTCACTGACTTCAGTTGTCATTGTGAGCGCTCAATAGTTTTCTTGGTGTCTAGAGTTCTTGTGAATCAGGCCCCAGGATCTCTAGATACCAAGAAAACAAGGAACACATAATGATCAATCCCTTAGGTAATGCTTGGTTTAAGTGACAGCTTAGTATCACTTAAACACACCTCTGCTGTGCCAGAATCCAGTTCTCCAGGACAGGAATCCTTGTGGGTGAAATCATTTATTGGACCAACTGTACCGTCAGTGTAGATGTAGGTAAGCTTTTGGGTATCACAGTATCCTTCCTAAGGCATCCAAGACAGTAGCAGACACAGCTAAGCTAAAAAGCAGATGGAATAAAAGATTATTAAGTAGGGTCATTATGACCTGTGACGCATAGGATTTAGTATCAGGAAGATTATAATGGACCATAATGCCATTGTCATGTTCAGTCCCCAGTACTTAGCACCCCATACACTGATGAATTTCCATTCCCATGCTTGTCTTGTAAAGGTGATGGAGAGATTTCCATTGACCACTAGAACTGTGAGGTCAGGCAGGGGGTGATTTTTCTATGAAAAATGTTCTCCTACATGTGTTCTATCTCTCAGCTTTATGGGTTTTTTTCAGTGGTTATTCCTTCTGGTGTATAGTTTTTTGTCTGATTTCACCCACATGGTTTCCATGACAGCATTTGTTGCACTGAATGAGGTATTCCACATTCTAGAATAAATGAGTATGATCTGTAGATTCTGATGGTTTTGTTTGTGGGGATTACTGACTGTTGTGGCAGTAGAGATATGTTGACAGGTTTTATTGTTGAGGAATGGCTGTGTTCCACTAGGTGCCTGTTTACTTGCAGGGAGTTTACTTCTAATGATGAGTTAGGTAAAGTTGAAAGGCTGTTTGAAGGTCAGGAGTGAGAGTGTTCACATTATTTTTCTCAAGGAACAGTCCATTTCAGGTATAGGCTGTAGTTGTTTGATGATCTTTCTTAATAGGTTCAAGTGTGGGATGGTACATGACAACCAAGGGTGTGTGGTCAGTAGGGGTTTTTTTTAATACAGATTTCCCTTGCTTTATGCTATACATGCATTCCTGGAAAATGGCACATAACTCAAATTCGCATAAAGGGAACCCACTTTACAATGTAGCAAATAAAGATACGTTCCAAGACCTTGACCGTACTGACCCCCAGACCCATTTCTACCACTTTTTCAGGACAATTTTAGTACTCACCAACAGCAAACCGTACACACAAACACAGGGTGGTGATGAATGCTACCATAATGGGGATGGCAACTACAGAAGCACATGTCGCAGACAACAAGCGAGGAGCACAGATCCACACAGGAGACTATATTTTGGTGTGTGTCACTCTCACAATGCACTGCACAAAGCAGCTGACTGTGGGCTTCCACCATACCAATCGCATAAGAGTGAATTTACCTTGCATAAAACAAATTTTTGGTATAAAAAGGCTCATTGCATAAGAGCAAATCCGTACAGAACCCACATAAAGTGAGGGAAACCTATATATATATATATATATCAGAGTAGGTTCCTGTGGGGTATATAGGTTGGTCTTTCAAAGATATAGTCTATTTTGCTGCTGGAGTGCCCTGGCTGGCAACTTTCAGTTTGGCCAGATGGGTGTCAGAAGTTGTGACAAGGAAGGCCTTGGGGCTCGAGGGAATCCTAGGGAGGAGAATAATCCCCCTGTACTTACCTCAGGAGAGGAAAGAATCACCATGGCAGCACAGAGCAGCACACCACATTTCTGGAGTCAGTGCTCCCTAAGGATTGACAACCGGTGAGTGCAGACAGGTACTTCCAGCCCTGGAGAGGGGCAGCCTGGGAGAGACATCAGTGTCCAGGAAGCAGAGATTATGGACCCTCCTGCCAGTGCCTGCCTATAGCCATCTGCAGTACAGAGGTACTCAGCAAGAGGTATGGGTGGTGGGTGGGCCACTGCAGAGGGAAGCCCACTGCTGGAGCATGGAGGTCGTGTGCCTGAATCTGGTCAAAGCTGCTGCCAAGTACGTGCCGGGGAGGTGGAGGGGGATCCAGAGGGCCAATCCCTTGAAGAGCGGAGGGTGGTGTCATAGGGCCCCAAAGAGACTGTTTCTTTCCTCTTTTCCTTTTTCTTTTGATTTGGATTTAATTTGACTGCCTGATTTTGGGCAGGAACAATAAGGGCTCTGACTTAAAGGGACAGGTAGGGCAAAGTGCCCCAATAGGATACTTGCCTTGACACTGATCTAGGACCTCAATTTTGGGGACACTGAAGCATGAACTCTCCTTTTGACTGTTAACTGCCTTGTGAATTGACTGCTGGAGACAAGATCCAGGACAGTACCCCTTCCCCCACCCCTGGGAGTTTGAGTACCAAGAGCCTGACTCAATGAGTTTTTCCTGGCCCCTGGCCATCTTTGAGTAACCCTACCTTGGCCAGAAGGGGTCTGTACCCTGAAAAAATCAATCAGACCCAACATCCAGTGTGTGGTAAGGGTGGGTATAGGGAAGGTAGAACCCCACGATTACAACGTTCCTGAATCAAGATGGAATGAATATTCTGAAACATGTAGCACCAGATCCTGTTCCATCTCTTGGGTACCTAAATGGACTTAGGCACTTAAAGACAATTAGATTCTATTCTGCTAAAGTCCATAAAAATGCATTCATGCATATTTTGTAATATACCATCACATTAACTTTTAGATTGAGTCACAAAAAGGCAAGGAAGGAGGACTTAGCCATTTTTTGTATTAATGTTTTTTTCCATGACTTAAGTAGGGTGGAATAGGATAATGCTTTGGTATCCAAGTCCACTTGTGTGCCTAACAGAAGTCCACTTGTGTGCCTAACAGGTAGAATACATTCTGGCCTACAGTATTTGGCTAGGGACAAAGTTGCACATTAACTGGTTTAAGTGATCAGAACCTGATTTAAACCTGTAACAGAACAGAAGCTCAGCGTACATAAATCAGTTTCAAAACTGGCTGAAACTGGTTTAAGATAAACCTGGTTGAATGTAGTAACAAATTTTGCTGATTTGGGTCAAACCAGTTTATGAAACTTCTGTCCTGGTTCTGTTCCTCGTTCAAGTTAAATCAGAGTCCCCCAGCATCCCAGCATGTTTTGTAGCCCTGGGCTGTGCTGTGCTATCTGCTCCAAAGAGCAGGGCTGGTCCCATGCCTCTGCTCCCTAGCTGGAGTAGTGAGGGCTGGCTGACAAAGGGATGGGGGAAGGCGAGCCCAGAGGGGGATGCAGCCCAGTCTGCAGGGGGAAGACTGCCCCCACAGGCAACCTCTGGTTGGAGCCAGGGAGAGGAGTTAAACACCCCTTTCCCTGCTCAAACTTAGGGCTGACAACTGTGCACTACAAATCCCAGAGGCACCTGGAAGCAAAAAGAGGAAGTGATGAGCAACCCTGCAGAGTCCTGCTGCTGTAATTCTGTACTGCAAATCCCAGAGACCTTGGGGGCAGTAGGAAGAGGAAGTGAACACACAGCCAGAGACCTGTGTTCCAGCACCCCTTGGTTTCTGGCCTGATCACTGCAGGCATGTGGCTGCATTTCCTGAATCAAAAGGTAAATGTCTGCTCACTTCTGTTTCAATTTAATCTGTGCACCTTAGACTAACCTGCAAAGACTGAATCGATTCAGCCTCAGGCTTTTTGACTGTCCCTACCTAGCCTTTATGACCTGCATCTTATAAGAGGACAATAACAGCCAGTTAGGAAAATTTGAAAACTTCTACCCCATGTCACCTTAAAAATCATCATTGTATTTAATAAAAAATATTTTAAAGACCCTCAAAGATAAAAGTAGCCCAGCTACCAATTTCCCAACTGATTTTTTCCCTTATTTATTACCATGATTTTTAAATTTTAGTCATCAATACTTGCATTAGAAAAGTTTTGCTAATCTCTAACGTAGGTTGAATGAAAAGATAGCGTTTGTATAGGTAAAATTGCAATAGCTGGTAGTCATATATTAAAGATATCCAAACAGTAGATGTATTTCTAGAGTTTTTCTACCCTTCTTATTTTAATTAACATATTTTAAAAAAACTGTCTCTTACCTCATTCTATTTTTCCCTAACTAAGCTTTGTGAATCTCTCTTTTTTTGATATATGAAAAAAGATGTTTTACATGATAATAGCTACAATGAAACAAAGATTTCCTGAATAGGCCTTATTTTCTTTATATTAAAAGGAAAAAAAACCAATCACCATATGACAGCAGGGTGACTACAAGCTCCACCCTCGGGCCACTCATGTCACTGGCCTGCCCCTGCCCAGGTCAGTCCACCCTGTTGTTAAAACGGGAGGCTGCCCCACTTGTGGCCCTGGTGTACTGGGCCAAATACATGGCTCTGAACCACCCCTACACCATGTCCCATACCTCACAGATGGCATCCAAACTGCTGACTACTCTGGCCCTTTGCTGGAGTAAATTCTGTCTCTTGCTGGGCCTCTAACACTCTGTGCTTTGCCAGGCCTCAATCACTCCACCCACTCCTGGCCCTCACCACCCATTCTTCCCTACTCCATGCAATCCTTCAGGTCCTACCCCTGCCCTACTGTACATGGTCCTTTGGGCTACGTTACTTACACACTCCATCTGGCATATGCACAGTCCTTCAGGCCACCCACAGGCCCTAGTCAACGTGGCCTCTGGCTTTCTGCCCCACACTGGGCTGAACTCAGCCTCTAGTTCCTCTCTGGGCCACTACTCTGCCCCTCATAGGGCCATTGCTCTGCCCCACACTGGGGCCACTGGTCTTTACAGTTCTTGGGCCTCAGGCCCCACTCAGTAGGCCTTGGCCCCTGTTTCAGGCCCCACCCAGTGGACCTGGGCCCTGTGTCAACCCAGGACTAACAGGAACCTCCTCCATCCTCATAGTTCCTACCCTAACCTCCAGGTACTCTGGGAGCTGCTCTCCTCAGGCTATGTGATGTTGCTCCACTGGCTCCCTAGATGTAACTGCCAGCTCAGCTCCTACAGCCTGGGCTTATACCCTGGATGCCCAGCCCTCATCCAATCTGGAATGCAGTCATGTGACTGCCTAATTGGGCCTAACCGCACCTGCCAGATGCTCCACAGCCTGCTTAAACCTCTTAAAGTGACAGGCACAAGTTGGGCTCTGCCACACACCACAGTATTTTTGCACATTAAGCTGAAAGGAGAAGGGGTCTCATTTTAGCTACCATGAACTGCTTCCAAATGAATTTTCATGCTGAGTAAAATTTACAAATTCAGTTTGAATGTAATCACCTTTTAGTCTTTCATATATTTGGCTTAATTACCTTTGCCAATCTCTTGCTTCAGGATAGTTCTGTATTTCTGACACAGAATAGTTCAGAACAGTTTGCATGACAAAAGAGTCATGAGGAAAATCTTCACTCTATTAAAATTAGTTCAAGTTCTGCCAAGATTTCATTCCTGCTATGGATGTGGGAGTTCATTACTTGTAGCCTCCTTATTCTTGGATTTACCTTTCTATCCTAATGAACTCTTCCTGCATCCACCTCTTCCTTTCAACTTCCTGTTTAAAATTTAATTATTCTACAATGCTCACTAATGTACTACACAGCAAAAAAACTACAACAAACAAAAAAAATCTAAGTACCTTGCCTATGTTTCCCCATGTATTTTTAATTTCAAACAAATTTCTCTTTTACTCCACTGAAGAGGAAATTTAATTTCTTTTGTGTCTTGTACAAAAGCACAAACATAAAGTTGGCATTTAACTGCAAAATGAATAATAAGGGCCACTTTGGGATATAACAAAAGGATACTATGAGGAAGAAAACCCTAAGCCCTATCATCTCCATCAGTAAGAAAGAAACAAAACGAATACTTGGAATTAATTACTTTTAATCTTTACAGAGTATGTTTCCCTTAATGTCCCTTAGTTTTCCTTAAAGATATTTTACAGAAAAGGGACTACATAGTAGAAAACCAAAGTCCACGGATGGATGTAAAGGTCTCATTCCTTTGAAATCAATGCGTGTTGTGGAGGCCAGATATTTAGTCTCCAGAGAGAAGAAATATATTGCTTACAGGGCACTTATACTCACCAGTCCATGCAGCAGCAATCTTGTTGGCTTTGAAGGAAGCCAACTGTCCTGCTGTCCCAGCCAGAGGTAAAGAATTGCATTGGTGACCACTAGAGGGAGGATGATTAGGAATACCATAAATTGTGGGCAAAAGGCACCCATGATGAAATCACCTGGGACCACCCAAATATCCCCCACCACTGCCAATAGAAAACAGTCCTCAGATACTGCTATGGCCTGGGAAATATCATCCAACTGTGAGCTATCTGCTAGAGAAGGGCTACCAGTACGCATGCTTTGTTTTGGTAGCTGGAGAATAGAAGGTCCTGGCTAGGATCACATGAAGCACGCATACACCAATTCCTTTGTTACAGATGCCTTCTATTTGCCTTCTGATTCTTGTTCATTTCATTTCTTAAATCATCAGATGTCCATTATAAAGAAAACTTCTGTGAAAAGCAAACATCTTAGCTTCAAGAGAATCTCAGGGAAAGCATCTGCAGACAGAAACTCACTGTGCCAGAATGTACTGTTTTAATTTTAAAAATCCACACAAATTACATGAGGTTGAAAACATATGATAATCAAAATATTTTCTTTCACCAACTTAAAGCTTGATGAAGATCTGAAAAAAATGTTTCAATTAGTTACTGAAGCAAAGCATGTTATGCAATCCAGCTTACCCTTCAGATCGGTTGTCTGGTACATCTCTTACCTCCAGCACACGTGGCAGAACATTCTGACCAGGGCAGGTGATTCCATGCAAAGCCAACTTCATTGTCTCCACTTCCAGTGCGAGAGATGGGAACATTAAATTTATACCTTAGCCCCAAATTCTGTTCCTGTAGTAAAATCTGCAGTTGAAAAGAACTGGTTATCCCATTAAAACAGGCAAGCAGAGAGCAGCTAAAATGGTATTTTTAATCTGAGTGTGTGTTATATATTGTGAACAGAGAAAGTAGTAAAAATGCCACAATAGTTCATTCAGGTCTTGCAGAAAGAAATCTCAACTAATTTTTTAAACACACACACAGGTTTTTCTCTTTTGCATGAAGTGAGATTTTCTTCCTTCAAAATTTTCCTTAAGGCCTGAAATTGTGAATTTTCATTGCTTTTTAATATACTAACACTTCCAATCATGCAGTTCTCATAAAATTCCTGTGTACTTCATGACTTTCTCAAGGCCCGAAATAACAAAAGACCATGTTGTGGCTGACTGTACAACTGTTTAAAAAACTTTTTCCATCCTCCATACTGAGTTCTTGTACAGGGAAGTATCCACACAGTGGCTAGGGAGCTAACAAGGATCTCACCTGGTTATATCTTAGGCATTACTGTAACAACAAAAATGATAATTCAATTTATTATCAACAATAGCTCTAGGCTCCACGAAGGTGCAGAAAGTATGGACAAGATGGGCAAGCACAGACTGATGCCCTGAAAGGGAAGGAAAGCTCCTGCTGCAAGCAGTTCATCACAGATCCCAACATGGAACTACGCAGAATCATCACTAATTCTTGTTGTTTACAATATATCCTCATACCACCTGCCCAACACAGTACTGGCAAACAAACAAGCCCTGAATCACCAACATGACAACATCTTATTACTGCCACTAGCTTTTACCATATGTATTAACATAACTCTCAGAGATATTTTTACTCTGTCCCACCTCCAGTTACAGTTGGTTAAGGCATCTGTACCTCTATAAGGGAGAAAAGTGTGGAAAACTTTCAGTAGGGAAGTCAGTAGTGTTGAGCAGCTGAGAAAAGCAGATATGCAGCAGGCAGCAGAAAAAAGAACTCTACTCAAAGCAAAATAATTTATTTTAAAAAAGCCACACAAATTACTATAGTCTTAACTCACTTTGCAGAACACTACACACTCATAACATGTTTAAACCTACTGAAATTTACAGGGCTAGTGATGGAAGAAGAAACTACTCCACACAGGTAAGAGTACCCACTCCAGTACAATTACCTCACCTTATACATTGATGCTTCAACATAAGGTATGGGAAAACCGTAAGTCTAGTTCACAATTTCATAGTTTCATAGTGCTTAGGGTCAGAAGGGGCCTAAACAGATCATCAGGTCCAACCCCCTGCCCCGGGCCGGTACAGGTGCTGCGGTCATATCATCCCAGCCAAATCATATCACGCCTCCTCTTGAAGACTCCCAAGGTAGGAGAGAGCACACCTCACTTGGGAGCCCATTTCAGAGCCTGGCAACTCTGACTGTAAAGTAATGTCTCCTGATGTCCAGCCTGAACCTTCTCTCTAACAATTTCTGGCCGTTATTCCTAGTAACCCCGGGTGGTGCCTGAGGGAACAGAGCCTCCCCTAATTCTCACTGGTTCCCCCTGGTGAGTTTGTAAACTGCCACCAGATCCCCTCTCAGCCTTCTCTTGTGGGGACTGAATAGGTTCAGGCCCTTTAGCCTCTCCTCATAGGGCCTGCTCCACAATCCTTTGACCATGCAAGTGGCCCTCCTCTGGATCCTCTCAATGCTACACATCCCTCTTGAAGTGGACGCAGGTAAATTTATGTTACCATTGCTCTGAGGACCCATGAAATGCATTAGACTAGATGGGAATCCTTATTTACACTTCTTACAGCATCATGGAAATAAATTAGTTCATTGCTTTGTCCTCTTTTTCACCACCATAGCTAACCCATATGTATCCAAAGCCCCCCGCCCCAAATTGGTCAAGTATTTTTACTCAGTTTTACTCAATTCATGGCCCCAAAACACCTGGAACATAAATGCATAGTTTAGAGTTCAGAAAGATATGAATTGTAACTTTACCATGACTATCAGATTTTCTGAAGTGGGGCCTAAAGCCTCCAAAGATTCAGGTTCATCTGTTGGTCTCTTGTAATGGAAAGCTGTCCCAGCAACATCAAACTTTCTAGGCCAGTCAATAGTCCAGGCACCATTAATATAGTAGTCATCCTCTTCAGATTTTAAAGCTTAAAAAAAAATACAAGCCACCTAAAAATTGGAAGCAGCATTTATAATAGAGAAGCCATTGCAAATTAAGCTACTAATCTGACAAGGTGTATGTGAACTTCAGTTGTATACCACTATTTTCAAAGCAATGTAAAACTTTTCCTTGGAGTAGAGTGGCCAGTATGGCCCAGGGAGTTCTACAATACTGACTCTGACTGTCATCATCTTCACTATGCAAGTGTGATCTACAGAGACTACAAAGATCAACATGTACAGCCATACAAATCAAGATAGAGTAGTGCATGCTACAATTGTATCTCTGCTGAGGGGACTGGCAATCTGCTCTTTTATATTTAAAAATTAGACATGGCCCTTAAATTCATGACAATTTGAGAGCAAAATTCGAACAAAATTTATAACCCATGCCCTTAAAGTATGACAATCAAAAGCATAACAAATAAAATAATAGATGGAGAAGTTTCAAATCTAGCAGGCGTAGTCTCAAACAGGCCCCTAGCATGTGCCTTCTTATCTTTGACCTTTGCTATTCAACTTTAGAAGCATGCACCCAGAACAAGTATGTTATTCAAAATAAAAGACCTATTCTCGACCCAGTTGATTTCTCAGTATCCTTGTTGTAAGGTCAGATAGTACGGAAGATAGTTATCTGTTCAATCGTAGAATAAAAATGTGGCCTCTATTTTAGCATTAGAACAAGTCAGTTGGACATTCTATTCCAAGTGAACAGACAAATTCAATTACAGTCCATATTAAGGTTAAGCAGAATATCTACCTTTTAATAAGAAAAATATCAAGTTGCTGAAAATAATTTATGTCAGCAGGAAGTTAGTAATAAATACCAATACCTTAGTCAACTTTAACTTAGTAAATGAAACATTGGCTATTTCTTTTCTTAACATATTTGGTTATTTCATCATAAGATGTTATCAAGAGAGCACTACATGTAGAATATCTATTTCTTAGTGAAGAATTAAATAAAAGTTCCAGCAAATCTATAATCATATTTAAGTCAGCTTGAAACAAGATTTTTTTAAATAGAATCTTCATTTTTTGACAAAAGTAAGCAAACGGATTCTAGATACAGTGTTATAGCTGAGAGGCTTTTTATTTTTAAAATGCAAAATAGATTTTTGCATAGCCAAAGGACTTACTTGGAATGCTCATTTGAGACTATTGACCTCCTTGGTTAAGGTCATGAATGGGGTTTACATGTGCTTGCCAGCAACATTTGTCTATAGTAGCAAGTGACAATTCTAAAATAGAAGGCCAAATCATGGAATCAGTGTTTATGGAGGCAAAACTCTCAATGACCTTAATAAGAAATTCAGGATTTTGCTCACAGCTTATAGGAATAAGGAATAAGGTAAGTAACTATCACGGGCCAGTTTTCTTTTCAGTTATGTCAATGTACATCTCACTCCATAGACTTCATGGGAGTTATTTTAGAATGATGTATAACTGAGAGAAGAATTTGGCCCTCAAATTTTCACTCTTCCAGGTTTCCTTAGCTGACTACGAGGGGGTTCTAAAAGCAGTGAACCAGATAAGAGAAAGAGAATGCAATGCAAAGAGAAGAGCTGTATTTAGGAGTATATCAATAGAGATTTTTGTGGCCAGTATCAACAGCTAATTTTTAAGGAGGCATATCAACCAATCCCAATCTGGTTTCCTATATGCAGCCTGGCAGCTTGAAGAACAGTGTCCAGCTAGTAAGTCTGTCGTGGTGGAAGGGGAGAAAAGAGAAGGGGCGTGGGGAAGGAGGGGGCAGATCAAGGTCCCTGTGGTGAGGGAGGGAGTGGGGCTGGAGCAGGGGCTGCCCAGCCAGGGCGGGGCAGGGCATGGGATGGAGCCATGGCTTGTCCAAGGAGCACAGGGAAGGGAGGGCAGCTCCTGCTGCCGCATGCACCCTGGGAGGGCATGGGGGACATGTGCCCCATGATCTATGTAGGACAGGGCAGGCTGCCACTGCAGGCTGGGGCTGAGCTGGGCCCAGCCCCCACTGGGAAGAGCCCAGCACAGCCCAGTCCTAGCCTAAAGTGGCAGCCCACTCCACCCTACACAGATCCAGGGGCACATGCTCCCCACCCCCCCATGCCCTCCCGGGATTCATGCAGCAGTAGGAGCTGCCTCCTCTCCCTGCACCCCCTGGATGAGCTGCAACTCCATCCCATGTCCCACCCATCCCTGGATGGGCAGTGCCTGCCACAGCCTCGCTCCCTCACTCACCACAGGTGCCTTGATCTGCTCCTCCCCATGCCCCTTCCCTCCCCACTCCCCTCTTCCACCATAACAGACTTACCAGCTGGATGCAGCTCTCCATGCTACCAGGCTGTACTCCTCGCCACCTACGTGCATGCACAGGGCATTTATCAGCCACATCAAGCAAAAAAAGTTAATTTCTGATGCAGTTAATTTTCTTTATGTCGGTGCCAATCTCACATCCAACCGATATACTGGTGCACCTCTAGATGTATTTATTATGTAGTTTCTCACAACCTCCCATTCAGTCCCAAACTATTCAAACTACCATCAAACTCTTTTGAGAAAAGAAAGAATAAGTTATTACATAATATAGTACTAGAAGAAAGCAGCATTACTTGCAGTTACTCATCTATTTTAAGTAAGCGTATGAAAATTTAGTAAACTAGAATTGGATATCAAAAGTTTGTTAAGAATTTTTCTTAATACTTCTTTGATGCTATGCTTCCATATAGCTCTATTTTTTACCTACTCAAAATTCAAAGTGTTCAATCACTTTAAATCACCAAGACAGCACATTTAAAAATGGAGATGAGGAAAAAACACAACCTGATATAATGGTTTACATTTTTAAATCTCAGGGCAATAGTCAATTTTTAAAAAATATCCCTGCAGGTTTTTGTTTCACAAAATAAAGCAACATGTTTGTCCTTCATTTTCAAACAGATTTGTAAATAAAAATGTTTTTCAAATAATCTTTATATTATTTTAGATACTGAGGGAAATTCTTTACAAAATAGATAAGGTTTGGTGCAATTTGCACCTGAAAAATGAACTTCAGTAGCTAAAAAGAATACCTATATTTCAGTTGATTTATATACTCAGGAAAATAGAAATACAAGTGCCTTAATTTGTATCTATGTGCCAACTGTATTTGTATTAACATGTTGTAGACTTTACAGTTGCAAACTGCTCTTTTGAAGTTGGTTCTTAACTTGAAACATCTGTGCTGGAATATCCTGTAATACCCTCCCCACTGCTTGAACCATTGGTTGTGGGATTCAAATGCTACTTTACTAGCAATGCATACTGACATATTTTTGGAGGGAATATGATGTTGTAACTGATTTCCGGGAGAAGGTATGGTGCCTCCCAAAAAAAAAAAGGATGGAAGCTAACAGTCTTGCTGAATTACAAGGGGAGAAAGAAGCTGGCATTGAACACTAACTACAGCAAATAGATAAATTAGCTCCAACCCAAAACTGCAAGGTTAAATTCTCTCCTACACATCTCTGTCCTTCACAATCATTTGTGTCACTAGCTATTTGAATTCTTGTGAACTAGAGACTGGCAAAGCCTAGTCAGTGATCTGCTGCCTAACCAAATAAGAGCTTTTGGGAATGTCAGATCATTAGGTTGCTGGAAAACTGACTCATCTTTTTTTTGGAGCATTTTTAACTGAAAAATGTGTTCTCTTTTATGTTTTTGAACCAAATATTATGCAACAGAGGTCTGGGAAACTTCTAGGCATGAAGGCTCTCTTGTGCTCACTCCATAGGCCTGGTTTGCACATCTGGCCCCAGGATTGGGAGAGTGAAAAGTATGTTCCAAACTATGTTTAGAGAGGAAGGAGATATAGGAAGCTTGGATTATATTCTCTGCTCCATCGCTGGTAACCTTGAACAAGCTGCATAGTTCCTTTATGCCTCACTCTCTCCATCTATAAAATGTTAGTGATAATACTACCCTACCTCACAAAAGCATGGTGAAGATAAGTACACGGAAGAGTGTAGGATGCACAGAAACTACGGATATAAGGACATGCAAATACTTCCCTGCTCCTGCACTAAACACAGCTTAGCCAGACCAGAGAAGCACTTAACAAAACAGTAAGCAATTATTTAAGCTCCTGTATTTAAACCAGCCTCTTACCAATGTAGTTCTTTGACATTGCTACTTCTTTTATTTCAATATGAACTGAGCCTCTTGGGATTTGAACAACTTCCATGTACCCTATAAAGGAAAGGTAAACCTTGTTATTGTTATTACCCTTCAGCTTGAACTTTGAAACTAGCATCTAAAAAATTATCCAGTACTAATACTTTACATCTGAGAATCTGAGATCCACTTTTATATGAGGCAAGATAACTGAACACTATTTTTCATGTACCAAAATGGAGAACTTTCTAATGGTTGGGCATATAAGAAATTTTAGGAAAGGGCTGGAAGCTTCTCTGTATTTGTCCACATTTTTCACATTAACAAAATCTTAAGCAAATTAAAGTACTTTAAAGAGTACTTTATTTTACACTTGTTGAAATCAATTACTTTGTTCTGTTTAATAGTCAACTCGTAGTTCAATCATTTAGTTCTGAATAATTGTTGAAAGGGCTTTATTAGTATTTTAAAACAGGGGACTTATAACTGCTTGTTCTGTTCTTGCTGTTGTTTTCATAGTGTCTCTAGTTTTTATATGCCTCTAAGCACTGCCCCTTCCAGTCAGGTGGCTCCCCAGACACCCACAGGGATTTCCCCTTTGCTCAATGGCCAGCTCGCCCTCTGCTGCAGCCCCACATAACAAATTTAGCTAAATGCACTCTCTACTTAGAAGTGACAGACGCCTGTCTCCCTGTCACAAAAGGCAGAGAGATACAGGTCCAACCCCACTCTGGAGGAGGAGGAATCTAGAACATGTGTCAATGCTTCCTGAGTGAATGCCCATGTAGCAAAACACCCAGTTTTTCTTCTTTTTTTTATTTTAAAATGCATTCCCTCCCCTTTCCCAAACATTTCTGACTTTTTCTCTCCCTCTCTATTCCCTATAGATAAGTATAAGTGAGCTCAGACTTAGGATAAGCTTTAAACATTTTTATTTTGGTAGCAAGTTTTTGGTCTTGGATATCCACTGTTTTATATTGTATTATTATTAGGTTTGTATTGATTCTTACTGTTGTATATTGTATTATTATCATTTTCATACTGATTTGTATTGTTTCATATGGATGTTGTATGGTTTAGGCCTTTGTTTGTAAGTGAACCAAAGTCATGTCAAGTTTCCATTTTATGTGTCAAGCCTCCATCTTGTGTCCTCTGCCTGGGGGATCCCATGTTGCAACTGTATGAGTCACATACCCCTCCCATGTAAATTGGTTCCTGGATGAATGAGAACAATTGGGAATGATTGAAATACAATGGTAGCAGGCCTCTACTGAATGGCCTGTAATGACTGGGCCATCACCTTGCATTGATTCATGCAGGAACCACGGACCTCACCCAGGAACAGAGACAAGCTTTTGAAAGACAAAAGACCCTGCAGAACCAGCAACTCTCACCATTACAGACACCCAAAACTGCACATCTGTGCATGGAGCACACATGCTCAGTACGCCAGGGACTGAACCTTGCGTAGGCATGCCTCCTGTCACTAGAATCACACAAGACAGAACCAGTGGGACACCCTCTCTATCTGGACCAATACCATGCCACACCACCTATCCACCCAGAGGCCCTGCCGGCGACCCCTCTCTGAACAACACCTACTGGACAAGGACCTCTTTCCAGCCTGGATAGGTAGATATTACCTGCACACCTCCTCCTATAATTTGGACTCTCTCTGTCTTTCTCTCTCCTCCTGGACTTCAGTGGACTTCAGCCTCTGCACCAAGCCTCTCTAACCCCTGCTGCCATTGTGTGTGTGGGGGAGAGGGTGCAAGGGAACCAATAAGACATTGTGTCACCATCTCCCCTGTTCAATAAAACCACTGTCATTTGCAACCCCGAGTTGGGTCATGTTTTACTGAATACCAGTCCCTTCCTTATCTTAAATTCCAGGCTCTCTCTCTCTCTCAGCTCCAGCCCCCATCCCTCACCACTAGTTTCCCGATCTCTTCTCAATTCCTACTGCCTTTTCCCTGTGACTTTCTGCTGCCTTTCTCCACTTTCCCGCTGCCCCTGCCGCCTTTCAGTCTCTCCTGATGCTTTTCCAGTGATTTTCTGCTGTCCGTTTCTCTGTTTTCAGGCTTCCCCCATACCTTCTGTAGTCATCCCCTGCTCCCTGCCGCTTCCCAGCTCCTCATGGCTGTCCTGCAGTTTTCTCCAGCCTTTCTCCAGCTCCCAGCACCTACTGTCACTCCCTGCAACTTCTCTAGCTTCCCTGGAGCCATCCTCTGGCTCCCCACATTCAGAGCCCCTCTTTAACACCCACACTTTCCCTTGGTCCCATTTTCCCTCTCCCCACCTTTTCATCTCCACCGTAGCTCTGACTCCGGTCCCAGCATCTATGCCGGCATGCTCCCCTGTCTGTAGGCTTTGGGCATTGTCTTTTAATCAATTAAGATCAATTAACCTAAAGTTACCCCAAGCCTCAGTTCTTCAGCCCAGGCCCCTCTAGTCTACAAATTCTAATCCTGATCCCAGTGACTTTCACTCCCAACAACTTTCACTCCCTACACTTCTACTTTCTTACCTTAACCTTTCCCCAGGTATCCCAAGTACACCAACCACATACATACATACATACATACATACATACATACACACACATCACAACACCCAACTTAGGAACTCACTTGTGTGTATGTGTAGGTGGATGGTATGTGTGTGAATTAGTGAATACACACATATATACATATATAGATATCATTGGGTGTGCGTGGTATATGAATTAATAATCCACATATGTGTATTGGATGTGCAGGTGTTGGTAACTGGTAACTGATTCTGTCTAAACTTAGTGTGCGTAGCATGTATGGGCTTAAACTGGTGATAGGTGTGCATGAACCTAAACTACTTATTTTGAACGTGTGTGTATCTGAGTTGCTAGTGTGAGTGTGTGTGTGTTTGTGTGTATGTATGTGTCTGTATATATATATGGCATTGTGTGCATGATATACGAATTAGTGATCTGCATCTAATTTTTGGGGTGTATAGTGTACGTGCTTGAATTGGTGATAGGTATGCATGTGCCTAGGCTGGTTTGGATGTGTATTGGTTTGGATGTGTATGTGCCTGAGCTGGTAGTGTGCGTGTGTATGCACCTAATTGATTTGTGTGTTTGTATATGTGCAATAGTGTCACACCCTCCTGTCTAATGGCACAATATTGAGATCCTGAGAGTTGGCCTAACCCCACAGGGTAACACCCTAACCATTAAGACACTGAGCTAAAACTGTAAGAGGTGGGGGGGCTTCTTCTCTTCCCTCTCTTTGCAAAGCCAGAATTTTGGGACTTGCACTCAGGTGCACATTTATGGTGTCATGAATCTCCACAGCCTACTAGCCAGGCTCAGAAGGTGTGTAGATGCTTGCATTTTCACACAGCACTTGGAACAGGATTGCAAACTCTGTAACTGCCAATTTTGGCTCTTAGGCCAGCTGGGTAACTGCCAGCTGAGAGAATAATGTAAAAGAATTCTGCCCAAAATGTCAATAATTTAATAAAGCTTTGAAGTAAAATTTGGCAAAACAAAATCATCTAATTAAACAAACAATGAAAGCCAAGAATAATATAAAATCAAAATACTAAACAAGAAGTCAAATGTCTGAAAAGAAACTATAGCTACAATTCTGAAGTTTGATGTGTATAGTGGACTGCCATTCCAGGGTTTTTTTGTGGTCTCAGCAGTCCATCTGTACAAAATGACTCACAGGAATGGAGCCCATACATACCTCCTCTGGGCAATGAATCATTGAAGAAACCTTCAATGGCTTCACATGTGCTCCCATCTCCTCCACATACACGACATCTATCCTCCTTAGCATCAGAACCCAAAATATTATCACAACCTACATGCTGAGAAGAGATAAGGTAAAATAAACGTTGTAGCAGGAAGTGATTTCCTGGGCCACTATCTGAACACAACTAATACATAACTTGGCATTTTTAGTATCTTTCAGAGAAAAATCTAAGTGTTTTAAACATACCACTGGATTACATCTTAAAACAATTATCATATAGTATTAAACAGTGTCCCAAAATATTATGGATCTGTCCAAAGGGTTCCCTTCCAGCCCAATGATTCCATTATAATTTTGTTCTACCTTTATTCCTTTGTTAAAGCAAAACTGTTCTGTATTGCCTTTAAATAGGTGCTTAAAACAAGTATTGCTGTATTTCTGCTTCTTTAACCTTTCCAACTTCCCCACCTTTGCTCTCTTAACCTATAGAAAAAGCTTTCAGTTAAATAATAACAAAATTATAATAAGTACTTAAATCTATGTGCTCACTGCAAGATCAAGCAGACTGAAAGGTTGAGTTAGACACAGAGAATGTTTGCGTATAATCTGGATATGATTTGTGTAGAATCTGGATATGATTTTATCTTACATCTATTCTACAGCATCAGTTCTACAGGGAGATATTTATCTTACTTTACCAGTCAGAGATAATATGCCAGAATAACAGTAGATGATGATGATAATACCTAGTGTTTTATACTTAGAGTGTAAAATAGGTCCTATAGAAGATAGGCTTGAAAGAACCTCTGCAAAAAATCATGAAAGGGAAGAAAGTCATTAAAGTTAAGAGCTGATATGTTAACGGGGTTATACAAAGCGAGTATCTACAGGCATACCTCGTTTTATTGCGCTTTGCTTTATTGAGCTTCGCAGATATTGCATTTTTTACAAATTGAAGGTTTGTGGCAACCCTGTGTCGAGCAAGTCTATCGGCGCCATTTTTCCATCGGTTAGCATTTTTTAGCAATAAAGTATTTTTTAATTAAGGTATGTATATTTTTTTTTAGACATAATGCTATTGCACACTTAATAGACTACAGTATGTGTAAACATAACTTTTATATGCACTGGGAAACCAAAAAATTCGTGTGACTCGCTTTATTGCGATATTCGCTTTATTGCGGTGGTCTGGAACCAAACCCGCAATATCTCCGAGGTATGCCTGTATATGGAATGATCAGCACATCATACCCTTATGAATTAAGGAATTGCCTCTTCTAGAGAATTGGAGAAAATAGACGCCAGGAAAAAAGGGAAGGCTACTTAGTAATAAAAGACAAATGGAACAGAATGAACACTGTAGTTCTATTTTTTCCGATAATTATAATATGAAGAAGAATCAAATCATCTCCACAACAGACCAGATGGCAGACACGTGGATGTAATTTATATTGGGCTTACTGCCTGCAAATACTATTTTTCTACCAATGTGCTTGAAAAGAATGCAGATGTGATAACAGAAGTTAAGAATTCAAAATGTTTTCAGTATTTGACAAGTTAATAACTAGGCCATGAAAGCTTTAGTTTTCTTACTGATCAGAAAAAACACTGATCAGGCTAAAATAGCTCCTTGCCTAATCCTATGGGGATAAACCTAAGTTCTATTTCTGGCAATTTAGTAAATAAAGTATTATCTGTAAGCAACACAAGGCTCCTGTATTTATTACATCAGCATTCTATAGATCATACCTTGTAATTTTTTTCTCAATTCAGCAATGAAATACATGGCAATTTTTTTTTGCACTTATCAACTTTGACCCAATCAAAAATAAATCTTGTAAATATAAAACTTAGCTCTCCTTTCAGCAAAGTGCTTAAAATAAGGTACTAGATCGAGTGAAGCTGGAAGGTTTAAGTTACCTATACTATTCAGATATTTAAATATATGGATTAGGAACTTCACTGACTTTAATGGAAGTACAGCACTACAACTATACCTTTAGCAGAATTAACCCTCTATCTCTCTTCATGTTCCTGTAATGTATACTTGTTTTATGCTCATTCCAATGAATTTGAACATATTCATTGGTACATATGAAACACTATGAGGTGATCGATAGGTACTTTACAAAATGTATTCAACCTTGCATTCTCCATTGATGCAGATATCCAGTGAATCAACATTGCACTGAGTTCCATCTATTACTGCAGGGGCACGTTCAGTGTAAAAGTTGTAACCTTCAGCCAAACAGTTTAATGCACATGGTTTAACCCCACCTAGAAAAGCAAAGCAAAAGAAAAAAAACAAACCTGTTTAAAAGCCTAGAGAAAATTAGATTGGTCAGTAGTCTCATCTCTTCTCACCACCCACAGATTTTTAAGACTTATTTTACTGCTACTTGATTCTTTCTTTCTAAAATTATTATTTCAGCTTATACCAAAGCATCCTATAGTTAAGTCAAGAGTTAGGTAACTATAGTTATTACTATATAACTATATTTATAGTTAAAAGATTCTCTAATGCTACTATAACTTAGTGAACAATTTAAAATTAATAAAAATATTATTTAAAAACTCTAGTACCTACAGTACAGTTATGGAAATATATCAAAAGGTATGCAATATGCTTAAAAAGGTGAATAACTTTTGGAGCACTAGAACCTGAATTTAAAGGGACTATACCTGTTCTCTCTTTTCTTGATGGCTTATAAGACTGTAGGTTCAATTATTTGTGGAAATTAATGAGTTTTTCTGATTGCCTGACTTTGAACAAAATCTGTTACTTAAATATCCAGGGGTACCTGCAGACTTTAAAAAAATGGTGCTTTACTTTAAACTCCACTCATTCTCTTGCTGAGCCCCGTGCATACGCAGGAGAGGCAGTGCATTACTTCAACCTGGCTGTGCAGCATCTATAAAGATTGGGTGCTTTAGTGGGGCTTTTTTGGTGCTTTTATCTAGTAGTTGAATGAATCAGCTTTAGCTAAATGCCAAAAAGCCCTGCTGAAGCACCTGCCTAGGCAGGGGATCAGACTTGATCTGCTGAAGTCCCTTCCAACCCTAACATCTATGAATCTATGAAGTAATGTGCTGCTTCTTCCACTAAAGCGTTTGGGGCAGGCAAAGGAGGGGCAGCATCTGCAAGCAACTTAGGTGTCCTTATTTGCACTAGCAAATAATTATGCCATCACAATTTGATTCACTTAGTAATCCTCACATGTGCTATGTGCCCACAGCTCCCACTGATTTTATTGAGAGCTAAAGAGGCTCTGTTCTTTGCAGGATAAGGCCCAAAATTATATGTACATAGAGAAAAAGACTGAGTTTAAATATCAGGCCACTTGAAACAGTATCTCACACAAGCACTAAAAAAATTATCTTAAACAGCTAAGTAACAACAAAGGCATTAAAACTGCAAATATTAAGCAGAATTCTCAGCTGTGTAAGGAGTAGGCAAGAAACAAGTTCTTGTACAGAGATAATTTCCTTTCTTGTTTTTCATATCCTTTTTATTGCTTACTATGCTAGCTGACATGTGGGTTATGGAATCTTAGAACTGCAATATGATCATTAGACAAGTGATTTTTCTTTAATGGTTAACGTCCACAATATTCTAAATCCATTAGAGCTTCCAGTATGTTTTAGATCAGGACAATCCAAGGTCTAAGCAGCCGAGGGCCGCAAGCCCCCTGGGCTACACTACACTTAGAAATCATTCCCACTCCCAGCTTTCCAGGCCAAGGGCTCCCCCAACTCTGCAAGCTGTCCTACAACACCCCACCCCATCCTCTTGGGTGGGAGCAGGAAGTGAAAGCCAGAGGAAAAAGGAGAGCCAAGGGACTCCAGCTGCTGCTGAAGCTGGAGCAGTAAAAAGAGTAGCAGCTGGGTGGAAGCCGAGAGGCCTGCAAAATAACCCCTTGTGGGCTACATGCAACCCATAGGCCACAAGCTGGATAGCCTTGTTTTAAATCAAAAGATAACTAACATTCGTAAATGAATGTTAGTTGGAAAGGTATTGAAGAAGGCTGCAGATTAATAAAGACTGGGGAAGTGACCAATAATGACGAGTACAGGTCATTGATAAACATGCTACGGAATGGTTGGTAAACTGCATGCAGTTAAACGCTATGCATTTCAGCACATCTAGGGACCAAGAGGGTGGATTGGAGAACTATTTTAGGAAGAAACATGTAAAAAAAACTAGGGATTATTCTGGATCAGCTAAACATAAGCTCCCAATGTGACACTGGCCAATGGGGCTAATATTAAAAGAGGACTATCTAGCAAGAGATGGAAAAATAAGAGAGACTGGAAAATAGCTTCATATTGACAAGCTCCAGGAGTTTGATGTATTTAGCTTATCAAAGAGAAAGTTAGGGGGTTACTTCACCACACATACCTACCTGGGCTCTTCAAGCTAACAGACAAAGGTCCAATGCCCAGAAACAGAAGTTAAATGAATTCAGATTAGAAATAACATACAATAATTTAACACTAAAAATAATGACTGTAGGAACAATTTACCAAGTATTATGACAACTATCCGTGGTAAGAAATGCTTACACTAAGAAACAAGCTCTATTTCAAACAGGAATTAATGAAGGATGTCTTCTGGTCTGCATTACGCAAGAGGAAAAAACAGATAATTTATCAATATCCCTTCTGCTTTAAAACCTAGGGTTCTATGATTAGGTTTGTAAGAACACTGAGATGCAAGAGTCATCCCTACTACTAATGACATTTGTGAAATCAAATAGCAAAATCTTGTTTCTGTGTTGAAAAAAGAAATCTTTGCCACATAAAGCAAAAATGAAGAGAATAAACCAAAAGCTGCATCCCAATCCTATGTCATCCAATGTTTGACTCAAGTATGGAAAAATGTAAGTCATGAAAAATATCCACATGAAATACCTTCTTGAGCCTAAAAAAGTTAAATTTAATTCCCTACAGAATAATTTTATTGTGTTATTTAAATTCAGGAAGGATTCTCACCAGGTAAAGTTATATTAATTGCATATAACAATTTAAATTTAAATCAAAATATATTTATTTATATGCTATCAGCCCCCAGAAAACAAAAGCAAAACACCAGGACAATTTACATTACCTTTATGCTAACAACAAATTATGCTTTTAATCATGTCAATATAATCTCAGGCAATTAAGAGTAGAATTCAGCCTTTATTTTTACTAAAAAATTATCAAGACCAGACCTTGTGTCACTTCAGGGGCCCAAGTGATTAGATAAAGTATCCAATTGCCTGGAATGCATAGAGTGTGGCTGGACAAAGGGAGTGATTCCTGGCAATCAGGAGGAAATGAGAGCTGCCCAAATGTTGCTCCAAATTGTGCTGAGGTCAACTGACCTAAGGCTAGCCCTAGTATTCACAGCAGATGGTTCTGCAAAGTCAACATGAAGTAAGAACCCAAGTCTCTAGCCTACCTGATCTATACCAAAATCAATGGACCATCTTTCCCAACTTCACCTTCTATTTTAAGTACAAGAAAACCAGGAGGCCAGAGCCATGCCAGTGACTGAAGAAAAAATAGCAAAAGTCAGAGGAAGAGAAAGTGGAAACACGCTGCAAAGTTTGTAGTCCTGAGGCTACTTTATGCAAACCTGCTCTATTAGCATAAGTTAGATCTGCTGAGAACTGCTCTAGCCTATTCCAGCTACTAGCTACCCCAAAAAGATAAAACTGCAAAACCGAGGCATCCATAGCTTTGTTTCTGAAACTACAGTTAACATTTAGGCTAGGGACAGACATTCAAAAAGCCAAGCCTGAATTGATTCAATCTTTGCAGGTTAGTCTAACCTGCAGAGATAGAACCAATTTGCAAGTACATAGACATTCACTTTTGATTCAGGAAATACAGAAACTGCCTGCAGTGGCTCAGGCCAGAGGCCAGGGGGATGCTAGAGCAAGCCCTACTTTCCATTCCACAGTGCTGAGCTGAGGGGGTGGCATGGCCAGGCCCTGGTAGGATGCAATGGTTAGGGAAGGGTTTAAGCCCCTACCCTGACCTGCACCGTCCCCAGCCAGGGTATGCCTGGAGGGGTAGGGGGAAGCAGCTCCCTTTTTACCAGGCTTTTCCCCTCACCTCACTGCTCAAAGGCTGGGCAATGTTGCTAGACCCTGGTCCCTGGCAAGCACTCTGAGGCAAAGGTGGGGAAGTAGGGAGGGAGAAGGAGAGAGAGCTACTTGTGTGAACTGCATGCATGCCTCTGTTGATGATACTGAGCTTTTCAATCTCCCTCTCCCTGCTTCTTCATACTGTCTGCAGCAAACTGACAGGCACTGCATTCATTGCAAACCACATCATTTCTCACACCTCTCTCTGTCCCCTGTTGAACATTGACAGCAAGCCAGCACGGTGCTAATCAGAACACAAAGCTTATCAGCCCATCATTAGTTCAAGCTCTTCTTAAACAGCTATTTGGAAATATTTTTATGGAAGAATGGAGGGACATTACCAGCTGGCCTGCTAATTAGCCCCCAAAAGCCTAAGCAAACACTTTTCTGTCTGCCTTTGTTCCAGTGAGATTGGAGACACACACCTCTCAGCATTAGCTAGCATGGGGGTAGCATGACTGTGATCAAATGTTGCTGGGGTCGTTACTGTGGGAGAGGGGGGATCCCTGCCTGAGCAGCAAGTTGTGAGGGAGGCATGGGGTAGGGAGAAACCAGGAAGACACTGCTGTCTCCAGGCTGCAGTCTCCACCTCCTTCTTGGGCAGCTGGGGCTCCAGCTAGGGAAGAGAGATGGGGCTAGCCCTGCTCTCTGGAGCAGATAGCACAGGCCAGCCCAGCCCAGGGCTGAAAAGCATGCTCGGATGCTGTGGGACTCTGATTTAATTTAAACCACGAAGGCCCAGGGCTGAAAAGCATGCTCGGATGCTGGCGGACTCTGATTTAATTTAAACCAGGAAGGGGTCTGGGACAGAAGTTCCATAAACCTGTTTGACCCAAATCAGTTAAGTCTGATACTACATTCAACCAAGTGTTTCTTAAACCAGTTTTAGCCATTTTGAAACTGGTTTATGTGCACTGAACTTGTGCTGTGTTACAGGCTTAAACCAGTTTCTGATCACGTAAACCTGTTTATGTGTAATTTGTTCCCAGCCTTAAAGCAGTACCCATACTGTAGTTTACCATCCTGCATCTGATATAGGCAATAAAATTATCTAGTAAAGGGACAATATCTTTAGAGACTCAAAATCAGTTTTATAAAAAATATTTCCAGTTCACTTCTGAGTGAAACTTTCCCATACTGTAATTTGTGGAACTGAGTTGCAAATCAATGAAATTATTTCTATTATATTATATAACCACCAAATTAACTTATAGGCCCACTGAACTACATGTTGCACAAACTCATAAGAAGATAATTGAAAGAGCTTACAAAGTAAAAGACTAAAATAAGCAAGGATTAAAGGGAAGCTATACAATATGCAACATACAGAGCAGAGTGATGACAGGCACACATCTGGCATAAACTAAATCTAACAAATCTATTCCAATGTGAGAAAACTATTAGTGTTTTTACACTGCATTCAAATGCCCAGAATATCTGGCACAAAGAGCTAGGCTGAGTATTTTGCTGATGTGCAAGGCAGCAAAAATTCCACTCCCTACACAATGGAGTTTCTATAGTGTAGTAACTAAAGAAGTCTGTCAAAGTCTATTATGCAAGCTACCTTTTCTTCTCCAAGCCTGCACCTTCCATCAGCTCAGGTAAGGTGAAATCTATCTGGGTTTGTATATTATATTTTTTCCTGCTGTACACAAATTGCATACTGTGCTCAGTCTGCATGGTGCTGCCAATGCTGCTGATGGAAGATGGCTATATAGTACAAAGCGGTGTCCTCTTCTTACATAGCATTCCCTGAATCCAGACCTCCCCCTTTCACAGCTGACCCACTCCTATTCTATAACCGATATGGCCCTTCCTTTTAGTGAACTGGCATTTTTAATTAATGATTTTACAATATAAAAGATTACAATATTAATTCTATTATATCTTGATTGAGACTCTGTGTTTGCAAATGTCACTTTCTTTGTAATACATACACTTTCATACACCAGGCATATTTATATCTCTTCTAAGTAACACATTACCTCCAGTGTAGGGTTTCCAGTTATAATATTTTCCACGGAAAGGCATATTGTCAAAGTCTGCACATTGTTTTTCTCGAAAATCACGGGACCCTGAAGGACACGGCTAAAGTAAAATTAAAATAAGAGAGTTAATTTCTAATAAATCTCAATATAAAAGAACATGGCTATAATATTATATAGAAAATGGTGCTACAGTCCATCAAATTGGCTCCCTGCTTCATTTTGTGGATCTGACTCTGGCACTTGTTTTATTGTTTTACAACTGGTATTCAAACCAAAGTGTCTATTTTGTAAACTTAGGCAGGCATGAAGTAACTGAACTAATTTAAAGTTAAGTGTTACAACTCTTACTATATAACTTTACATACAGAATCATGTCACAGTTCACTCTGTAATCAATCCATCGGTTATCTCCTTATAAACACATGTAAAAACAGCTAAAGAAACTAAAACACAAGATCATTTCTGGTAACCGTTCCAGTCTCAGTTGCTACAGCTGTTCTCAGGGTTGTATTTACAAAATCAAGAATGAGATTAGTAACGTTTCATGAGTGGTTCTCAACCTTTTCAGAGCCAGGTCATCCTCCACAATTTTTCTGAATGTGGCAGCACCCCTGGGTGAGCTGCCTTATCTCAGAGATTCTCAACTGGGTGTTACTGCCACCAGGTAAAACAACTGTCCAGGTGGGGCAGCCCTTCCCAGTCTAACCCTGCACAGTATCTCCTGGAACCAGAGGCATTTAGGGCAGATGGAACTGCCCTGTGCACCTCTGTTTCTGGAAGGAATACTGTGGGAGATAAAGGGGCAGGGCAGACAGACACCAGGAAGGATTGTAGCACAAGCCAGCTTTCCCGCCTGCTTTAGCATTATCAGAAAACCCTAATGCAAGAAGAACATCCATGTATACTCCAGCTCCACACTCAGGGCAGTTTTACCTGACTACTACCATTGCTGAAGCACCCCTGAGGAAATTTTGCAGAACCCCTGGATCTTGTGGGACCTCAGGGTATATGGCACTCCAGTTGAGAACCACTGCATTACATTTTACAGTTTGGAGCTGTATCATTTAGGCTACAGACAGACATTACACCTAAACCAGTATAAATGATCAGAAACCAGTTCAAATTTGTAACACAATCAAGTTGCACATAAGTGCACATAAAATTGCACATGAGTGTACACAAACTGCTTTCAAAATGGCTGAAACCGGTTAAGATAAACCTGGATGGATGCAGTATCAGGCTTAACTGATTTAGGTTAAATTGATTTATTGAACTTCTGTCCCAGATCCCCTCCAGGTTCAAGTTAACTCATAGCCCCCAGCATCCCAGAATGCCTTGCACCTCCACCCTTGCAGCCTGGGTGGGCTAGCCTTGGTCCAAGCTGTCTGCATTAGCCAAGCAGGGAAGTTTGCTCTAGTGCCCCCCTGCTTTTGGCCTAAGTCACTGCAGGCATGTGGCAGCATTTCTGGATGCAGAAGTGAATATCTGTTCACTGGCTTATCAATTCAATCTATGCAGCTTGAAGACACCTATGAAGATTGAATAGATTCATCCTCAGGCTTTTTGATTGTCTGTACCTAGCCTTAACCTTTATCCCTTGCAAAGCCATATTTTAAGGCTAAGAATTAAACTAAACAGTATATTTTGCACAATTTTAAGCACCTTCTTAGTTTAAAAAAAATTAAACTATTTACATGTAAAATATTTTAAACAGAATTGATTACTGAATCCAGAAATAAATTAAGTAGTGTTCTTATTTGGGGTGATGATAGGTAAGGAAGTTCTTCTACAAAGAAGAATTACAAGAACAATATTTCTTACTACAATTTTGTCTATTGAAGGTTTAGGTTCAATGTAACAATGTTAACTAATTGCCAAACTTTGAATTTATATATAATTTGTAGAAAAACATCTTGCAGTGTTTGAATAGAATAACCCAAGGCAAATGGTTTTTTACAATATTGAAACCTCAAGGTTTAACATGTTAAGGTAAGGTATCTGAAACATTAAAAATATTCCTTTTAAGCAGGAGTAAAATAACTTATTTGACAGAAATATTAATTGTTAGTAAACAGTCTTGATTTTATGAGCAGCATCAGAGTTGACAGTTATCCTGGTTTTACTTTTCTTTCAATATTTCTAAGCCAGTCTATGTTAAGCAATATGAAATGAATTCCTGTGAAAGAGGCCTTATGCAAATATTTGCACACTCATCATAACTTTCATTCATATTGTAGTTCACATTCCTACCATAGCAAGCCCACAGCATCATGACTTAAAACTATTGAAGAAGTTTTCTCTGCATTTAAAAACATTTTAAGCACAAAAAATGTAGCTCCATTTTTCAATTCTAAAATCATATAGTATTTACAGATATTTCATAATAATTTATAATTATACTATAGCATAATATAATGGTAGTGCAATATCAATTATGATAACTTATAATAATTTTATTTATTTGCAATTTATCCCTCTATCCCTCTTCAATAAAATACAATATGATGGTTATTAGTGCATAATGTACTACAAGTTTCTTATCCTGGAGTCTTGTACATTCAGGGGAAAAAAAAAGATCAATCCTCTCAAAAAGTTTTTGACTGTTTGAGGTAGACACACCTAAATTTGACTCTCCTGTATGAACTCCAGCTGGGAAAAGAAACTCCCAACTTCTCAATTCTCATACCTTTTCAGTTAGCAGCTGAACTGCATAGAAAGCAAAAGCTTCCTACACAAATCAATTACTTACAAAATAAAATCTTTAAAATACTAAATAATTATTTAAATACTTGCATAAATAACAACACAATGGGCACGTCTACAGTCATTAATGTGTTTTTGTTAATGCACATTACATTTAGTACCTCTATTATGATGTATTAGAAAAGGTAAATTAATCTATTTTAATGCACATTAGCAAAAGTACATGTTTTAATGAGCATTAAAATAGGCTAATGTGCATTAAAATGAACATGTAAACAAACCCAATAAGATACATGAGAATTATTACAGAAGAAGCAAGCTGTGATTGTGCATGCAAGTTGTGTAACAGCTTCTATTATTAAGTTTTCCTATGGCCTTTATCTTTAAGAAAAACTCATATCTCTATTGTTTGTAACTTCCATAACAAGCCTGGCTATGAAAGAAAGTTAAAGAAGCTGGAATAAGTTTTGCAGAGGGGATAGGATGATAGAAAAGGAACTTATGGTTTTCCTGCGTGTTGTATTTGTCGCCCCCAAGTTACAGTGCAGAGGGTGTCTGGTTAGTTCATGCTTCTGGGCTTTGCTGAATGCCATGGAAGGGATTTCCAGTAGCGGAGCCAGGAAGGAATTTCTCCCCTACTGTTGTTACTAGTGCCTGGGTTTCCTTTTCTGCCTTCCTCAGAAGCATTGTATGGAAAAAGCTGGTAGCTATTGGGTAACTGTAACACAGAAATAAAGATGACGCTGGGTTGCCCTCCCACTATACCTGATCACAGCTCATATCAGAAGGAGAAGTCATTCTAACGTTTCATGAGTCTAACATTTTTCATCATGGGTGATAGTGAGGTTGTGCATAGCATATTTTGTTTTATGATATTACAAGAATTTTCCCATAAAAATAAAAAATTTAAACCCAATTTGCAAAACCGGCCAAATCAAAAATATTTTGAGGGGGGAAGGGGAAGAAGGAGGAAGGAAAAAAAAATCAAATAAGCCTCTTGGAGGTGAGAGTTTGAACACTTATCTCTTGAAACAGTGTTGAAATACTGAACGCTTTAACAAGTGATTGTTGACCAGGATGCTATGACACCCTTGGGAGCCTTAAAATCTTATCAAGGGTGCCACGGTGTGCCATGCAATGTTAACACTGTTAGATATACAAACACAAAGCATAAGAGAAACCCAGAGGGTGCATCCCCACATTCAGAGACATGTGCTCACTGTGGCAAAAGTAGAAGCAGCACAAATCTGTGTCACTACTTTTTTGCTGCAGCGCGCGCCCCTGCATGTGCAGTTTGGTGTGGGGCAAAATGCACAAACTTCAGGGAAACTGCCATTTCCCTGCTTCTCCTGGCTCCCAGCATGCTGGAGGAGCCAGGAGACAAATACAGCAGTTGGAGACAGTCTCTGGAGGACCCAGCCTCTAGTTGCTCGGGTACACACTCTTGGAGCATGCTCGGGGGGGGGAGGGGTGCAGTTGCCCCATTTATTTTTATACCAGGAGTTCCTGGTATAAAATTTACAGTGTGGCAAACAGTTACACATGAACCATGTGCAGTTTGTGGTGCCTCAAACAGGTCTGAGGCACTGCAGACTACACATGCGCACTTAATCTGGACACAGCCAAAGATTTCAATTAGAAATTCATAGTTGTAGAAACATCCTGACCCGTCATGGTCTTTAGAGCCATGTCAAGATGAGCGTGGCCATGCCTTATGTGGCATCACAAACACGTCTATGATGCTACATACTGCACATTCAGCTGTTCTCCATGCTGTAGGGGGGCAGCAGGGGTTTGTTTTTATTTGTCCTCTAGATATCCTGAGTTCAAAAAACCCCCATGAAAAACAGCAAAGCGGTGCACACAGGGACAGCATGTACTGCTCAAAACTTCAGTCCAGCCAGCTGGAACCATGCTCCTGCTGCTGGCCAGGCTCTAAGCGACAGGATCATTGCTGCTGCTGTCCCAGTAGCCCTACGTAAGGCTGCTGGGGCCAGCCCAATGCTGGCCCCAGTCTCCCCAACCCCAGCCAGGATAACCTGCCACACGCCAGAGGGCTCATAGTACCGGTGTTTCCCAGGGACAACTAGTATTAGAACAAGGTGTCCTGCTGATAGTTGTCCCCAGGAAAACACACACCCACATTCATGGGAAGACAGCCTATGAGTTCTTTGTAACAGAATTCCTCTATTATATTTCCAAAAAAAGAATTAAAACTAAGAGCTGGCATTTTTGAGGGGTGCCTTGAGTCTAAAAAGCTTGAGAACCACTGCCTTAAACAGTGACTCTTTTCTAGAAGCAACATTATTTCAAAATGGTCTATGGAAAGAACAACATGGTTTTTTTCTTTTTAATTGAAAACCTGCTCTGTGGCATTTAGGCTATTACACAGAGCTTATAACCATCTTATTTGAAAAGATCTGAGGCTGCGAAACATGAAAATGGCTGTTCATCCATGGGAAGGCTGGGTTCCAGGAAAATGTTTTTCTTTTCCCTCTCTGTAGAACAGGTTAGAGTAGGGCACTAATACTAGAATGAGACAATGTTCCCCAGGCTCAATGTTCTAATGTCACCAGTTAGGCTCTTCTTTGTGTGTGGTAGGTCCTCAAGCTTTTATTTCACCTTTCAATAGAAACTAGACATCTGCAGCCATGCATACGTATTACTATCCTGAGGCAGCCACTCTCACTCTCTCCTACTTCCAAGGTGTACACATACCTGATTTCAGTTCTGATCAATATTTTCAAATGTCCACTCACACCTGAACTACACCTAAGGAAGAAGTTAGCCACTGAATGAGCTTTCTTTAATAACTGAAACTGACCTTTCTGCTAATCTACAACTTTCAAGACAGCAGCTGTGGCCTGCAAGCACTGCTGAATTGCAGAGTTCTGGAATGCAGTAGTATAAGTTTGGCTGGTCTTTTTTCTAGTTTATCTGAGCTCCCAAGGAGCATGGGAGATATTTCCAGGGGCATCCCCAGGTAATATATGTTTCTTATCAGCTGTTGACAACAGGACGAGGAAAGTAAGAATTGAATAAAGTCCAAATAAAGAAATGCCCCAGGCTAGTTCTGAAATACTGAGCAGAGGTCTCAGGGCAAAGGTCAGATCCTCCATGACAGTCAAAACTTGCTCCCTTTTGCCCTTGGATATGAGTCTACTTCATCATCATCAGAATCGTGCACAAGCAAATAATCAATAAGACAGCTGTTGATGCCAAAGAAGGATTTTGCATTGTCATCCACAAGATCTCGGCCACATGATGCACTGAATTTGTAGTGAAGCCATTTTATCTGCAGTGATATGAACAGGTGTTGGCCTGGGTGGAAATGGAGATCCTTCAGTTAACTGCATCCTTCAGTGAACTGCATCAAAAGCAGTATAGGTACATTGTGAATAAATGATTGTATAGTCATTTCTAAGATGATCTTGATTATAAACCTAAATAAGGGGAGCAAATCAGTCATCAGACACCACCTCTTAGTTTTGCACATTGTTTGCCAAATACTGCACTTTGATGAAAACTGATACATCTCAAGATTTCAATACAACACAGAGCTGCTTCACCAAAATCTTATGTCATCTGTAATAGATCTCTGCTTCCTCTGTATTTTTGGTTTTTGGCACTGCTACAAATGTTTGATATTGCAAATGCGCGATTCCTAAAAAAGACTGTAGCTACAGTAAAACTTTGTTTGCCAACATAGCAAGTGTGTCTGAATTTGGTTTTGATGATGGTGCAGGCAGCTTCAATTCAAATGATTAGATAGATCCACTAGGCTCTGACAGCAACTTGAGTCTGTCACTACATGGCCACATATTCTCAATTAAGGCAGCCAGCTGGAGGAACTCATCTCAGGAACCTAATTCTGCTCTGGAGATAAATCATTCAAATTAATCCGAGTGACTTTAGGCTGAATTTAGTAAGACTTTAGATGCCCTCCTTGAAGCTTACCTGTACAAACTGACAAACAGATCTGCATCATGCACACACTATGCATAAGGTACAGTAGTTGTGCTCAGCTATTACAGGCATCTTTCTGTTACCTTTTTTTTAGCTTCTCCATTTATCTCTATTGAAAAAAAGGGCAAAATCCTTAAAGTGAAATTGCAAAACAAGAAGGTAATTTTAAAATGTTGTACTGCACTGTAAATCTTGAGACAGAAATGGCCCCAAAGGCATCAAATGAAAGTTTGAAGCCTGGCACTGAGCAGACTGTGCTGAAGTAATAAAAAAATACTGAGTCAGACTCTGAAAATGGGTTTCAAAATGTTTAAATGTGGGGCTAATATAAATAGTTTGAAACACCGTTAATAAATCACCGGACCAATGTAGACATAGCAACAAAGCTGTGGTCTCAAAGAAACCCAGTGTTCTGTGATCCTAGAGCATCAAGACAGACAGACTACAACAACATGAATTTATTAGGAGTCTCTCCCAGGAAAACACCAGAGTTCATAATGAACGGGACAAAAAGCAGAGCCAGAGAAATTGTGGTTGAAACCCAGACAACATTCAACAGAGAGCTCATTACATAACTGCAAATCAGAAATAACAGACTGGAAGATAGGAATCATTCTACATGCATGTCTGTGCATAAAACAGTGAGATAGCAGCTAGGTATAGACTTTCAAAAAACCCAAGGTGGAATCGATCAAAGTTACGCAGTTTTCTGTAAGAGGCATAGTTTAGATCAGTAGTGAACAGAACACACATTTGTTCTTTGGTGGCGGGTGTACAAATCTTAGACTGGGTTCCACCATTTTTAAACCAGTCTAGGTGTGCTGAACTTCTGTTCTGTTATGGGTATAGACCAGTCTTACGTGCTGAACTTCTGTTCTGTTAGAAGTACAGACTGGTTTCCAATCACTAAAAGTCCAAGGGTTTGCATAAGTATCTATATTTTTTGACACTTACATAGTGGCTTGGTGATAAGGAGTAAGTTTCTTATAACTGTTCATTCCACTACTTTTTATTTCTAGGACTCACTAGCTAATGTTCTTTTCTGCTGATCTCAATGTTTCCATAAGCAGATGCTTTCAGTATTACAAAGTCAATGATCTGAAAATTTGGATGAAAAATATGCCTGGTAGGAGTGTAGGAGTATACGCTGAAGTTAAAAATATGAAAATACAGTTAAAGCAAAGGGCAGGAAAATGAACTGAGCCCTGAAACAAGAGTTAGGCCGGAGGTTTGGTTTTGTTTATGAATAGTAGAAACTTCAAGGAGTAATACCTTTTTAAACTACTGACAGGTAGTTTGATAGGTATGGACACAAAAAGCCCCAACACAGAGAGTACAAAACAGCATTTTTGGTTGTCTAAATTGCCACTAATGACATTTACACACAGGTTGGAAGTCTATATACAGGTAGCTGTGCAGACTGAGCATGCCCAGGAACAGCTGAGGTTTATGTGTCCCTTGTGGTTTTGTTACACTTGTACAGCTATAGATTCCTACTCATCAAATTTGCTATAATGTAACAGCTGCTAAACAGCCTAATGCAGCAGCTTTCCCCCTGCATACACACACTTTTGAAACCAATCCCAGGGTTCAGTTTCCTTGCACAGAGTAATTTTAATAGGAATCACACACAACAGAATAAGCAACAGAAATTCTTGAGTGCCAATTATACTAGACCAGTGGTGCCCAACCTTTTTTGACCCATGGACTGCTTGAGTGGTGCCAGGTAGGTCTGCAGGCTGGATCTGGTCCACAGGCCTGATCTGGTATGCAGTAGAGGCCCAGCTGGGGCCCAATCCAGCTGCATGGAAATGGCCTAGCTAGGGCCTGATCTAACCAAAAGGGAACATCACAGCTGGGACCTGATCCAACTGTGTGGGAAAGGCCTGACCAGGGCCAACCAGCTGTGCAGGGTTTAGAAATTTGGTGATGGGAGAGCGGTGGCAGTGTTAATTGCCACTGCATCCTGATTGGCAAAATTTCCAGACCTATGGGGAGCCCTACATGCCAGATGACATGGCTCTGTGGGCAGGATCTGGTCTGCAGGCCAGGGTTGGAGAACCCCTGTCCTAGACCAAAAAAAGAACATTCTATGATCATGAAAATGCAGGGCTGGAACAGGCCTCTTAGGTTAGAAATTCACCCAGCGGAGTCTGATTTCTCTTTTGCATATTCTCCCTCTAATTCTTATGAAAAACTCACAATTGGTTAAAAATATCCAGTGAATTATCTTGTACTACTTGCCTGCCAAACTGACTAGAAGTATTTGCAAATATTTCTTTCAGATCTCTTTTAAAGGGTGAGTTAGTATAATCAAGTAGAATTATGAACTGTAGAAAAGCTGCAGCAAGAAAAAAAAAGTACCTGGATATTGTGGAGATGATATGGGCTTTTATATTAAATTATTATGGGTCAAACACAATAGTACTGTTACAGAAATACAAAAACCTATATATACAACATACAAAGCCTTCTTACATATATATACACTGTAGTTTTAGTTAGGTTTCCTGGCTTCTAAAACACACACCACATAACAAAAAAGATTAAACAACTTAGGGGAATACTAAACTATTATATACACTATGTATTTCTCACAATTCAATGAAAAAAGATATTAAAAAGAAAAATGTACAAATGCATTACTATAATTATATGCATAACATGCTACCAGTTCAATCTGAGAGTTGACTCTGGGACATGCATATCCTAAAAGTTTTGTGTTCCTCAGCTCTCAGCCATACCAGGATTTGGGTTTGTGGCTAGAAGGATTAGGAAGTTTGGCCACCTCTGCAGTCAATCAATAAAACATTTTCAATGGAGTGTTGTAAACAACCTTTATCTGGAGCTATGATATAAATCAGTTACTTAATGTCTAGCCAAAGCTTTTCATTAACCCCTGTAGGGCAGGGTACCTGTCTGGTAGTGAGGAGGAAGGGGTGGTGGCATGCTTGGTACCATTTCTTTTTCCAAGCTATCAAAACTCTTTGGATCCAAGTACAGTTTTGTTGTGACAGAGGACCAGTGTTGTTGATCAGGTTAATCCCAAAATTTCAGGTGACTTTTAGCTATCCTATGCGCATTGAATTACTTGAAGATAAGGAACAAGACCATGAACTTGATTTGATAGTTAATGGGAAGCCAGTGTAGAGATTAGAAGACAATTGGATGCATTCACAGAAGCTTGTGTTACTGAAGAGAATCACTGCAGCATTCTGTATTGGCTAGAGTTGCCTAAGGGCTGAAGATGGCATAGCTGTAGTCCAACTGTGAGGTAAGAAAAGCATGAATAACTACAGGCATGGCACTGTCCTTCAAGATGGGAAAGAATCACATAGCCAATCAAAGAAGGTAGAAAGATCTACTGTTATGTGATCTTAGCATCAGTTAAGAAATGCAAAAATCTAGAACTCCTGGTTCAGAGATGATACCTTTTATTAGACCAACTAAGAAATTGCAAAAGAAAATTATATTTCTGCAAGCTTTCAGGTTCACACACCCTTCATAAGACTCAGGAAAATTAAAGAAAGTAAAAAGTCCCCATAGGTAGAAAATAAACCTGCTTGCCACAGAATCCTGCCTCACAAAGACACTCTCATGGACCCAGATGGACAGATTTCCATCTTCAGCTTTCTCTGTGCAAAAATGAAGTTTATTTCCTACCTATGGGGACTTTTTACCGTCTTTAACTTTCCTTGAGCCTGATGAAGAGCATGTGAGCCCAAAAGCTTGCAGAAAAAGATTTTTTTTTTTTGATTTCTTAGTTGGTCTAATAACAGGTATCATCTCTAAACTAAGAGACATAGTATTTGCATTTCTTTTTGTCTCAGACCAACATGGCTACCAAATAAATCCCTGTAGCATGAGTTAAGAAACCCAAGCACACTCATAAACTGAGGACTGAGATGACCAGTGGTGAGATTTCATTTTCAGTTAGAAGAGACAGTACTGTGGATCTACTAATTCTTTTCCTCTGACCACCAACCGCTCAGGTTCAGCTTCATGTAGCTTGTTTTCATCTACAAACTGATCTTGCTCAAGCACCGGCCGACTACAACTCCATCACTATATGCTATAACTTACATTTGCTTATCTGTCAAACCTGCATACCTTTTTCTACCTCAAATCTTTGAAAATAATTGCAAATTAATAAATTGAGAAACTCCAGCCTTCCAAAATTTGAAGTGATCACAGACTGAGTTTTTCTTTTCTTACACTAAAAAAAATTCCATTTTTAAAAATATCATGAGTAAATCTCACATTTTTAGTCCCCAGTAGGCCTCTTACTTCAAAAAATTACCACATACTATATACAGGCACTTTAGATGTTCTTTATTAAAAAGGCTTTCTATATATATGTATTTAATAGATTTCATAGGCGTTAGGGCTGAAAAGGACCTCAGAAGATCGGGTCCAGCCCCCTGCCCCAGAGGCAAGAAGTCAGCTGGGGTCAAAGGATCCCAATGAGATAAATGTCCAAACGTTTCTTAAAGGAGTCCAGAGTAGATGCTTGCACCACCTCTGGAGGGAGTCTATTCCAGGCTTTGGGGGCTCGGACAGTAAAGAAGTTTTTCCTTATGTGTAACCTAAAACGGTCTTGGGGGAGTTTGTGACTGTTTGACTTTGTCATCCCTTGGGGCACTCTGGTGAACAGGCATTCCCCCAGATCCTAATGCACACCCCTTATATACTTATAGGCAGACACCAGGTCCCCACTGAGCCTGCCCTTTTCCAGGCTGAAGAGTCCCATGGCTCTCAGCCTCTCATCATAGGGCCTGTTCTCCTGCTCTCAGATCATACAAGTGGGTCTCCTCTGGACTCTCTCAAGCTTTTCCACATCCTTTTTAAATTGCGGAGCACATACACATACACACACACACTGATAAACAATATACATATTTTCAATAATTATACACACAGTATACACACACACACAAATATTGAAAATCATGTTAATAAAGGAGAACATTTTAAATGCCTGTATACAGTATGAGGTAAGTTTTTGAAGTAAGAGGCCTACTGGGAACTAAAAATATGAGATTTTCTCATGATAGTTTTAAAAATTGATTTTTTAAATGTAAGAAATGGAGAACTCTATATATATGTGGTATAGCTGCAAGAATTTTTACCAAAAAGACCAGCATACCTCAATATAAAAGTTATACCATATTTTCTTGTACACAACATGTACCTGCTAGAAATCAAGGTATTCATTATAATTAAGGAAATATAGTAATAGTAATAACATTGCAGTGCTGCATGTGGGACTCTGTAGCTGATGGCTGTAGACACTTTCTCCTTCCACCTGGCAGAAGCTCTTGCTGCAGAAGCAAGGAAAGATCTTCTGCCTTTCAAAAACAAGGAACATATCTTATTTAGGGGTATGTTGTATATAAGAAAATATGGTATATAGCTTATGGTGCCATAAATCTAAAATATGCATGTTGCATACTTGGTGTACCAATGAAGTTTATGCCTTCATCCCCCAGCTGCTGTCACCATGCCAAATCTAACCACCTAAGGGAGAAAGTATCACCTCCTTCGGCTAGTGTCCAACTTACTAAATTCTCTATAACCCCAGGATTATGTCTTTATCTTTCTGTCTTTATCTACATGTGACTAACAAGTGGCAATTACTTTTACATATCCAGTTTTAATCTTGCATATTAGAACTTACCAATTTTCCTGAAACCAAGTCTTTGTGACAAAGACCACTGTCCTTCCTAAAATGGGTGATTCTCTGTAGCTACTAACTTTGCTATTTCTCAGTTTAGGCATAATATGGAGGTTCCATATACAATGTCCTGCATCACTGAGGCCACATTCTAAATGTTTAAGGGAATTGGATGGCCTCTACATCTACTGCAAGGTTTAGGAGAACAAAGAGGGAATATATTTTTGAAGGGGAAAATAAGTAAAGAAAACAGTTGCCCATATTATGCTCAAATGAATAAATGGCCTTGGGAAATAAATTTATTCAAATGAATACATGGCCATCTTACTCATTCCCATCTAGATCTCAGTGCACCCCTTATTTACCCTAAATTTGCTTATTCCTAAATCAAGCATAATGGGTCAAAAAGTAAAATAGAAAATAGTAAAATAAAAAAATGAAATTAGGGTAAAGGGGGAGAGAAACAAATAGGTGACAAAAAGGTTTTATTTTGCTTACTGAAATTATGATTTCATAAAATATATATGTAAACATTTTAAATGTAAATGTTTTCATTCAAAAAAAGTAGCTGGATTTTTTTTATTTTTTTTTTACTAGGTCTGCTTGCATATGTTTGCAATAAAGCAGTAACCCTGGGAAGATTCAGAGAGTAGCACTGAAAATAGTGAAATTGTGCAATAGGGTGCTAACTTGAAACTTCTGTACTTCTAACTATTAATTCTTCCCAGTGTGTCCTGTTATCTTGTGCCAGTTTATCCCTGTTATAATTCAACTTGATGCCTTATTGTTTTTCTTAATAATTATATAAACACAAATCATCAATGCATATGAAGGTAGTTTCCAAGTAAAAGGCCAAAGTGATCTACAAAATGACTATGCATAACCTTAAGTTTCAGGTAAAAAAATATAAACAATAAAATACAGAAAATAGGTCAATATAGATTTTTTTAATTGACTGATGAAGCTAAGTCAAAGAAGTCAAAGAACAATTATACAAAAACATCCTTTGTTACTAAAAAGTACTCAGATATTTACTTGGCTAAGCACTTAAGACTGTTCAGGTCAAGTCTTTGGATATGTCTAGGCAGCAATATATACTCATCCCTTGGCTTATATCCATAGTAAGTTGAGCCAGGGAAGCCTTCCTCTGATTGCTCGCATTGCATTGCAGTGCAAATGTTACAGACCTCTGTCAAGATGGAACCTTTCTAGGAACGGACTATTGTAGGTATATTTTGTGACAAGTTTTCTTTTCCTCTTAGCTGAAAGGGCAGAAAAGGGGTTAAGTTCACTGTAGATGCTCTGCTTTTGATTGTGGGACAACTATTTATAGTGTTGGGGAGTTGATTCAAAAGATGTTTGATAATTTTCTGAAATGTTGAAGCTTGCTGAACTTGGAGGATAAGGATGATGTATTCTTAACAGATCTGGCAGATACCCCATCTGAAGGGTAGGGCTAGGATTCAAAGAGACCTTGAAAAAATTGGAGGATTGGACCAAAACAAATCTCATGAGGTTCAGTAAGGATAAATGCATAGCCCTGCACTTAGGATGGAACAATCCCATATACCAGTACAGGCTGGTGACTACTGGCTAAGGAGTAGCTCTGCAGAAAAGGACCTATGATTTACAGTGGATAAGAAGCTGAGTATAAGCCAACTGTGTGCCCTTGTTGTGAAGAAGGCTAATGGCAAACTGGGCTGCATTAGTAAAAGTGTTGCCAACAGACTGAGGGAAATGATTCTTCCCCTCTATTCAGCACTGGTTAGGCCACATCTGGAGTACTGTGTCCACTTTTGGGCCCCCCACTACAGAAAGGATGTAGATACATTGGAGAGAGTCCAGAAGAGGGCAATGAAAATGGTAAGAGGACTAGGAAACATGGCTTAAGAAGAGAGGCTGAAGGAACTAGGCTTATTTAGTCTAAAAGAAGAGAAGACTAAGTGGGAATTTTATAGCAGCTTTCAACAACCTGAAGGGTGGTTACAAAGTGGATGGAGCTAGACAGTTCTCAGTGGTCACAGATGATAAAACAAAAAGCAATGGTCTCAAGTTTCAGCAAGGGAAGTTTAGGTTATATAAAAGGAAAAACTTTCTTGCTAGGAGGGTCGTAAAGCATTGGAACAGGTTACCTAGACAAATTGTTGAATCACCATCCTTGGAGGTTTTTAAGACCTGGGTACACAAAGCCTTGACTGGGGTAATCTGGTTAAAAATGGTCCTGTTCTGAGCAGGCAGTTGGACTAGATGACCTCCCTGAGGTCCCCTCCATCCCTGATTTTCTATGATTCTATGATTTATGCCACAGTTACTACTCAATCACCACGTATACACTGACACTTCCTAGGCATGTTTTTATATAGTTTTTAAATTACAAGGCCCACAAAGAGGAGGTTGCTATAGTCTTTTAGGGAGTAAATGGTTCTTAAATGACATTTTGCTCTCTATTGGCTAAAAGCTTTTAATTGATTTCGTGTAACTATTGTTTTGCCTGCTGTAAATAATTTTAGTTCATTTTATGTCAGTGGGTTTTGGACCCTGTGGCTCTATGTATTTTTAGTGTGAACTAGATAGGTAGTATTGTTAAATAAGAAAAAGATATAGGTCTAAAGAACTCTGGGTATGCTACTAGTATCTGTACTTGAGTTTTCTTACTATGTTACACTCACCAAGCAAAGTACAGTGTTCTTGGCGAGGGGAAACTGAAAGAAAGGATGGTTTGTAGCTTAGCCTTGCTACATACCCATACAGCATAGCCCCATCTTGCAAGCTTAAACTGTGCTCACCTCTATTTGAATGATAGGTATAGACATGGGCATTTACAGGTGACAGAACATGTACGGAACCTATATATTAAGCAAACCTCCCTGTGCTACAGAGCCATGGAGTACAACATTCACTACGTCCATCATTCCAGTGCAGTAAATGAAGTTGAACCAGGATATGATTTGTCCATTGACTTCTAGAGATAAAGGAAGCTGATTAACTTTTATACTGGGATGTAGTTTTACTCACATCTGTATTACAGGAGCGATAACGTTTCCTTTCTCCAAGACAGTATTTTCCTCCACCTGAAGGTCTGAAAACACATTCATTTACATGTTGCATAAATATATATATGATTTTTATGTTGTATATACATATATATGTATAAGATATAAATAAATAAGCAAGTATAATTCTAGGGTGGGATTTTCAAAAGTGATCTAAGCAGGCTTAACTCTTTTCCCATCAGAATGAATAAGAATTTTATCATTTTCCTCAATAGGAACAGAGGTAGGTTAATGCCAAACACTTCAAACTCCCAATTGTACGTAATATTTGCATAAATCGAAACAATTACAAATTAAAGTATGTACAAAAAACTGCAGTTAAATGACATACCTTTGAATTATTGATTTACTGGCCTTTAAAATTAGAAAAATAATATAAAACAGCCTATATTGTATTTTATTCCACTGATTACATTTGTAAATATAACAAGAATATATAGAAATTGTCTGTTACAATATTGAAATAAGTTGCAAAAGCTTCATTCTTTATCAGCTGAAAATGTGATTCTGTTCTAAATTAGACAGCGCTAAGTTTGTAATAATAAATAATTATAATGAAGCCACACATGTATTGCAGATTTATAATAATATGACTGAACAAAAATTGACCCATAGAGTCCCCAGTTACATCAACGGCTTCTTTCATCAAGGAAGACTACCATTGACTTCAGTGGGAGTTGAATCAGGAACCAAAGCATTAACAGGTAACATGCAGATTGAAAGTAGGTAAAAATAGAATCTCAGTGTTCCATTTTTATTTCAAAGGATATTAAGATAGCTACAAATAATTAGAAAAAATATAAAATACAGATTTTCCTACTATTAATAGTTTATAGTTTCCTTAATCAGATGACATCATCATAAAATAACAGCCATATCAGTTGAGGCGATTTAAACCTTATCATAATAGAATGGAAATACCGTATTTACTAGAATATAACATGACACTGATTATAAGACGACCTCACAATAATTAGTTTTTATATGTAGAAATTTAGAAAATCGTTACCCTTTTCCAGGTATAGAATCTAACTGGAGGTTTGCCTTGAATTTGTCCCCCTCCCACTTGTATAGTAGGAAAAATAAATCGGGGGCGGGGGGGTCAGGCAGCCTCCTTGGCCTCTGTTCCCACCAACTTCATTCCCCTGCAGCTCCTTCCCCACTTCCTTAGTGTCAGACCCTGCTCCCCACTGAGCACACAGAAGTGAGAAGCAAATTTGAAAATACCAACCTAGAAATAAACATACCTTTAGTAACTTGTATATATGGAAGTTACTACCGGTACTCATAGACCTACTTCATTCAAAATGGATGCATTTTACCTTTTTTGAAACTACCGCAAGTTTTAGCACAGGTACTCCATAAAGACATTTTTAAGCAATACTTTTGTATGTACTTGCATATAGTACAAATTATGCAAGGTATTAGTTCAAAAGGCTCATAATTTACCACTAAATTCATTGGGCTGGTCCCCAGCAGAGACAGTAATGTTTCAAGCCATAATGATCCCACAGCTCAGCTCTGCTCAATATAGGTATCTTTACACATGCTCAAGGGGAGGGAGAAAGGGGATGCTTTAATTAAAGTGGCTTTCATGAGTCACTCTAATTAAAGCACCTACAGCATCTCATGTATTCAGCGCCCCATACTTCAAAATGGCGGTGGGCGTGCTTTAACTAAAGCTTGTTTGACTTCAGTTGTTTGACAAGTTTTAGTTAAAGTGTCTGCACTGCCATTTTGAAGCACAGGAACAGTGAATACATGTGACAGTGAGGTTTCTGGAACCTGCTAATTAGCACACACCCGCAAACTCAATCAAGTCTTTCCCAATGTGTTGGGCACATGTAATTAGCCTGTGTCAGAGCAGGCATCAGGCATACATATAGGTGTCCTATGTGTTTATACTCCAGATAGCCCCAGCAAAGTTTCCATAAGCTAAACAGCTCCCCATTCATGACTGGAAACAGGTATTCTTGTCATGAGTCCTGGGATCCTCCAAAAATGTATATGCAGATGAGGTCTGGCTCCATGTCATGGAGGGCAAGGCCACACTTTTATCATATGCAATATGCTGAGATAGGGGGTAAAAGAGGGATTCTAGGTAAGCTGTTTGGGGCTCTGTTTGGTGATGTTTGCTAGACATTTAAGGTTGATTAAAAAACTGGCCTTACTGGAAATGGGAAAGAAAGGTGTAGCTCAGCTGCTGGAATGAAGAGGAAATTGAAATGTATTCAATGAAGTGGTTCACTATGACTTGAAAAAGAATCAGTGCTGAGGGAGACTGTGCGCAGTGGGGACTACCATATATGTTATTTAGATGGGTTACATTAACCTAACCTAACCTTATGGTAGGTTCCCATCAGTATGTTTGCTCCATATCAGAACATGCATTTTATAGTTGTGCTTTTAATCAACTTTGTATTTGGTTTCCATTTGCTTTTGGCAGCAGTTGAATAATAGATAATATATTTAGCCAGATTCCCTTGTAGGTGAATGCAAGATAAGAGGCTTTCCCCCCCACATGTTGATTGTGGGGGAGACCTTGTTTTATATTCAAGTAAATACGGTAGTATTTTCATTCATTTGCTAAGCTTTGAAATGTTAACATTAGGAACATTTAGATACTGTGCATTACAATGACAAATGAATTATTTTTCCATTTGACCATTTCCTTCAGTGGAAGCAGGATCAGATCAAAAGAACATAATTTACAACTACTTTAAAAGTTATTTTTATTGATGCTAAAAGATGCATTTGTTTCAGTTATTATGAAGTTTTCATAATAGTATAAAATGTTTTTATTATATTTATGCAAATAGCAATTTTAAATTTAAGAATGTTTAGCATGTGTTTGGCAGATATTTCTAGTGCTGAGGGTGTGAACAGCCCATCTTGCACAGCCACAATGTCATAAGCAATATATCATGATGCTGTGGACCATAAACTATGGTGACTGGACAGAAGCAGTTTGATCTACACAGTGCAATGATGAGGTGAATGCAGCCTGACATAGAAAAGACTGACATAACAGGCAGAAGTCCCAAATCTAAAGAAAGCAGTAGAGAAGGAAGGAGTGACCAAAGTTAGGGAAAAATTGAGAGGGAAGGAGCAAAAGAACCTACTGTATTAAAGAAGAGTGATCCTAGGTACACAGGAAATAGTGGTGGGGATTGAAATGAATACCATTAGGCATGACTTGAACAAAGGTAAGGGTGAAAATGTTCCAGTTGCATGGGAACTATAGCTGGAATGAGGAACCTACAGAGCAAACAGTGGTAGAAAAAGCTGAGGTCCCTTCAGCAAAGAACAACAATAGGGATAAAGAGGCATTTTAGACTTAAAATGAGAATCAGTGACAACATAAAGAAGAGCAGCCACCTGATAAACCTCTTCTGAAACATTAATTAAGACAGAGAAGCAGATGGGGATGATAGAAGCAACAGGACTGGATAAAGCAGACACACCAGCAAACAACAGGAGCAGCACGGAAGAAATCAACCTAAAGTAGAGGAGAAGGTTGGCCAAGTGATAGTAATGGTGGGGAAAGGAATAGTTAAACCATTTGAGTGGATAGAAGCAGCTCAGAAAAAGTAATTACTGTTGGATGTGACAAAAGGAAAATTTACTGTATTTATGGTATTATTAGTCATTGTAATATATATGAAAATCACTGTATTTCAAAAGTTTTAAATATTCTGATATTTTTAATATTAATTAATAATAGTTATTTTAGATTCAGGCAAATATTTGAGACAATCACATCTAAAAACAGAAGCATATCTAAGGTGTAAATAACAAACTTTTGCATAAATAGGAAATTTGAGAAGGAAAGCTTGTCAATTACTAATAAATTTAGAGAGTGACTGGCTTTATAGTACATGCATAATGCATACATTTAAAAATGTGAAAGTATGTCTAGCAAGCTTCTCCTGCATAGCTGTTCCTGTCTGCTATTTTGAAGACAAGTGTTGGCACACCAGTGAAACGTTTTTACAGATAACATGTGAAACCACAGTTTTGAATAATTTCCAAATATATCTTTTTGTTGGCTTCGGCTTACTTTAGCTACTTACGCTGGACTGTCACAGTGTCTTATGGATGAGGAGACTCCTCCCCCGCAGGTCCTGCTGCACTCTCCCCATATTGACCACGGACCCCAACCCCCATCTATGCTCTGGGGCCAAGTGCCAAAAGGTACGCACTCTCCCTGATAACACCACTGAAAGATTTCACAGAAAACACAGAATTAGCTTTCAGGCTGATAGAGTTATCAGGACAGAAAAATATAAGGGTCAGGCAATGACCAATTATAGGCATTAGCATTCTCTGTATAGATAACTGACTGATATTTTACTTTTTCTAGCCATGTTTAGACATTAGTGAAAGTATGTATGATCTGTTAATTATATTTTGCTAAACCCTGAATTATAGATGACTAAAACACATGAAAAGTTTAAGACAAATTTCTTCTTTCTTCTTTTTTTCTTAAGTCACAACCCTACTTGGTGTGTATCATTAAAGGGACTAAAACTCTCAAATTCTTTTAGGCATTAAGATCCATTTTGAAGATTATTTAAATAAACCTCCCCACCTATAATTCAACTAATGGCTCGATAATGCAACATGGAAAATTCCCCACTATGGAATTTTTACTATAGTAATCTGTTCTTATTTTAAAAAAAAAGTCTGGGTGAAGTTACAATGGAAGAAGAATTTGTTGCTGTATTTCATCTACACTAAAAATTATGCCAAAAGGACAGAGGGGTATAGAAAACCATTATACATACATATTTGTGATATGTTCCAAAACCAAATGAGCATGCATATTGAAGTACTGCTCAGATAATAGCTGGACTTATTGTATGCATAAAGCCATGAATCCATTGTAAAAACAACATTAATAATTAGAACATAAATTAAACTAATTATTTTGTAAGTCCAATTTGACAAATCTTATTTACATCATACAGAGCCAACTCCTATTATTGTTTCTTACAACAAAATTCTGCTTTCTGTTACATGGCTGAAAGTCCAAATAACTCTACTGAAACTAAACTGAGTTGCATTGAATTTACCTAGGTATAACTGGGCATATCTACACATGCGCTTTAACATGCAGCAGCCTATTTTACTACACATTAAAGCATCACAACAAAAACCATGCTAATATACTAATTCACAGTAAAGATAGGCTACTGAGCATTGTCACTAAAAAAGTATGTGCTTTTGCTACTGTTCATTACAGCAGCTTAATGCACATTTAGTAGAGTTACTAAATTTAATGCACAGTAGCAAAACTGCATTAATGAATGTGTAGACACTCCCACTGAAATAAGAATTTAACCTTCAACCTTATTCAAGAAATACCAATTTTCATTAGGAATTCTTTGTGAATAAGAATTACATGATGCAGCCACAGTAAACTTAAGGTGCTTTTTAAATAGAGGATTATGTTCTTGAACACTACTCTATATCATCAAGCATGTTCTGGTATAAATAATGCTGTAAATATCATTTGTAATGAAGGAACACTAACATTTCATATTCTTGTCAATAAAAAAATACTCTGTCATTTATTCTCATAGTTTTTTATTGCACAACATGAAATTACTGATATGTAATTTGAAACAACTCCATTTTAATATATTTTTGTCTGCAGATTTCATTTTTTTAATTTAGAATTCTACATATGAACACTAAACAAGAAATTCAAAGAAACATTCCCAAGTAATATCTCTAGTAATATGAAATAACAAACTTACTTAAGTTTAACTTTTATGGCAAGATTCACCAATATGTCCTGGCTATTTTACATTACTCTGGAGCATGAGAAATCAGCTAGAGCATACTGGCTGGCTAAATTGGGTTGGACCTGCTTTTCTCTTTCCAGAGGACTGTAAAGAAGCCAGCATATACACCTTAGTTTTGTACTCTCTATTGTTCTCTAAATTCCATTTCTTTCTCCCACATGCCTCAAACGAGCTCTCTCTCATACAGAGTAAAACAGACAACTTTTGAGAAGAAATATTTAGGGTTATTGCTCTTTTTTGCTGTTCTATTTTTCAAACTGAATATTTATCCTTTAGCAGAGGCTGGAGTTACTGAACATCTCTTTCAGGAAAACTCACAAAAATATTCTCTTTCAAAATAGCCATCATCTCCCCATCACTAAGGAAGGTGGCCCCACCTGCTCTCAGGAACAGACAAATAATACTGTTACCTGAGGAGCAGGTAAATGATAAATGTGGGGCATTTGCAAAAAACAGTCAGCGGCCACATTCCCAGTGGTTATCTCTATATTGTCAAAGGATCACAATAGAGATTACCACAGTGAAGCATGCTATCTGTGCCCATAACAGATGAACAGCCTGCACATTAGGCACACAACAATACATTTACTCTCTCTTAATGGTATAGACATGCCAGTGAGAACAACAAAATATGGCAATCCCTCATGAAAATCCAGTATTAAATCATTAATCTTCCATCCCTACTGAAGGAGTATCATTTCAGTATGAAAAATATCAGGAATCAATAATGTGATATATAAATTAAAGCATTTGAAAATTTCATATTAAGATTTTAATTAGGATTTGTAATTGCCAAATTAAGATTGTCATATAGGAGATATCCACTAATTCGGTTATTCTACTACCTGTCCGTAGGAACCAAGAAGGAATTTTCCTCCCATGAATGCTTTATTGAATGCTGTGTGGTGGTTCACCTTCTTCAGAAACATTGGCTGTTTGTCACAGTTAGGAGGTGGGAGTTTTGACTGGGGATGCTGCTACTCCTTTCTGCACTTTGAAACAGGAGTACCTGGCTGCACTTACATTTCCACTCAGGGACAAATTATTCACAAGATTTGCAATTGGAAAAAAAACTATTTCCACTTAGTCAAGCAAGAACTGTGGAGATTTTTTCTTTGCTTTACAGAATAAGATATGGTCCACTTTTTAGGATGATATCAGTATTAATTATCTTAATACCTTGTCTGCCATCACAGTGGCAGGCCACTGGCAGCAACTTATTCACCTAGCTTTTTGCCTGTGACACACTGCACAATGTTTTTGCTTTTGTTACTATAGGTTCCTGCAACGTGCTACATATATTATGCAATTGACTGGTTAAGTGCATAATAAATTTAGACCAGCCACATGTGCAAAGTAATTATCACATGATAAAATGACTAGCCAGTTAAAAGAGAGCCAACCAGCTATAAAGTTTGTGCTTGAAAATGTGTAACAACTGTATGGCTAGTTTCTAGCCAGCTTTATTTTGAAAGGAGCAGGGCCCCTAGTGTACTTTTGTGGGTATGTCTGCAAGTGACAAAACTAGAGTAAACATTTTAGAGGACTCTGGATCAATAAAACTTTCTGAGAATAAAGGAGACCAGACTTGATGGCCCGAGAGTCCCCTTCCAGTCCTAAGTTCCTGTGCTCCTATTATTAATTAAAAATACTTAAAATATAGTCTGTAAGTAAGATTTTAGTGAGTGTTAACTACATGGAAGTCCATTTCTGCCAGTAATGAAAATCAGGATAAAAAGAAGTGGGATATCGTATGCTAAATATAAAACCACTATTAAATTAGTTTTAATCCCTAAACTTAAAGTTAATTAAAAAAATTACAGATAGAAATCTTCTAAACAAGCCTTATATACTTAAAAGAAATTAAGTGAAAACTCATCTCAGTTTAACTACAGAACTACAATTGGTGATTCCATAATGTTATTATACGAAGCTTTATGTCCAATAATAATTTCAATGAGAAGCTCAGGAGAATGCTTCAACTGAAACCTCTTTGTGTACAGTAGCGGCAGAATCCTATTTCACTTTCCACCTTCAAATGACATTTACCACTGGCAAATGACACTTGCCATTTTTGGCACTTACATTGTTTGCAATCCTACTCCATGTGCAGGGTGGATAAGCAAGCTCAGTAAGCTATACTTTTGCTGACCAGGTATGCAGATCTATACACACATAATTAGAAGAGTGTAAGTCCTGAAACTGGGTGACCATAAGTTCTAAAACTATAGCTGGGCAAAAACCTATGACTCACAGGTTTTAGAGGGGGGTTCCCCACATTAAATCAATGCCTAATGGTTAGGGCCTTTACCCAGGAAGTAGGAGATAAAGGTTCTAGATCCTCTTCAGCTAGAAGCAGGGGTGAATCTAGAGGGGATGCAGTGGTGTAGTTGCACCTCCTCCCCTTTCAGAACACACTGTGGGAGCAGCATCAAGGGTCTTTAAGTCCCCAAATAAGAAGAAGACTAGTAAGAAGTCTAGTGTTCCTTTTCTTCCATGCTCAACTGCAAGTACCTTCTCTTCTAATTCTCCCCTCTACCATCTACTGCTGCCATTGTCTCCAGGGCTAGGGACAGACATTCAAAAAGCCTGAGCCTGAATTGATTCAATCTTTACAGGTTAGTCTAACCTGGCTAGGCTAAATCAGTTTGTAACTGAACAGACATCCCAAAAATGTAGGCACATGCCTGCAGTGGTTCAGGCTAGAAACCGGGAGGTGCTAGAGCAGCCCTCACTTCCCTTCCACAGTGCTGAGCTGAGGCGCCATGGCCAGGCCCCAGCAGGATGCTCTGATTAGGGATACATCTAATTTACTTTTGCACATGAAGACCTGTTAATTTAAATTAGCCCAGGCTTTATTTAAGGCAGATCCCTGTCACAGGGAATTGACAACACGGTGTTTATCACTCCTAACTCAGTATGTATCACCCCATTAAGAAAACAACAAAGGGATATTACCAGCTACCTGCTGATTCTGCCTTTGTCCTGTCTGCCACAGCAGGGACCGTAGCCAGCATGTGGTCTGCTAGCTAATGCTGAGAGATGTCTGTGTAAGGCAGAGGGGATGGGGACTCCCTGCTTAGCAGGGAGTGGGGAGGGCAGGGGGGGAGCAGGGGGAAGCCAGGCAGACACCTGCAGTCTGTGCTCAGCTCCAGCCAGGGAGCAGAGGGGAGGGGCCAGCTCTTCTGTGGAGCAGTGATCTGCCCAGCCCAGTGAGTATGCCAGGAGGCTGGGGGAGTCTGGTTTAATTTATACCAGCAAGGCGTATGAGACAGACATTGCATAAACCAGCCATTTTCAAATTGGTTTAGGTGCACTGAACATCCATTCTGTTACAGGTTTAAACCAGTTTCTAATCACTTAAACTGGTTTATGTGTAATGTCTGTCCCTAGCCCAGATAAGCCAGAGGTGGGAAGAGCTCCTGAGCCACTCCTGCCCTACTCCATCTGGGCTGCAAGAAGAGCTGGGATCAGGCAGGGATAGAGGCAGTAGCAGATGAGGAGTTTCTCCCCACTGTCCAATCTCCTTCCTCCTCCAGGACTGGTCTCCCTCGCCAGCCCAGGACTAGGCTCAGGGAAGGGAATCCTGCAGGCATGGGAAAACTATCACTGTCTCTGGCTGAATCTGACTTCCTGTCCAACCTGGCTGAAGCAGAACAGAAGCAATTCTCGAAAATACCTCTAACCCCCATGTCAGGAAGGACAGCAGCAGCAGCAGATAGGGGAAAAGTGAATGGGAGTGGGGGCATGCCCCTGAGCATGGAGGGAAAGGAAAGGGGTGTCAAGAGTTGAGGTAGGGATCCTTACCTGACTTGGGGGCTTAAACAAGTCCCCATCTCTTGCTTTGCAGTGCAATCTGCCCACGCTGGGGAGAGAAAAAAGTTGGAAGTAGAGGTACAGCTACCCGTGCAGTGCCAGCCCCTAATCTCAAACCCCATTTTTCAATATCCTGGATTATCCTATACCTAGAAGGGGTTTGAAATTACATCTCTAACTTCTTAACTCAGTATTCTAACCATCAGGTGTTAGGGGGGATCCTCCCCAACCGCCTTCTTGAAGCTGGCCTCCTGTGCAGCCAAGAGAAGAAGATATATAGGCCCAAAAGAAAGAGAGATAGATAGTGTAAAGGGACCTTAGCTTTCAGCCTAAAATCTTACTCCCAATAGGACAGAGACTTTCCTTCTGCTCTCAGTCCTTTTTATCCAATGGATACTATATGCAAGGTGCAATGGGTCAGCTTCAAGAGCAGGGCTGGAAGGAGATGTAATGGCATCTAATCTGCAACTTAGTTGATAGAAAATGTATTGGGGTACAGGCAGTGTAGGTTCAAACCTTATCTGGGGTGAAAGAAATATAGAACTGGGGTCTCCCACTTGCTGGGTGAGCATCCTAAGCACTAGGGTACTGAGCTAAAAGATATGAAGGGGCCTGATTTCTTCCTAGGAACGATTTTGTGATTCACATCTGGGCACATGCATGCAGAGGCACATACAAACTTGCCCAGAGTGCAGCCTACTGACTATGTTCAGTAGCTGTGTGGATGCTTTGAGAATAAGACTGCAAACTGTGCTTAAGTGCCAACAAATGCTTAGTAAGTGTTGTTTATGGGTGGAAAATGAAATAGGGTTTCTGCCCATTTTAGCTGAAGCATTATTCTGAGCTTCTCATTGAAATCATTATTGGATAAAGAGCTTTATATCATAACAACATTATGAAACCATCTACTGAAGTTTTATAGTTAAAATCGGTATGCATTTTTCACTCTACTTTTATGTATGGAAAATTTTTTTGTAAAGTTATTGACTTATCAGTGGCGTAATATGCTATTGATTTAAGGAAAGGAAAGAATAATTAGAAAGACTTATGAATACAATATTGTCAAGGACATTTCTGTGAGCAAGATACTGTGAGGGGCATAATTGTAAAGCAGCTTTTATCAGTAGGTAAGATACAACTCCCTATATAAAAATTTGCCAAACTTTGTTGAGCTAGGTGTCTGAAAATAATAGTTTTAAAAATGATCTTGTCTTCTGTTGACTATTCCCTACTGCCTACTGCCTATTTATCAGCTTTTTCAGAGGCCTGAGAGAAATTTCGGAACCCAGCACATCCTGACAGAAAGATTCTCCCCAACACCTCCCATTGGAAACAGGAAATAAAGAAATACTATTTGAATTTTATGCTGAAATAAAATGTTTTGAAATAATCTTCTAGAGACAATACTTCTACATTATTTACACATATTCTTGCAATTAATATTTTTTATTAATATTAAAAATTAAAATTACTTATATTTTACTACCTATTAAAAAAGAAAATTATCTTCATTTTGGAGGCCCCAGCAAAACTGTATCCTCATTCCCTTCTCTCTTAGGTCCTGGCTCTAAGTTTTGTCTTTATGGGTAAATATTTCAAATTGGAAGAACACTGAGTACTTTGGTAACCTAGCTAAAACAAGTCCACATTGATGGCTAATGAAAAGTCAGTATTTTAAGCTGTCATAAATGTAATGATAAAAATGCACATTGCCATTTGTTCTGTCTTTTTATTTTACTTGTAAACTCTGTGTGACAGCTTTTTGTTTAAACTACTTATAATATTATGTACACATATACAAAAACTGAAGCCTCATCCAAATCTGAATCAAGTTTCACAGGGACAGGAAAAAAAAGCACCTTTCTGATTCAAAGTGACATTTTGCCAAAATTAAGTCCTAGCGTAAAATAATTATTACATTACAAGAATAATGCATTATTCCCTGTTCAAATTCTCAGAAACAGCTGAACAGTTTTTCAGAATTATTCAAAAAATTCTTCAGTCTGAGGCCGATGCTTAATGTAGAAAATGTCAGCCCAAATAGTTAATGCTTGCCACGGCTATCTAAGTGACTGAAAAGAGGGTCTTATAATGGAGAGTTATGCAATTTTATACATTTCTCTCCCAGCTTTGTCAACTAGACATTAACATACACAATTACACCCCCTACCAAATTCTGCTCCTATTTTTAGCATATAGCTAGAAAAATGTCACTGTCTTACTCAGAGTTTACACCAGTGTCACAAAGCTCCTGAGTACCTTTGGGTCTAGTTAAGCTTTTGGAAGCAGGAACTGTCTTTTATTATCTAACTGGACAGCTCCTAGCACAATAGAGCCAAATCTGGTTGTCAGTTTTAGATGTGGATACAATATAAATGTTATTATTAAGTGATACACAATAGCAAGCCGTTCATTTCTTCTTAGTGTATGGTAAAGTAAGCTACATATTACAAAAGAATTGGTATTTTATGCCTTTGTAGCTATCAAGAACCATTCATTTACAAGAAACTTTGAAGCTGGAACCTATTAATAGAATTCTCTACTGTTTAGTGGGATGGATAGTTTTATCTCTGTAAATAAAATACCTCACCTATGCCTGCTTCTAAAATCCGGTGAGGAATTATTGATGAGTGGAAGTGATGTCTTTTAGAGAACAGAAAGACTATAACTTCTGGTAAATGGACTCAGCAATAGCATCTTAAAGAATCTTGACTTTTACACTGTAGTTTCACAATTTTAAACACGTACATTGAGGTAAACTGCTCCTTGTCATTGACAAAAAGTGGTGGTTCCAAAATAAACCAAGACTGTTGATTTAAGAAAAAGCCTCCTAGCATTTTCTATTACTCTAATAAAAGGTAACATTTTTGTAGAATGTGAAGGTCTCCCTATTTTTATTGGCTAACTGTAAGTGCTAGGTTTTTTTTTTAAATGACCCCTTCAATGAATTTATTTTACATGGTTTACCAGTATTTCTAAACTCAGCATGGAAAAGCCATCAGAATGGTGCTAGGTCATGGGTCCTGAATGAAGCCGTCAGCAAAGATTAATAAACCGTGACAGCTGCCCAAAAGCTTTCATTCTCTGTATTTAAACATCAGATTGCTAGTTGAAATGCAGTGTAATCTTTGTTGAAACTAGCCCAGCAAACATGGCAAGAGTCAGGACTGAGAACAGATGACAGTAGTCATTGTTAGCATTAATCCAGTCTGGAGCAGTAAATTGTAGGGACTCATCTGCAAATGAAGCAATCCCCAAAGGTTATTAGGAACAGTTTAATACAATGACACTTATCAATTTGAACCAACCTATCAAAAGTGTCTTTTACATATTCTTAAAAATGGATATATGAAAGCCAATTTATTACAGTATTCTACAAACAAATTTATTTTAAAATATTTCCCCCCCTACATTCCTGTCATAGTTCTGAAGGAATTCAGGCTTTAGTTATGCAATACTTATTCTGATACAAGTCTTTGTTTCATTTATAAAATTAACATATCTTTACTAACCAAATGAAAAATGTTAAACTTTGTTTTTTCCTATCACAATTGCAGACGCACAGATATTTATCTCCATAGTCTGCATAAACATGAGGAAAAAAAGAATAAATCAAGATGCTGCCCTACTGAAACAACTGTTTTTTACAGAGATCATTTCTACCCATTATATCCAGAAGTTTATCAGCTTTTAGGGCAAAATCTTTTTAAAGTGAATATTATACATAAACAACAGGATTCTATAGAAATAAATGAAACCCAAAACAGAGTGGTCAACAGGAAGTGAGAGTTATAAGGTTCTCCCTTACTAAAACTATAACTATTTTACATGCCACAGAGTGATTTAGCTTGGATTTAAAAGAATAAAAATGATTTTATCATCTAAAAAATAACAACTTTCAATTTTGACAGATAACTTGAAAGATAATTCACAAGCCTATGATAGCCTCAAAGTTAAAGTAATCTCATATGGAAAAGTGCTATAACATTTAATAAAAATGAAACAAATAGAATTTTTATAAAAATTACTCTGAAAACATACGGAATTTAATAAAAAAATCTTACTATATTTTTTGTCAAGCCAGCCTACAGAATTCTACCTCAGGGATAATTTCTTTATTAAATGAATATATATGTTTTCTGTTAAATTCTATAGGAATTTTCCATTAGGGTGGATTCATCATGCAAATGGATTCTAAATTAGCACATCTCAGTTTTAAAATCTCCTATCCAAGCATAAAAAATTAGCTCTCTCTGGTCTTTCTCTTCTTTTTTTTTCATTTTCAAACTCCTCATAGAACAACAAATCACTTGAACTCACCCCTTTCTCAATGCTCCCTGTCTGGCACAGAGTACCCTCAGCTGCTGGAATGCTGTTGGTAACACAGCGGTTACTCTTGCTGAGGCACCAGAGCTCTCTACACACTTCCTAGGAAAGAAGGCAGAAGCAAGTTGATCAGAATAACAGTCTAAAATTGCTACCAGTCTTCCTATACACAAACACACACAGTTTTGTTTTGGATAAAGACAATAAGAATGGACTGGATTTTTTATACGTATTTAGAGAGTTGGAAAATATTTTGGAGCAATTACAAAGCCACCATGTTTGCCTAAGCATATTCTGCCAATAAAATCTGGCAATATTGATTCCAGATTATAAAAATGTGTCTCCCTCGTTTCCATGGAAGTGATGTTCTGCCATAAGCAGATGCTACTGCTTAATGGTAGCAGTGTGCATGGTGTTTTCGAAGTTTGTATTTGAAAGCAGTCTTCATGTTTCCTAAAGTATCTTCATATATTATTTTGCCTAAAATACCTAATAATATAGAACTGGATATTCTGTAGGGGTGTGCAAAATGGGCCATATTTGATTTGGATTCAGATTCGGGGACAACGATTTGATTAATTGATTCGGATCACTGTCCCCGATTCAATTCCGCCAAACCCAAATCTGAAGATTTGATGCTGATTCAGAGAATCAGCAATTTGGCCACAGACACAGCTTTAAATGTTTTCTTGTACACACCTTGAGGTACCAGGCACGACTCATGAACACTGCAATGCTAGGGCGGATGGAGCATCCCACAGGAACACAGAGGGTGCGGGGCCCACATGCTTGGCAGCAAGCCTTTAAGTGGACCAGAAGTATTTCCAGTCCACTTCCGGGTACGCCAGGGAGAGTGTTGGGGGGCCCCCCAGAACCAGGAAGCACCAGTTGCTGAGGCAGGAGGGTGTGGGGGGCCCCCCCACACACTCCCCAGTGGACCTGGAAGTGGACCAGAATCTGGTCCACTTTCAAGTCTACTACTGAGCATGCTGGCGAGCCCCCCCACACTCCTGTGGGATGCTCCATCCGCCCCTGCACTTCAGCATTCATGAGCTGCCTGATACCTTGAGGTATGTAGAAAAAGCATTTAAGGCTGTGTCGATATCTGAATCGCTGAATCATTCCGAATTGATTCGGAGGGCTCCGATTCGATTAAGAGAGAGTAAATGGTCTCCTGATTCAATTTGGATTTGGAGATTTGGCCACCAAACCAGGCTGAATCTCTATCAAAGCAAATCAGGGATTGAACTGCGCACAGCCCTACTATTCTATATTCTAGAATAATATAGCTACTTCTAAAATATGAAAAAGCAATATTTCATCTTTTTTTCAGTTTTTTAAATCATACCAGTTCTAGATTCAAAATACCTACAAGTCATTTGTTGACTGGATACTAAAATGAAGTACAAATATGCATTTGGTAATAAGACAATAACATAACAAATTAAAGATTTCTTTTAGATTTTTCCCATTTATACATATTTCCATGACCCAATTTTTACAATCGTGCCTCCATCACTTAAATCAATCAGTTTATACCATCATGCTTCCAGTATGTAAAAAAATATATATATATAGTTTATCTTCTATAATACAATATAATATTCTATATTTCTTCTATAATACTATATAATACTTCTATAATATTTACTTTTGCACATGAAGACTGTTAATTTAAATTAGCCCAGGCTTTAAGGCAGATCCCTGCTTCACTTTATGTGCCAAAATGACAGTTATGCAGCTGTGCAACTGCCATTTGTGGCACTTACACACAATTTTCATTCTCATTCCACATGTAATATGAACATGTAAGCAGCAGGCTATGCTCCAACTAGGCAGTTCTGCAGCTCTGCACACACATACCTACACAAGCATAAGACACAAAATTGTAGTTAGGCAAAAACGTACAACTAGGAGGTGTTATGTGCCGGTGGGACAGGCCACTCCCATGTTTTAGTCCAATGAGCTAACACTCCCCAGAAAGCAAAAGACCCAGGTCTAGGCCCCTCTCCTCCAGACGATCATGAGCCTATGTGTCTCTAACACTATTCTAATGGCCTGGACATTAAGCATTAGGCTATTCAAAATTCTTTTACTAGGCCTCATCTTGAATCTTCCCTATAGGCAGCCAAGAAATGGAAATAGGGCAGAAGAATGTAAGCTAGAGGGTATGTGAGCTAGAGCTCAGTGAGAAGGCTGCTGCTTCTGAAAGAAGTAGGCCCTGGATTCTTGCCTGCACTCTTGCTGCCAGTAGGGAGAAATTACATGTTATTCTCTATCTTGTTTATCTATTGAATACTTAGCTCAGAACTGGAGAAGCAACCAGCTAAAACCTGACCTGTGGCCTACTCATTCAACCACAACACTAGGTCTAGGGACAGACATTCAAAAAACCTGAACCTGAATTGATTCAATCTTTGCAGGTTAGTCTAACTTGGCTACTTGGCTACGCTAAATCAGCGTGTAACTGAACAGACATCACAGAAATGCAGGCACATGCCTGCAGTGGCTCAGGCTAGAAGCTGGGGTGGTGAGGGGCGGGTGCTAGAGCAGCCCTCCCTTCCCTTCTATAGTGCTGAGCTGAGAGGCCATAGCCAGGCCCTGGCAGGACACTATGGTTAGGGTTTAGGGAGGGGGTCCCTGCCCCCCATGAGCCCAGCATGGAATTGATAACACAGAGTTTATCACTGCTAACTCAGTGTTTATCACCCCATTAAGAAAACAACAAAGGGATATTACCAGCTACCTGTTGATTCTGCCTTTGTCTCATCTGCCACAGCAGGGACCATAGCCAGCATGTGGTCTGCTAGCTAATGCTGAGAGGTGTCTGTGTAAGGCAGAGGGGATGGGGAATCCCTGCTTAGCAGAGAGTGGGGAGGGCAGGGGGGGAGCAGGGGGGAGCCAGGCAGACATCTGCAGTCTGTGCCAAGCTCCAACCAGGGAGCAGAGGGGAGGGTCCAGCTCTTCTGTGGAGCAGTGACCTGCCCAGCCCAGCAAGTATGTCAGGATTCTGGGGAAGTCTGGTTTAACTTAAACCAGCAAGGGGTCTGGGACAGACATTACATAAACCAGTTTGACCCGAATCAATTAACTCTGATACTACATTCAACCAGATTTATCTCAAACCAGTTTCAGCCATTTTCAAACTGATTTATGTGCACTGAACATCTGTTCTGTTACAGTTTCTGATCACTTAAACTTGTTTATGTGTAATGTCTGTCCCTAGCCTAGGGAACTGGAGTCCTATAGGTTCAAGCCCTATCTGGGTGAAAGAGTGCCAAAATCTGAGTCTCCCAGTTTCTGGACAAATACTTTAACTGTTAACTTGCTCTAAAACATGAGATGGTCCTCCTCCTGGACCACAGTTTCAGGACATACTCAGGTACATGTGTGTGTACGCTTAAGGTACATGCTCATGCATCCACACTGCACTTAAGACAGGATCACAACTGTATGCAGAAGTACCATTTAGGCATGTAAAGTGAAATACGATGCTGCCCATAGGGACACAGAAAAAAACTCTACCTTTTGGGCTTTCTGGAAAGGGCTGAAGCTTAGGAGTCTGGAAACCTAACTCAAAACCTCTTGTAGCTCTGGAAATCTATTCATTTCAAAGGCCTTTGGATCAGGCACTGTATGCAAAACATAATGTAGAATATTTTGCTTTTAAATTAATTGATTGAATTGTAGTTTTTATTGTGTTGGACTGTAAGCTGATGTCTTTATGTGGATAGAAGCTAATTCAATTCTAATCTACACGAACTATCTAAAATGTGTTTATAGATTTTTTTCTCTTGTTAAAGGTCTACACTTTTTAAATTTAAAATCCAAACTAAAGGATTCATGTTTAAAATGGCCCAATGTGATTTTTGATAATATAAGTCTTTTAATGGATCTTTGAAATATCTAAAACATTTTCTCATATAGATTCTGTGAAAAAACAAATAGTTAAAGGAAAGAGCAATATCAGTAAGTAAAAGGTATTGGTTATATAATCACTCAAAATGCATTGCTTTCCTGAGGAAATGAGTGACAGACTTCAAGGCTACACTTTATAAATGCATCTATAATAACAGCTATTAAACTTTGCTACAAACTTTCATTTCTTTGCATTACGCTATCTGTGGAAATATATTGATAGATATTTATTAGCAGCTATAGTATTTGTCCTTTACTATGAGCTTCTACTACATAACTAATTCATAGGCCTTCCAGCCTGCAAAATTCCCAGTGAAGTCAGATCAACAGAGTATGTGTATAGAGAATGTTTGCACGATTAGTCCCCTAGTAAATTTGGCTGTATTACTGGTATAAATATGGAACCTTTAAGGAACCATTTTCAAAGGTACACTGCAATGGAATGCTCCCAGCTTGTTGGGAGCTAAGTTCTGAGGATACGAGGGCTTTTTAATTTTCTAGAGCTTTTTTCTTGGGTTAATTCTAAATATTTTTTCTCAGTTTAATTACAAACCAGGTGAAGGACAATTTTCATCATTATTTGTGGCTCTGCTGAAGTAGATACGATTGCTCAGACATCAGATTACTAAATCAATTATGTGACCATTCTTTTACTTTGTTATAAGAATTATTGCCATATGACAGATTCTTTATTAAACCTGAGAGAAACCTCCTAGTTTTCAAATTAAGGATTTTTTTTCCCATTAAGTCGTTCATAACATTATGGATGATTACTTAAATAGTCCCCTTCTGGAGTCAAACACAGGCTTTTACCTCGCCTGAACTATTTATGTGACAACTTTCACAGATAAAAATACATATTTTCAGATGCATATATTACTTAAAAGAACATAGGAAGAGGGAAAGCAAAGGAAAGAAGTTAAAAAGATATCACTTAAAATATATTTCAAAGATGTATTCAGTTTGCATTCATTACATTGTTTGTTGCAAAATCACGATCTGAATCAAAACCATAAATAGTGCCTTAACCAAGACTTCTGATTTGAGAAAATATGAGAAACTGATGTCTTAACAGGATGTCTTAAAACTGATTGGCTTAGCTTCCCGATAAAGTATGAGGGCTTTTCTATTGCATTTCATTTTTTTATTGTCATGGTTCCTGTTACATGTTACTTGAGTAACTATGTTAGCCAGGGCTACTCCATTTATTAGACACCTACGCTAAGTACAGACATTCAAAAAGCCCAAGGTGCAGCTGAGTCAATCTACCCAGGTTTCTCTAAGCTGAGCAGACTAAACTGGGAATGAACAGAACGCACATTTACTCTTGGGTGGGGGAGCCATGCAGATGCCTGCACTGGCCAAGCCAGAAGGCAAGGGGTACTCTTGCAAACCTCCAACAGGGGCCTCTTTCCCCACCCCCGCCCCTCCCCTCCCTACACCATCAGCAACCCTGTCAGCAGCAGGGGGAAACCCCCCAGCTGTGCTTATTTCAGTGGGGGGAGCAGGGCTACAGGGTTGGGGGGGGCCTCTGCTCCCTCACCACCTGAGCATGCCTGGCTCACCTGACAGCCCAAATGGCTCTCAGCCTTGCTCCTCCATGATGGTGTCAGCTGAGCCAGGCAAGGTGGGGGGAAGGGTGGGGAGCACAGGTTCCCCCCGGCTGTGCTTACTCAGGCCTGGGGGACTGGAGATAGGGCTGCAGGGTGGGGGGCTCTGCTCCTCCCCATCCCCTGGTGCTGCCCAGCTCAGGTGACGCTGGCAGGCAGGAGCCAGGACCAAGAGCCACGCCAGAACTGTCAGCCCAGCTGCTCAGCACCAGAGAGGGAGGACAGAAGAAACCCTCACCCCATGGCCTTGACCCCAGCCCTCTTAGACCTGAGCAAGCACAGCTGTGTGGAGCCTGCACACACTCCCAACCTTCTCCCCACTCTGCTGGGCTCTGCTGACATGGACAGGCAGGAGTAGGGCTGAGAGCTGTTCAGGCTGTCAGCTGAGCTTGGCAGCACTGGGGGACAAGGGGAAGTAGAGCCCCCACCTACCTGTGCTTGCTCAGGTCTGGGATGCTGGGGCCAGGCCCACATGGGGCAGGGGGATGAACTGACATTCTTGGTGTGGCTCTCAGCCATAGGCGGCATAAGGGGGTACTAACAGGGCTTACCCCCCCCCAAACATGGGGCAGCGGTGCTGCAAGGAAGCCTGGCCAAGGGCTTTCGGTGCAGCAGGGGTGGGGAGGGCATGGGGTGGGGGCCAGGAGAGGCAGGTGCTGCACAGCCAGTGGGGCATGGGACTGAGCTGTGAGTGGCTTGTCTGGGAGGTGCGGCTCCTGTTACTACTCACACCCTAGGAGGCATGGGGGGAATGTGTGCTCCAAGATCTCCATGGGGCAAGCTGCTGCTGTGGGCTGGGGCCAGGCCTGAGCTAGGCTGTTCCCAGTGGGGGGTGGGAGATGGGCTAGGAAGAGCCCAGAGCAGCCTCTGCCTTAGCCTGCAGATCCAGGGGTATGCTCCCCACCACACCTCCGAGGATGCATGCAGTGGCAGGAACCACCACCCCTTCCCCATGCCCCCACAGAGTAACAATGACTTGGGGCGAGGCGGGCACGTGGGCTCCAGCCCAGCCAGCCCAGCGGCACAGCCAAGACTGGCCCCACTCCAGCCCTCAGGTGGTGCAGGGCCAGGGCCAGTGCTGGGAAGCAGCCAGGATAGGTGTGGGGCTGGGAGGGTGCCGGCACCAGGCAACAACCCCAGACATGGGGGAAGGGGCAACCACATGGGTGCAGTGGGCTCTGGCCCCAATTCTGGGCCCAGCTCAGCCCCACTCCCTCCCAATCCCTGCTCAGTCCCAGGCCCATTCACTCCCTTCCCCTCTCCCATGGCCCTTTCCCCTACCCCCACCGACTTTCCAACCTGGGGAAGTGTGCATGCGCGCACATGCATGCATACACTCAGCCCCTCCCACACTATCTTTTTCTCCCTCCACCTATGCCCCCAGCCCTAGCTCCTGCCTGTCCATGTCAGCCAAGCTACCACCCTGCCAATCTAGCCCCAGACTCCCCAGACCTGAGCAAGCACAGCTGGGGGAGCCTGTACTCCCTCACCCTTCCCCTCTCCCTGTTCAGCTTAGCTGACACAAGCAGACAGGACCAGGGCTGAGAGTTTTTCAGGTTACCAGCCAAGACAGGCAGCATCAGGGGGTGCAGAGCAGAGGCCCCACCCTGCAGATCAGCCCCAGCCCCTCTGAGACCCAAGCAAGCACAGCTGGAGGGGGCACACAACAGCGTGCCTTTGCTCCCTTCCCACCACAGGGCTGGGCAGGCACAGACAGGCCACAGGGCTGGGGAGTAGAGGCTTTGCTCCCTTAGCAAGGTAACAGCCCAAGGGGTGGTGCCAGCCCAGCTCCATGGAGCAGATAGCATGGACATGCAAAGGATCACGGGATGCTGGAGAACAGAGAGGTGGAGTCAGAAGTGGATCTGGGACAGAAGTTCAATACATCGATTTAACCTACATCAGTTAAGCCTGATGCTGCATCCATCTAGGTTTCTCTTAAATCAGTTTTGGCCATTTTGAAACTAATTTATGTGCACTGAACTTCTGTTCTATTACAAATTTAAATCAAATTCTGATCACTTAAACTGGTTTATGTGTAATGTCTGTCCCTAGCCCTAAATGACAAATGTACAATTTAGCCACTTTAAAAAGGTAGGGGGACCTGCTGCTTTGGAGGATGAAGCAGCTGTTACAATGAAGCTGTTCAATCTGCATGATGCTGTAGCAATACAGGTTAGCTAAAACACCATTGCTTTGGCCCTGAATGAAGCAAGGTTAAAGTCAGAATGGTTTTCATAGATTTCATAGACATTAGGGCTGGAAGGGACCTTGGAAGATCATCGAGTCTAGCCCCCCCACCCGAAGGGCAGGAAGTCAGCTGTTTTGCTACACTTGTCTCTCTCAGAATCATGTCAACACAATAGGTACATTGTAATAGCTTGTACTGGTATCCTTTGATATGGATACAATCATGACATCCACCTATAACTTAAATAAACTTAAGCCGTTGATTGCAATTCTATCCCACACTTCTCAAGGACCTGAAAAACTGTTAAAATAAGAAAGTCCTCCTCTTCCTTGCTGCTTTTTTAAATTTTGGCTTAAGGCTAAGGTAATAGCATGTTTCCCAAACTGATTTATTAATGAATTTTCAGGGGATCAAACAGGGTAGAACAGAATCATGTTTAGGTGCCTAATAAATGGAGCTGGACCAGGTTGCAAAAGTTTAAATTAACAGCTGTACTTCGCTTGCAAAATTTGGGTCAGGAATTTAAATAGCTCGAAGTCTGGATGTAGTGAAAACATGGTTTTGACTCAGTCCATAGATACATAGAATCCATTTGCAAAAATCAGGTCTTCATTCTAATTTGGATTTTAACCCATCTTTCACCTTCCATGGTTATTTAAATCCAGGATTCTGCTTCATACTTATCCTAGCTCTAGTTTAAACACGGATGATAAAGTGTTTTTTACCACAACCTATAGACTCCAAAATCTATTTGTAACTTCTAATAGGATCTTCTATAGTTTCACTCCTCGGCTTTTGCATGTACAATATTTATGCATTAATACTAAGGGGAAATGATACAACTATTGCAGCTGTCCAAAGAAAGTACAGCTTTATCTCAGAGAAAAGTATTTAAATATTTTTCATCAATTTGGGACAGGTTCTGCTATACCCTAGCTACTTTGCAACACCAAAGTAGTACAAAGCTGCTAAAGCATATCGGTAAATCTTTTCTTATATTTTATAACTGCAAAAATTAACCAAACTTGCAATGTAGAACAGTGGATAGAATACACCAGTTTGGTTCTATTCTAATCTCAACCACTGGACAACTAAGTGACCTTGGTTAAATAACTTTACCTCAATTTCCTAATCTGAAAAATGGAGCAATGATGCCTATAGCATCTTCATATCTACTAATGAAAATCACTATATAAAAACTAGGTATTATTGTTAGTATAGGCCCATTCTGGCAGTCATTACTCAGATATTAGCATCTGTAGAAATTTGCTTTAGTAGTCTGCAGGCTGGGGCCCTAGCGAAGAAATAAAGAATAAGTAAAACTACCAAAGGCTATTCCATACTAGTATTTTTTTAATCAGAGACCCCATTTAAATGAGAAGGGAGTTCTCTTTAGAAACTGATGACATGATATAGCTTCAGCTGTATAAAATATTTTCCTTGTGGAAAGTACCAAAGCCTTAATGACCACAATAGCAAAACATATCACTCTATATAGGGATTTAAAAAATTAGGAACATATTTCTGTACTTTATTTTAAATGTTATGAATTATAAAGAAATTGTTTCTTTTCTCCTAATAAACTAAGTTTAAAAAGAGACTAAAGGTTGAAATAGAAATTCCATAACCCTTTGTCTGAAATCAAAGGTAGCACTTTATTATAACAAAATGAATACTTATTAGAAAACAACTATAGGTATTAGAAAAAAAAGAAAAATCATCTGTAATATAACTTTGTTGAGTTATATTGACTAAATGTCTACTGTCAGTTAATTCTGGAACAGTTAGAGATAAAGGCTTTAAAAGAATTGGGGTGCACCAAGTGACCATCGTCTAGGGCAGCCCTCAACCCGGTACTACCTCTGGTGCATGATTAGGGATTTAAAACATGCTCCTTATAACCATTATCCTAACAGCGGTATCTCTAACAGCTGTTTCTAATAAGCCAGCCTGAAACCCAACTGAGAGCACTGCCCTGGAAAGGGCAACCCCAGAACCCCTACGAGAAAGTATACTGACTTTTTATCACACAAGAAAAAAAATAATCAGCAGAAGGTGACCTGATGGCCCTACTTGGACTGCTTTTTTCCTTAGCAGGCATCAAATGAGGATCATACATCCTTTTCCATCTTCAAACAGAATTTAATCCTGTTGTGTGAACAACTTGGTGAAAAAGACAAGAATAAGGGAAGGAAATAAACTGAAATCTAATCAATGAGCTTGAAGTCAGGCACTGAATTTGTGGATATAATAACTATTAATTTGCAAAGGAAACAAGGGAAACTGTTTTAAAAATCCAGGAAACATAAACTGAAGCTGAGGCCTTTCACAAGATCAAGACAAGATAGATGACAACCTGTAACGGTGTATCTTAGGGCTCCATGACTTCAGTTTGGAATTCGGATGCTTGTATTTGCAGTAAATTAAACAAAGCTGAACCCATCTAGAGAAAAAAAACAGCAAATCAAATTATCTTCCTTTTGCCTATATGTTACCAATGATGGAGCCTCTTTCTGTATGTCATGCAGAGTTACATACAGGCATTTTAAAATTATGTAACAGCTAAGCAGCCTACATAATAATAATAGTAGTAATAAAATATAATAACAATACAGCACAATGAAAACTCTGTAATATGATAAAGTATCAACTTTCTGTGCTGTTTCAGAATCTAGACTCTGTTGAAAGCCTCAAATTAAGCTAGTACAAATTGGCTTGTTTCAAACCCACAATATTAAAAATTAAGATGGGAAATACATTCGCAACAAATACAAATGTAAGAAAAATTTGGAATTTTCTTTAGTAAAATTAAATCCTATTCACTGGGATTTTCCATTCCTTCAGCATGTGTTGATCCATAGTATGCTGCACCCCTTGATGAGCATTTGTTAAAATAGAGCATTAAAAGAATTACCTTAAATTCTAATTTCTTATCCAGGTCTCCAAAAACTTCTGCCTAGTTTCTTCTCACCCTCATTACAGAAATACTGTTTGTAATATGACTAGAAATCTGAGGGTGATTATTAATGATGGGTGAACCTCAGAAGGTTCAGACCTATGGCTCAGTTCAGATAAGCACCCAAAAGTTAAAATTTTAATGCTCCATTTCCATAAATGCTCATTAAACAGTGCAGCACGTTATGAATCAAAACATGCTGAAGGAATGTGAAATACCATTCTTAGACTTAAATTACACAGGTATATTATATAACTATCTTGTTTTCCTAAATATTGGGTGCTTATTTGAACCTTACCAAAACTAAGGCAGTCCCATCCAGGAACAATAGGGTACCTTCTGCTAGAAAAACATCTTCCCTTTTAGACCCACACAACATCTCCCTTCTTTATCCCAACCATCTTCCAGTATTTGGACCCTGCTTTATGGCCTTCTCCACCCTCAACCTGACCATTATTTGGCCAGTAGTTTTCCCTCGTTTTGAAAGTGTGTTATAGAACCAAGGTTCTCTTGTGATAAACCTAAACTTAATTTGTGTGTTCTGGTATGCATCCTTAAAAATAGAGAGAGAATGGAGACCAAGAATGTTAGGGGAGTGAAAGTGGAAGCTAAGTCAGGCTGGTGGATGATGTTGCTTTAGTGGGAATAGATCAAGGCTGGAAGAAAATCCAAAACTTACCAGGAATCAGAAAGAATAAAAAGTCTGGGGTCCTCCTTAATTAATCTGACCTTAATCTTAAAACAAAGGTTCAAGCAGGGTCTGTGAGAGACATTTGGGGGCCTGGTGCATCCTACTATGGGGGCTTCCACACCTCGCATTTTAGACACCGTGCTCTGATTATAGAGGCCCTCCCAAGCTTGGAGACCCAGTACAACTTTACTCCCATTCAACCCCCTCATAGGCCTTGGGTTCAATAGTTACCCAGCTGCACGTTCATACAGTTAATGGTGCAAGAAAACAGAGAATAAACCACAAAGTTATTGCACAAAATATGTGTAATAACTGTTTGGCTGGTTCCCATCTCACCTTAAATTGAACATATAAACCAGCACTGATCAGCTGACTGGCACTCCCTGCCATGGGTGCATGAGGCACCCAACTTGCTACTTGTTGATGCAGGAGGAGCCAAGGATCATGATCCTAAGCTCCTTCTTTACCAGAAATAGGGCACAATTGGGATTTGATCCCAAGTCCCACAACTGTGCTTCCTGCATGCACGTATGGTATGGCAGGAGGCACGATTGTTGGGATTGTAGATCAGATCCCATTGCGCCTTTAACTGAACACCTGTCACCAGGCCTATTTAGAGAATAATCCTGCAAGTCCTTATTCAAGAAACTTTGACAGGCTTCAGTAATTATAAATGAGAAAAGTCTGTATGACTGTGCCCTTATTGATAAAAGGCTTTGCACTTAATGGCCAAGATACCGTGACCTGACAATAAAAAATAATAGAGAAGCTCATGTTAACGATAGAACACAATGTCAAGAGCTTACATCCTTTCTCAGCCTATATATAGTTTTAATGCATGTTTATAACCAAATATGCAGATAACAGTCTTGAATTTAACTACTTATGCTATGCTAACAAACATTAAGGACAGATGTCACTGTAAAATGAATCAACAGGAAGAAGGATTTCTGTACAGTGAGATAAGAGGCATTACACAAGGACTCATAAAAACTCACTGAACAATATGGAGTATGGTATCAGTGGTTGGGGGAACAAAAGCAGGAATTGACAGCTGTATGTGCAAAGACCCATTCTAATAGCTTTATTTTCTTTTCCTTTCAGAAAAGCAACTTCTAGAATCTGCTTTCATTTCTCCACATTTGCTTGCATAATTGCAAAGGTTCTAAGCAAGGTAACTAAGGGTAGAATTTTATTTCCCTTTGCATCTAAATGGCAGCTTTCTAGACATGTAAGTGGCATTTTTGACACAGGTAGCAATTCTCTTTCTATTGCAGTATGGATGTGTAAATGTGTGCATGTACACTGAGTACGTGTAGCAAGGTATGCACTGGCTATGCAGCTGTGTACACACACCCATTCTGGATGGATACTTCTAAGTCCTGAAAATGGAGCTGATAAGAAAACTATGATTACCAGGTGTTAGGTGGCCCTCTGTGTTTTAGCTCTGAAAGCTGGGTGGTTAGGGCACTCCCCCAGGAAGCTACAGATTCAGATTCTAGGCAACCCTTGTCCAGGAGAGGTTTGAATGCATAGCTCTCTGACTTCCCAAGTAGAAGGCTATAACCACCATGCTGAAGGTTAGCCATAAATCAGTGTCTTCTTCAGAGCTTCTTTTGAAGATGCTCCTAGCAGGCAAGAGAAGGTGATATATTAAGCCCAGGAGGCAGTAGTGTAAGTAGGGGTGGGCAAATGGGTCATGATACCTGGGGGCTAAGTAGGGAAAGGTGAGGGTGTGCAACAGACCAGAGGCAAGGGGGCTCGAGGCTCTGGCTTCAGGGAGCAGAGGCAGGAGTATCCTGGTCAGCTTCAACCCCACCCCCACCTCTGCTGCTGCAGGTAGAATTGTCAGCATGGCCAGTGCCCAGGGTGTTAACCTGCTCCCACAGCTACTTTTTTATTGCCGTATTCATGGTTTTAAATTGCTACTCAGGATGGAAAATAGTGGTGGCTGCTCCCTTAATCCTGAATCTTCAGGCCGCTGCAACACCTCCCCCTCAAGCAGTGCTCTTTCCCACAGATGGGAGAGCAAGGCTCTTGTGAGGACTCCTAGCCAAAGCACAAACTCTATGATATATGCCACTGCCAGGAGGAAGCAAACAAGCCAGTGGGTATGTGGCTTAGTAAGATGGCTACTGCCCTGGGAAGGAGGAGACCCTGGGGTCTAGGCTGGACCCCCTCTCCAAGTAGGGTAGAAATTGCATTGCCCTCCTGTCCATTTTATCCAAGGATTATTAAAGGCAAGAGGCAGTGGCCTGGCTTCAAGAGGAACACTGGCAAGGGCTCTGGCTACTTCCTGACCAGTGGCAGGGAGAACAGAGTGCTATATGAAGAAGTCAGAGGGTATGGACACACAAACACTTGGTGCCCTTCTGTTTACAAAAGAGCAGCAGCTAGTACATTCTAAATCAGGGACAGGCAATTATTTCAGCTGGAGGGCCACTTAACGAGGTTTGGTGAGCCCTCCCCAGTCACCATCTTGGGACTAGAAGTCCCATGCCTTAGTCCCTGACCTTTACCACCAGAAGTTTCTCCCCTTCCCCCTGGAAATACTCCTTTTGGGAGGGGTTGGTTGCCATCTTAGAACCAGAAAAAAACACATCATACACTAAAAGTCAAACACCTGCTATAACGTATTTTAATTTTATTACAAAAAATACTTTTGTCATGATTTGTGTTTGCATACAAGAATTCAAAAATAAATTCTTATTTTGGTATGTTGTGTGGGGGGCATGGTTGGGGGGCTGTATGGTAGGGTTGTGAGGGGGTGTGATCGTGTGAGAGGAAACAGGATATGATGGGGTGTGTACATGTGACAGGATTCTGGGGGCCGGATGTGGGTGTGTGGCATTTGTGGGGTGTGAGGGAGTGTGGTGGAGTGTAGGGACCCCCCCCAACTCCCTCCACTGCACGCAGACCCCACAGGCAGCAGCAGGAGCAGCACAGGTGCTCGAGGTGTTCATGCCTGGCGCAGCTGCTGGCACCCAGCAGCACACAGCTCCAGCCAGTGCCGCACAGTGTGACAAGGAGCACAGCCCAGCTGGACTGCCTCTGTCGCCGGGACTTCATGCCATGCACGGGCAGTTCCCACACTCGTGCGCCACTGGAAGGAAGTCCCACACACTAAAGTCAGCTGTCTTCACCACACCCTGCCATGCAGGTCCCAGGACTCCACCAGAAGCGGAGGGGAGCCCCAGCCCATGCTTCCCCATGGAGGCCTGGGACCTGTGCAGCAGGGAGTGGTGAAGGCAGCTGGCTCCAGTGCATGGAGCTTCTTTCCAGTGGTGCATGAGTGCAGGAACTGCCCATGCGCAGCATTGAGCCCCAGTGACAGAAGCAGCCTGGCTGGGCTGCACTTGTTGCCACAATGTACATCATTGGTCAGAGCTGAGCACCCCTGCCTGGTGCTGCTGCCACTAGTGGCAGGGCTGCACACCATGGAAGGAGCGTGAGGGGGTCCCCACACTCCTCCCCCCCACCCTGCCCACCCAAGCTCTGCACTCCTACCACTACCCTGGGCACAGGCTCCATGCTGCCACCAGCCCCAGCCCCATGCTCCCTGCTTCTGCCCAGCTGCAGCTCTCCCTACCCCCACCTCTGCCCCTGCCACTTCCCTATCTACTGCCCACAGCAAGCGGGATGTCAGGAAAGCTGGGCAGGTCCCCCAGTGGCTGCAGCAGTGGCAGCAGCAGCCCTGCCCAGAAGCTGTGTGCTGGCCAGGCCGGGCCCTTCCACCAACAAGGGTTGGAGTGAGGTGCAATAGGGTATGTTGGCAGGGTATGTGTATATGTGGGTGCCTTGCTCCCACTCTCATGGGCAAAAGGGTGGGGCAGGGTACAATTAGTTGGTGGGTGCCATGGGCTGGATGAAAGTGCCTGGTGGACTGGATCCGGCCCACAAGCCGTATTTTGCCTGTCTGTTCTAAAAGTTATATGTGAACAAGATAAGAATGATTCAAATGCAGCAAACTAGCTCCAACTTTAATCCATGTTGAAGGAATGTTAAAGTTGGAGCAGTTTTGTTGCATTTGAATCCTCCTCAGCTCATTCATACATAACAAATGAACCAACTCCTGCCCTTGTGAAACATTCCCCTTTAAGTGCTTCAAGCATTCAGTCCACACTCAGAGAGCTGCAGATTCAAATCCACTCAATGTAAAATAGGTCCAAGAACTGGGTCTCCAAGTTATTTAGCAATTTATTTTAATGTACAGGCAGCCCTCGACTGACAACATTTTGAGTTACGTTTATAAACTGACACCCTGTTTCAAGTTTACAATGCCAGTTTTGACTTTACAACACTTGATCCAATGCGATGCCACGCCAGCAAACAAGTTCGCTGTGTCACTTATCTCCCTGAAGAACATCTGTCCAAACTTCCTTGGACACTTCCTTTAAGAAAGCAGAGAATACTCCAGAAAAACCTGCAGCCAGGACTGCTGAGAAAACTCCAGCCAAGAGCCCTTCAAAATTCCACCCAAGAGCCCTTCAAAAAGTCCAGCAAAGTCTCCTCAAGGAAGTCCTTTCAAATCGATACAATTGCTATTTACAATATAAATACATTAATGTAGCTATATTACTCATCTATAATTGATCAAGTATCAAATTCTGGGGTATTTTTGGTGAAAATAGGGTTTTGGGCCTTGGTTCAGGAACCAATCCCCCATTTATAACATTTTTTCTTATGAGAAAATTGGTTCCAAGTTATAATGTTTCAACTTAAGACGCGGTGTTCAGGAACCGATTGTGTCATAAGTTCGAGGCCTAAAAATAAAATATGCATTAGCACTTTAAAATAATCTGGGAGCAATGATATAATATTTCCAAGTTCCCTGCCATTTAAATCAGCAGTGCCCTACCACAAGGGCCTACTATACCTTTATTCTTTTTATATTTACATTTACTTTGCATTGGAAACATGTTGGAAAATTAATTAATTACTTGCCATTTGGAATTTTTTAAAATTAGAATATCTGATAGTATATACTGTGACCAGTTGCAAGAGGTTTCTAAAATGTAGATAAGCCATGTAGCCTCCTTTCTTTTAGTCCTGGTCTGAGAATGTGTGCTTATACGTCTGTCTTCAGGAAATGTATTTCACACACAAAATGTCAAAAAAAACCAAACCCAAACCCTGATAGCAAGGCACCCATATATACACATACCCCACCAAGTTTTATGATATCTTAGCTTACTGACTAGAGGACTCAAGGACAAACACAAGAGTTTCCAATTATCAGCTAAATTACATCACCTGAGATGGGTCACATGCGCCATCGCATGTGTATAGATACTCCTGATAATTTGTTCACATGAAGCCATGAACTAAGTTCAGCTTCATATGTATTTGGCTGTATTTTATTAAAGGTGGAGCAATGAAGAAATAAACCGAGTATATTTAATGAATGTTAAGGCACTATCTTTGAGCCCACAGTCAACAGATTCACAGATAATAAAATGTACCACAGCAAATCAACCATATACATGAAGTATTAATCACTATAACTAAAAGGCTGAGGTTTTAGCTTCTGCCCTAAAAATGTGTGGACCAGATATATGATCTGATGCAAACTAGCAATAACACTACACATTTTTAGACACAAAACCCACGAGTTACAGACTTGCATCTTCTTCAACTAATAAAACAAGAAAACTCACACTAAAGACTGAGATTATTTTTTAATTAACCCAGAGTCAAACTATAACTAGTTCCTATGCAGAAGTTCAAGTGGTTGGGGAGATAATACAAAGGACTCCCCACCCCCACACACCAAACTTTATGATCCTCATACAAGGAGCAAATAATGAATATTCTCCTGGCATTCACCTGAGTACAAGGTTTACACATATCTTCCAGAGCAAAATTTCACAGTAACAGTTGCACCTAATGATAGTGAAGGAAAATGGGGCCATGGCTGATGGACCACAGAAGAGAATGTTCACTCTATCATCTCAAAAGGTGGCAATTAAAATTAAATTCTGGAGCTTTTTGAACACTAGAGAACTCAAATATGTGTTGTGCCATAACACTCCATCAAGTTCCCATTCTGCACTTCACCCAAAAACAGATAATGCCTTAAAGGCCTGGACTAATTTCGGGGGTGTAGGTTGTAGCTGTGTTGGTGTAAGGACATAGACAGACAAGGTTCTTTGGGTAAATCCAATTTCTTTTATTAGACTTTGATTTGAGTTGGTCTAATAAAAGATATCGAACTCATTTCAGAAAGTCTTGAGCACATTATGAAAAGTTTTCTTCACAGAGGTGTAAAACTGGAATAACTTTTTTAGAACCTCATGTTCTTCTCTCTCTTAGCACCCTGTGATAGTCCCTCCATCAGCATTCACCTCGAGAAAGAGCTAAGGGGTCAGTGACCACTTATGATGAGAAGGATACACCAGCAGGTATCCAGGAAAGAATTAATGTCCTATAAAGTAACATTAGGTCCCTGCACAGGGAGTTTTAAAAGTGCTCAGTGTTGGTCTAAATCTGTAGGATTTTTACCATTAGCTTCAACTGGAGCAGAGGGAGGCCAAAGCTGAGCTAGTTTGCACTTGCGCTTCCTATTCTAACTGAACATCTATATGAAAGCAGCTAATGGCAGTGAGGTTCCTGCTGGAGCTGTGCTGTCTGTAAAAATAACAGCGGGTTCATACTGCAGCCAGGCTGTTTGTAGGTGAAATAACAGAGTTAAGGTCCTACTGCATTATATACTGAACACAGGGAAAAGAAAGGGAAATGAGAGAAGGAAACAGTGATGGGCACAGGAGAACTAGGACCACATTTAGCTGGTCTTCATTCAATCAGTTTCTTCTAAAAGAAGAAGGCAGAAGGCTGAAATTTTCAAAAGCTCAAAAAGCAGCTAGACACCTAAATCAGCTGGAATCAATCATTTAAATTTCTTAGACTACTTTGAAAACTCCAACCTAAATATATAAAATAGCTCTAAACCATCTATCACACTAGATACTACAGGAACGTTTGAGAAAGGATCTAAGTTTTCTTGCCTTTCTTCTTCCCATGACTTTCTCTATTGGAAGGTGTCATTTGAGTTCTAGTACTGTCTGAAATTATTCTAGGACTAATGAAGAGATTGTGGCCCACAGTGATTGACATTTTTAACTATGGTATAATTTCTGCTTCTTCTTATGGAATTCCCTTAAATAAAATGTTTAAATTTCTTTGGAGAGTGGGAACTGTAGAGGTGTAAATGATAGCAGAGCATATTCCACAGGCTTTCATAGTTCACTTTTATTTCAATAAGTTTCTAGCAGTAATTCAGGGAAGTGAACTTAGCATAATCAACCTAAAATAACTTGAGACAGTACAATTTGAGAGGTTGACTATAATGTATAAGGAGGTATGGGGACTGTAAGGTATAGTCACAAATCAGTGAAGACACTGAGGATAGAGAGAGGTACCCACTTACAGATACATTTCTGGGAGATTTCTTTTACTTTAAAATTCACTTTTCTCTTTTTTTTTTTTACCAGAGCCCAAATTTCTTAATACAATGGAAACACTGCAGTACCCATCTTTTCTTCTAGGCATTTGGATGAGGAGAAGCCTAACAATTGGAAGGATTTTATTATTATGTCTGCTGTGGGTAGGTTTTATTTTATTATGTCTATTTGTGCATATTTGTATATTTATTATCTGGAGCAAGATGAACACACTATTTATTGTGAAAATTAAATCCAATTGAGACATACAGAGCACTGAGAGCATTGTATGTTTATGTTTATGCCCATTTATGATTTAAAATATATGTAAATACTCATCTTAGCCCTACTTAGCATTTTGATGCAGTCTGAATAAGGATTCAGTTTTGCTCATATTAAATATTTTCAATCTGCACTATCAAATGCACATGGAAGATATTCTTTTTTTCTTGAGCTATTTTTCAGACATGTTACTTTGCTTGCTGATATGATATAAAATATCACAACAGCATACAGCATTGGTGATCCTCCACTAGAATTGTTGGTTTCTTTTAAATGTTTATTTCTTCTAAGTTTTGTTTTGTTTTTGTTTCAGAGCAGCATAGGGTAGGTACTGACATTCAAAAAGCCGGAGACAGAATCAATCTAAGTTACACAGTTTTCTGTAAGTAGCATTTTAGATCAGTAATAACACACATTTGCCCTTTGGCTGTGGGGAGCAGGGGGACAACTGAGCCCAGGTTGCACCATTTTTAAATCAGTCTGTGTGTGCCAAATTTCTGCTATGAGTATAGACTGGTTTTGTGTGCTGCCCTTCTGTTCTGTTATGGGTATAGACCAGTTTCTCATCACTTGTACTGGTAAAAGTATAATGTCTGTACCTGGCCTAGAAGTCTTTCCTAACATAATGCATGAAAAGGGGGCGGGGGCCGGGGAAGAAAGCAAAAGGGATTAATCGAATCACATAAATCTTTCTTACTTCTTATTGTTCTCATATTTTAGGCAAAGATCTTCGTTAAAGACCAGCATACTACTCTACAGCATGCTCATCACAACAGTAATAATATGGTTTAGCAGACTATGAAAAAATAATATACATATACAGTAGCTAGGTTTTGCACATTATTAACTTTCCAGTCTGGTTTAAAATGCAGGATATCTTAAAAGGGCATGCTTCAAATGATGAACTAAACACCTGAAAAATTTCTGATTCTGAAACTGAGTGTGTGAGATAGGAATTTAAAACAAAAAGATTTTAAAAACCACACTCCATATAATGAATTAAACACCTGCAAATTTTCTGATTCTGAAAGTATATGGTGGGAATTTGAAAGATTTTTTTTAAAAGAGTGTGCCTTAGATGTAGGAAAAGAAAACAGGGCTCTGAAAAGCAGAGGGGGTCAGAAATAAGAGTTTAAAGAGAAACAATAAAGGCCAAAGAAGGAATAGGAGACCCAGCCAGCTAGCCAGCCAATTACACAAAACTTTTAAATCCTTTGCACTACAGGATCTGCCAAACAGTCATCCCAAGAATAATATTGTAGTTATCACCCAAGGGATATTCAAAATGAACCTCTTTGTACTTCTGCCCTAAGAGAAGTGATTAGTGCAGCTCAATTATTATACTGTTTTATTTGACTTGCTAAACATTTTAATTTCCTTTAATAATTTCTAAAGGATGCAATAAAATAATGCTATTGTAAACTGTTACAAAATAATTTTAGCTTTGTTTTGATTTAATCTCGGCTATTAAACTTGTCTATCCAGTGACTAACACTGAAAAATTTATTTTTATTAATAGATATTTTAGACTAGAAGATTTTCCTTCAAGCAATATCTAAAAATAGATTTAAAAAACTGAATAAAATATTAGTGTGCTTACTGATATTTCTACTATAAATTGTTTTAATTTTGCACACAGCTGCTTGTAACAGCGTATATTTTTGTGTCCTTTTCAACTATTTATTTTCACATTCCCCTAAAAGCCTACCCAATTATTATTTTTAACAAAAGCTTGAACAGTGTGTGAAACAACCAGAATGCCAGCAAAAGTAAAATAAAACAAATTTGGCAAGCAAAACAAGAACAAAGTCACTGCAAAAATTGAAAAAATGAGAACCAGTACCACAAATTTCATATTTCACAATATAATACATGATGGGTCTGATGATACTCCCCCTGAAGTCAGCGGGAGTTTGTCAACAGACTTAAAAGTGAACAGGATTGAGTCTCATGAGCTATTTTACTTGCTTTGTTTAAGGGACACTTGTCCAGCTCATTACCCAAATGTTTGGGAATACAGTGTACACAAATGACTCAAGCAAAAGATGCAGCATAAGGATTAAAATTTAGTCCTTCATTTACACTGGCAGCACTGCAAAAATTACTACAGGAAAACTGTAATGCACTACTGCATCTAACTAATGATTTAGGTAATGAAGGAATATATACAAATAACTAAGTAGAACACTCAGCAAAAGGATTAAGACTTCTTACCCCATATTTACATTGGCGGGATGTTGCTCCATACTGGAAGCGACACTGTTCATCAGCATCGTACACCTGACCTGGGGCCACAGCTGGATAAAGAAAGTCACGCTTGGGAGGCTCATTATCAAGGCAAGTACCACGGCCCGAACTGTTCAACATAAAGGACCAAAGGAATTAGGAATTCTACTGACTGTTAAACACAGTTATGATATCATGTATCTAGTTCTTACTTTTAACAGTGCTGGGTGTGTGAAACAGATAAGGCCACAAATAAACAAATATACACCCACAGTGGAAAATTCTAATTAGAAAGGAATTAACAGATCAGGAAAAAAAATTCTCAATGATTATTAATTAACAAAAATGCTCATTTTAGACAATAAAATGGATTTCATGCTATCCTCAAAAATTTTAAGATAATTTCTGAGCCACACAAGACTGATTTTCATTTTTGTTCTAAGCCTCCTATTTGCTTTAATTGAAAACATAACTATATCTGGTTGCAGAATTAAAACAAATAAGTTAAGCAAATATAATAAATATAATTATAACCCTTAAGGACATAGGTACTAATCTTACAAACAGTTAAGCACTTCTGCAATCCTGCATATGTATCTTTTGATTTCAATGACAGTACTTAAGTGTGTAAAGTTACACATACTCTTAAATGTTTGCAGGATTGAGTCTTTTATGCACATCCATCAAAGCAAAAAGATATAGTGGTAAAGACTGCCTAGGATATTTAAATGTACATGCAGAAACATGTATGCAGCCAAAGGTCTCCACTAAGCACTTAGTAGTGTTTTATATTCAAAATGTCATATTTTAACTAGGGGTCATCTCTTGAAAAAAGTTAATGTTCTCTTCTTTATTCTTAACATAATATTTTAATGCAGTGAATAAATAACATGAATACCAAAGTCAGGCAGAATTCTTTTTTAATAATGCTTTATACTAAATATAATATTCAGTTTTATTCAGTCAGTGTGCATAAAATAGGATAGATGCTTTTTCCTTTCATTCCACATGCAAATAAGTTGGGATTTTAAGAATTACAATACCAACATTTTACAGAAATTTCCAGCATTCCTGTAAATTTTGCCAGCACTCCCCCCCACATCTTTTCATTGCATCTTGCCAAAGGGAAATAAGTGAACATCTTATAATGCTTAGTTTGAAGATCTCAAATTCTCATTGTTTTCTGTTTGTGGCTAAACAAGAACAAAAAACTGATTAATTATGCACTTATATGATCAATTTTCATTCCAACAACAACGTATTGAGTTATACACAAAGGTACTAGTCATGTAAAAATACAAATAAGTCATTTTACTTAATGTGACTTTAGTAGGTCTACTCAAAATCTGTTCCAAATGAAGACAATGGGAACATTCTGATTGATTTAGTAATTCGGGGTGGGGCAACCCATTGGCATGTGTGCCACAAGTAGCACAGGCAGCCTCTACATGTGTCACAGCAGATGAGAGAGGGAGCAGAAAGCAGAGCAACAGGTTGGGTAGGGAGCACAGTCCAGGGAGCAGAAAGCAGAGCTACAGATCAGAGGTGGGAAGGGAATCAGAGTAGTACACAGGGGTGCAGGACTTACTTTGTGGTACATCTGCCAAAAAGATTGGCCCCCCACTACAATAGCTGCCATAGTATAGGATCTGTAACCTCTGGGCTCCTATACACATGCACTGGAAATAAATTTGCTGCAGCACACCCTGGAGTCACATGTATTAGCATCCCCACACTGAAAAATGGCACTGGAGTGCTTTGAACTAAAGATCATTTGATGACCTTTAGTTCAAAGTGTCCTGCCACAATTTTTCAGTTGGGGGGAGGGGGGGGGGAGAGGGAGCAGGGGGGTGCTGATACATGTGACACTCAGGTGCTTTTAATTAAAAGCACTCGTTAATTAAAGCACCACCCCACCCTGCGCCTCCTGAAACACATGTAAAATGTTCTCTGATCTGAAAGTTGACAAGCAAAATCTGGTCTTTGCAGAAGTTCACTGGTTTCAGTAAATCCCTACTTTGACATAAGGATTTACATGCACAAATAAGCTTACAAAAACAGGCCTTTTGATTCTGTAAATCTGTAAACCTGCTGGTTCCCCTCTACCCCATATATTACTGCACTAAAAATAATTACAATAAGATTATAGAATCAAATCATCCATGTTAAATTCCTATCATCTAAGTGTAAGTCCACCTAGAAAATTCAAAAGTTTTCCTCCTCTCTGCTAATAATAGCATCCTCATTAAAATGAAGTCCAATCAGACAAAGTAATAAAACAAGGAAGTGATTGAAAAGTAGTCATCATTTAGAGTCAGTGGGCTCAGAGGCAGAGGGCTGGATTACATTACCCATACTGCACAATATTTCCATCTTTCATTCTCCTTTTTATCTACTTGGACAGCTAGAACATTTTGCACACTTTATGTAGAAATCTGATATTGTGTATTCTATAAAGTAAGATATTTTCTAACAGAAATATCAGTAACTGTAAAAACTGGAGCCATGATACCAGGGAAGCCCCAGTGGTCATCACAGATCTGTGAGATGCTAGGCAAAAAAGGATAATTGAATAGATTAAGGCTGTATTAACTTTTCCATACAACTTCCATGAAGTCAAGAGAAGTATAAATGTGTCTCTGATCCCATCTCTCTTACCCTCTCCCTTCTTCTTTCATCCCAGACACTAGAGAAAGGTATCAGCAAAATTTGGAGGGAGGGTAGTAGAGGCATCTAGACCACTTATTCACAAAGAGAAGATAAAAGTGTGAAAGACACTCTAAATACAAATTCAGTAGGTTATTTTAAAAAATACTCACTGCCATACAGAAGTACAAAAAATTGACAAGAACACTGGAAAAGGAAAAGGTATCCCATTCCAACATCTCTTTAATTGAAACAAATGTATGTATGTGGAATATGTATTGTGATGTCTGATGTAGATGCCAAGGATAAAGTTGGGGAAAAAAATCCAGAAAACCCTTGCCAGACTAGTGGATGTGTGATGGTAAGGAAGAGAATTCTTTTGGTACCCCAGATATGGTGTTCACTTAAACCTGAGAAAGATACTGCAAGATACTATTATGTTCAATGACTTCTATTTTCTTAATTGTTAGGTGCATTCTACTAGTGTAGCAGAGAGACCACTCCCCCACCCCCACTCCGTTTGAGTGCACTATAGAATAAATTAGATGTAATTTCACAGAACGTAACAGCTACACCACGGTGAACCTGAGGGACAGTCAAATACTGCACAATACTTTAAACCAAGTGTTCAATTTTAGTATTTCGGGAGAATATACAAATTCTGTTACTTCTTGGATAGCACATACTCTGACCAAAGATTATGCAACAGCCTCTTCTCTGAATTGTATATACTTTATCTCCCAAAATTGACATCATAGCTAAGATCTGCTACAGCCGTGATCAGTTCAATTGTACCTGCAAGAACCCGCATTTGAATCTGCACTTTTATGTGGCACCTCTGCAGATGTCCCTGCAGCATAAAAGCAATTAGAGATGAAGTGCTAAAAACTTAAGGAAACATACTTTTTTCTTTCATTTTACACTCGCATCACAGAACATATGCCTAAAGTCTCAGCAGCACACACAACATAGCTCCATTCAGAGGTTGCCGAAAGTCTGTTCTTAGTTTAAACAACACTGGACCTGATTAACAGTGTGAACATATGGACAATATATTTTCAGGTAAAAGGGAGTGGTAAGTACAAAGTAAACCTTGGTAATTTTTCTCTTATTAAAAGCTAAGTTACTATTGGTTAGCTTTCATCTGCCACAGCATAAAAGTGTACACATGGGAGTTACCAAGGAACAGCTGATGCTAAATAAAGCCCCACCCTCTCTGTACTACAGTAAATTATTCATTCATCCTGACCTTTAATGTACATAAGAATGTTTTTTTTATGTCAAGTTCACATATACCATTCTGATTACACAGAGAGTACCTTTTGAAAGGTAGGGCTTATAATCAAGCTCCAGTGCTGATATCCTGCCCTCTCCTTTGCCCTCTCTACTCTCCTGTAGCTTCCTACTGGCTTCACTTGCTGGTTTCTAAGGACTCCACTCTTAGTCCTTGGAACTCTCCCTCCACATTGTCTGGGGAGCCCATATATCTAGTTCAGAGCAGAGGATTCCACTATGTCAGGACGCCTAAAAAGTATAGGCATTTATACACATGCTCCAGGAGGCATGGGGGGTGCTTTAATTAGCATAGCTCTGACAGCCACGCTAATTAAAAGTACCATTAGCAGCATGTGTATTAGAGTCCCCATGTGTATTAGAGTCCTCATGCTGCAAAATGACGGTGAGGCACTTTGAATTAAAACTTGTTTGATGAGCTTTCATTTAATGCACCCTGCTGCCTTTTTTCAGCATGGGAACATTGATACAAGTGACGCTGGAGGCTGCTGGAGCACATAAATTTCCATGCTCCAGCAGACTTGATTAATTAAATCTGCTCCAATACCCTGGAATTCCAGTGCATCAGAGCCAGCTCCCTGCATGTGTACAGAAGCCCTGTGTGTCACTTTGCAAAGCACTGCAATGGCTAACTGTCTTTGTTAATTTAATCCTGCAATGTGCAGGATTGACTCTGAGATCTTTCTCCAGCTATGACACATTGTACTATTTTGTACTGTCCCACTGAATCAATTTGCCGTCCATTTTGTAAAACTATATTACAACTGATCTTTATTGGATTGGCAATAAGGAAGTAGCAACAACATACTTTGTTCATCCAGACAAGCAGCTGGAACTCTGAACATATAGGCTAGGGACAGACATTACACATCAACCAGTTTAAGTGATCAGAAACTGGTTTAAACACTTAACAGACATCCAGTGTACATAAACCAGTTTCAAAATGGCCAAAACTGGTTTGAGATAAACCTGGTTGAATGTAGTGTCAGACTTAACTGACTGAGCTCAAGCTGTTTTATGCAATGTCTGTCCCTGACTCTTTCCTGGTTTAAGTTAAACCAGAGTCCCCCAACATTCTGGCATGCTCTCTGGGCTGGGCGGGGCGCTCTACTCCAGAGGAGCATGGCTGGCCCCACCCCTCTGCTCCACAGCCAAAGCAGAGACAGGCAGGGGCGAGGGCCTGGCCAGACACTGGAAGGAAGAAGTTTATTCCCCCCCTCCCTCCCCTGTCCCACCAGCACAGACCTGCACTTCTCTGTGCTGGCTTCTCCAGTGGCAGGGGCATGGCCAGCCCCAGCAGTAATCTTGGCTGAACTGGCCAGAGAAGAGCTTAATTCCCCACTCCCTGTCCCATGGGCAGGGACCTAAGCCAGGTCTGCCAGTCATTCCCTCTCACTGCTGCAGCAGCAGGGCCAAGCACAGCCAGACACCGGCTGGCATGGTCCCTGAGGCAGAGGGGGCAGGGAGGGGGGTTATTTCCCCCCTCTCATCCCACTGTCCCCAGGGGACTGCAGCCGGGTCTGCCCCCCCAACTGCCACTGCTGCTGCTCACTCCCTGCTTGGGCCAAGCAGAGGAGTAAGCCCCCTACTGCCCCCTCTGCTGGACATGGGAGAGAGAGGGGAATGACCCCATGGTGAAGGGGCAGGGCTTTTGATGGGCACAGTATCCCCTGTCATAGTGTCTGGGAGCATGAGCCCCTTCTTGGTGAGGGCTGCACTGCAGGGCAGGCAGAGTTGTGGCAGACTGCATGTGGCAGCACTGGGGCTTGGAAGGTAGCA